>NC_056614.1:18065918-18404043 GCF_018340385.1 Cyprinus carpio | reverse complement strand
TAATGAAAACAGTAATTGTGGGTCGGTTGTGGGTGTATACTGAATGGTTTCTTGTGTGGTGATGTTGCTGTTACTTCATCCCAACTCAAACATTTATGTTCAATGGCACAACAGATTTAAATTTGTAAATTTGCAAATGATCCTAACTTAATAATGCATTGCCAAGTGATTAGGTCAAACATTTAAGAGCAAAATATGAAAAAAGGTGAGATTCAAAAAACATATTTTACCCAATATTTGCAGTGTCAACCATGCATCTATAAACATCATTACAGAGGGAAATTCCAGTCCTAGATCCACTTTTGTGTAAGTTTAATCATTCTATATATTTTTATGCTCATAGAATATGGAGTGCTATAAATATTGTAAATAAATATGCAAAGCTAATTTGGCCCTTTTTACTTCTGACAGAGCTCATCCTGAAAACTTCTCATCTGCTCTGCAGTCCATCAGGTGTGTTGGTTTTTTGTTTGATTGTCAGCTTGTTGTTCGTTTTGTGTTTTATACATGCTTTTATTTTGTTATATTCACCGTATTTGATGTACAACTCCACTTTTGTCACATTCTTTAGCTTTGATGACTGTGACATAGAAGGACAGCATCTCACTCCTCTGACACTTCCCATTCAGAAATGTCATGCCTTGCAGGATTTAAAGTAAGCCAATGAGAGTTGATACTGACTTTATTTTCTATTAGATGTTTTTTTTCCCTTAGTTTAAATTCTGCTTACTTTATTTTATGTCCAGATTCTCTCAGCTCAAAATGGACAGAAAAGGTGCAGATTTTTTTTCTGCGGTCATTCCATTCTTACGGAATCTCAGGAACCTCACGTGAGTGTTCCAAAGATTAGTCATCTATATTTTATACTGTATATGTGGGTGTTTCTTTTAAAACATACTTTTTACATAATATCTAACATACACGCATCACAGGACATTTATGTCGTTTTGCCACCACAAAGTGTCATTTCCACGTCTCAAAAAATTATATATTGTGTTTAATAGCATTCTGTGGTAGAAATAACAGTGGTGGATATTATTCTTAAACATTTTTGTAATAAAATATCCAGTTTGTTTTTATTATGGGGATAATTTCATTGCATCTAAGTATTCTAAATATACAAAATTAAATCTTTTTTTTCATACTATTTGCAAAATATGACAAAATTAAAGCTAAATTGGAAATTAAGTGCAATAAAAATATTCTGCTCACAAGTGATATTGATTTCTTTTTATATTCTTCAATTATGTGTTGTATATTTTTTTCTCATACTGATGGAACTGATGAAATAATTTTAAAACATTTAATAATTGTAATTTAATGTAATATTTTTACTGCTGATTTCCATTCATAAAATCTACACTAAATATAACTGCATGGTAAAGAGATTCTGAGTTTTAATTTAACCAAATAATTTTAAATCTGTTTGTTTAAAAACAATCAGCCCCTGGGACTTTGAAGTTGTAGAAACACCTGTGTGTAACACTCTTGGTGTAATAATAAGTACTTGTTTTTTACAGTCTTGATTTGAAAGGAGCAGCTGAGGATGATGTGGCAACACTTATGGAAGCATTACCAAAAACTACATCATTTGAGAGTCTGAGGTGTGTTGCCTTTCTCTTGACCCTTTTATCCAGGTTTAAAGTGACCTTGACACAGAATATTTATGTTTAATTTCATTCTCTGAGCTTATTTACCTTTTCCTTCCCTTATGTTTCAACATTTCCCTTTGCTTCTGTTTTTTTCAGTTTGTCCCAGCTTGTTTTAGGTGACTATGGAACTGCAGTACTTGGAAGAGCACTTCAAAGTATGCCAAATCTGAAGTCGATCAAGTAAGTGTCTGATTTTCTTTATTATTTCTCAGTGATAAAGAGTGTGACATTGCTGATTGGCCGATATCTTTTTGTCCAGTCTGTCCCAGTGCTCTGGTTGGACAGCAGCTCGAGGGCGTGACCTGGTCAGAGGTCTGGTGCAGTGTGTCTCACTGTCAGAGATACGGTAACACATGCACTCTTGAAATTAAGAAGTGTGGCTAGTTTTTAATGCATTCACAATCACTGACAAGATATACTATATTCAGTATTCTGTTCTCAATCATAGACTTGACTCTGTGATACTTGATGAGGAGGGTATAACCATTCTAGCTCAAGGCTTCAGCTGTTTGACCTCACTTAGGAGGCTCAGGTGAGGCTTTTTCACCTTTGAAATGTTATTGTAGATTTAGCAAGTACTCAATCTGCTGTACTCACCTGGGAGCCCGTCTTGTTTCTTCTTCTCTACTTTGGTTGGTTGTTCTCCTCAGCTTGAACAAAATCAGAGTGGTGACATCAGAGACATTTGTGAATGGCACTGGCATACTCTGTCTACTGGCTTCTTTTAAGGGTTTTAGACAGATGGAAGAGATTGAGTGAGTATTGTGGTCAGTAATAAGCACATGCACACAAATGCCCACAGTGTTTGGTAATATGCAAACATTTTTTGATGTTTACAGGTTGGAAAGTTGGAGAATGGGAGATAGTGGTACTTGTGAGCTTGTGAAATACATTCCTTCATGGACTGAACTAGTAAAACTAAGGTATGGTAAATGCACCGAGGAAGATTATTCCTTTCCTGTGCTTGAGCAGTTTATATTATCGTATTGCGTCCTCTAGTGGACACAATTAAAACAATTCAATAAGGTGGAAATAGATACAATGAGTTTTTAGTAGGGCTGTCAAATGATTAATCACGATTAATCACATCCAAAATAAAAGTTTTGTTTACATAATATATGTGTGTATACTGTGTATATTTATTATGTATATATAAATACACACACATGCATGTATATATTTAAGAAGAATATGTTATGTTTATATATTAAATATATTTATATATAATATAAAATATAAGAATATAAATATATAAATGTATATACATGTAAATATTTTCTAAATATAGAATTTATGTGTGTGTATTTATATATACATAATAAATATACCCTGTACACATACATATATTATGTAAACAAAACTTTTATTTTGGATGTGATTAATCGTGATTAATCATTTGACAGCCCTAGTTTTTAGTGTTTAAAATATTTAGCACTGTTCAGTTTTTCCATGAATTTAATGCAAGAAAGGATTCATTGCATCATAATTAATTTTCCTTGATGAACTTTTTGCAGTCTGTCAGACAACAATGTGACTGACCAGGCTGGAGAGAAGCTATTGGCAGCACTATCCCACTGCAAAGTCCTTCAGAAACTACAGTAAAACATTTATTTTATTTAATTAATATGTGATATTACTTGGAAAATCAGTAGGTGATCATTTTTGATTATTTTGTATTCACAGGCTGTCCAAAAACCAACTTGGTCAGGCCAGTGCTGCTAAACTAGCACAAGTCGTTCCATTACTGCCTCAGCTTACAGAACTCAAGTAAGTCCTGTGGTCTAGATGGTGAAAAATTACAGGATTAATTTAAGATGAAACTATTGGTTTAAAAAGATGTCACTGACAGGGAATACATTTTTTGTTTTTATTTAGTTTGTCAGAGAATCAGTTTGGCCAACAAGGATCCATGTCTCTTTGTGAAGGTCTGATGAGCACAAAGGCACTAAAAATACTACAGTAAGACACTAAATACATTACAGAGCCACATATATGAAGTGGAATGTATACATTTTTTACATCACATGCACTACCGTTCAGAAGGTTGAGGTCAATATGATTTTTTTTAAAAGACATTCATACTTTTATTCAGCAAGGATGCATTAACTTGATAAAACATAACAGTAAATACATTCATATGTTATTCTGAAATTTCTATTCGTTCATATTAAGGTTTCCGATAAATAAATAAATATTAAAGGGATACTCCATCCCAAAATGAAAATTTTGTCATTAATCACTTACCCCCATGTCGTTTCCAAACCCGTAAAAGCTTTGTTCGTCTTCAGAACACAATTTAAGATATTTTGGATGAAAACAGGGAGGCTTGAGACTGTCCTATAGACTGCCAAGTAAATAACAGTGTCAAGGTCCAGGAAAGTATGAAAAGCATCGTCAGAATACTCCATCTGCCATCAGTGATTCAACCGTAACGTTATGAAGCGACGAGAATACTTTTCGTACACGAAGAAAACAAAAATGACGACTTTATTCAACAATTCCTCTCCTCTGTGTCTCTGCAAATCAGCATAGCGCCATTTTGACAAATCTGACTAGTATGCAAGCGTCTTACGCTCTTCTGTGTCAGCTGCACCGCAAGGGTACATTTTTTACGTGTATTTACGCTTTGGTTTGAAAGCAAACAACGCATCCACGCAGCGCGGCTGACACAGAAGAGCGTACATCATCTGCCGACTGCTCAGAATTGCCAAAATGGCACTACGCTGATTTGGAGAGACACAGAGGAGAGGAATTGTTGAATAAAGTCATTATTTTTGTTTTCTTCGTGTACAACAAGTATTCTTGTTACTTCATAACGTTACGGTTGAATCACTGATGGCAGATGGACTATTCTAACGATGCTTTTCATAATTTCCAGGACCTTGACACTGTTATTTATTTGGCAGTCTATGGGACAGTCTCAAGCCTCCTGTTTTCATCCAAAATATCTTAAATTGTGTTCTGAAGACGAACAAAGATTTTACGGGTTTGGAACGACATGGGGGTAAGTGAATAATGACAAAATTTTCATTGTGGGGTGGAATAACCCTTTAAGCAGCACAACTGTTTTCAACATTGATAATAATAATTATCAAAAGGACTGAAGTAATCGCTGCTGAAAATTCATTATTGCCATCACAGGAGTAAATTGCATTTTAAAATATATTAAAATTAACAGCTATTTTAAATTGTAATAATATTTCACAATATTAATGTTTTATTGTATTTTTGTTTAAATAAATGCAGCCTTAGCAAGCATAAGAGATTTTTTAGGAAACATTTGCAAATCTTATTGACCCCAAACTTTTGAATGGTATGTAACATGATTGGTTATTAGATACTGCTGCATACTTTAAACCAGTGTCACTGCTTGTCTCTCAGTTTGACTTCGATTGGGAGTTCAGATCTGGTTGGTGTAGCCTCATCCCTCAAACACTGTCCATCCATAGAGGACGTCAGGTGGGACAAGTCATTTCAGATTTATTTTAATGCTGCAGTTTGACTGATAAATGCATTGCATTGTCCTGGTCCCTGTGTTTTTAAAGCAGCTGTTAGTTTATGAATTAATGTCTTCCTCAGCTTGTCATGGAATTTATGTGATGACAGCCTGGCACGGACACTGGCTGAGATTCTACCCCTGTGTACAAAGCTGAAAAGACTTGAGTAAGTACTTGAGTGCTTGCTGTGATGGTTTAGCTATTAGTGTGATCACAATGTGCTGATGTCATTAAAACTAATGTTTGCAGCCTGGAGGCCAATAATATAACCACAGCAGGAGCCACAGTAATAGCCAAATGCCTCCCATCATGCCCCTCCATTGAAGTAATAAGGTATGACTAGCACTTACACTCTTGATCAGACGATTTGTGATTAATAAGGATCAACTAGTAGAACTGCTTGACATGCAAATAATAAGCTGAGCTTCTCTGCTTTTTACACAGACTCTGGAGGAACCCAATTGCCAAAGAAGATGAGAATCTGAAAGATCAGAGACTGAATTTTGCATCAGTTTAACCACTTGTTTTCCTCTTTTTTTCTTTTCTTTTTTTTTAATTGTAAATAATATTGCTGTAGTGCTATTACCAGATTTTAAAACTGAGTTATTTAATCGGGGAACACATTACCTCATTAGAGCAATTCATTACACAAAAAAACAACAACACAGTTTCCAGTTGTTCAGGGGTTTGAATCATGTAATGTCCATGTAATGGAAACAGTAGGGTCTGGTAAATAAAGAGAATGAGCAGGTAACACTTACTATCAAACCACCAAAAATCAATTGCATTACCTTTACAAGAGATTTACATTTTCTGTGGATTTTATAATTTGCAAGAATTAGAAACAATGAAAATGTGACTAATTAGCACAGTGAAGCATGCAGGCAGCTCTCTTGCAAAGCTCAGCACAATCATGCTCTTTGTTAATACACTGCTGTAAGAGCCCAGACCTCCATTAGGGGCATTAATGCATTTATCAACCCTGGACACACACCACCATGTTGTGTTCTCCTTTAAATTACGTATTTATGTCTGTATTTTACTTGATCTATTCAACTTTTACCTATAAATTGTTTTATTTAATTTTTTATTTTTGTGATGTGCTTTACTCTGTAACACCTGTAAGGTGAAATTGCTGTTTTTGTGATAAACGCACAGACACCCTCTCTGATAGCTGCACTGATCAATTTGTATTCTATTCATGTGTTTTTTTATGTGCACTTTAAATTTAAATAAAGAGAGTTCATCAAATTCTTTTTTTATTATATTTTGGACAAGTTATTCCATTATTTAATCACATCTCAAAACAGAATATAGATAGTGTCTTAATAATAATAATAATAATAATAATAATTACTATTTAATTAAAAATATATTTCAAAATGGCAGGCAAATTGTGGTGGTCTGTTATTTGTAAGGGAACATATTTAAAAATGGGCCCTTTTTTCAAACACTTGCACGGAGCAATATTTCTGCTAGATGGCACTAAAGCAACACGGAAAATCTTGTAAGGACGTGGACCGCTTGTGTTTTATCAGGAAGAACTGTTCACTTGGATTAAATCACACATTCCCCTAACTATGATGGCACGATGTACAACATAATCAAGAAGAAGAAAAAGAAAAACATCTTACGTCCATACACCCAGTTTATAGTGGTCAACAATGATGATGAAGAGCCCATCAATTCAAAGCGTTAATCAAAGATCCCCTTTAAAAATGGTCTGTGACTCTTTTTTAAATCAAAATAAGTTAAATTAGCTGGCATGAAACAGTAGACAATGCATATGTTTGATTTAATTATCTATAAAATATTTTCCCTCACAAGTTCTTCAGAACAATGCGTGCGCGTTCCGTGCTCTTCAGCAAAAATACACCAAGATGTATAAACGTATAAAACACAAGCGTGTTACTTTCATTCTTTTTCTTCCTCCCTTTCTTTTTAAGCTATTTTTTTCGATGGTGGCATAGCTCAGAAGAGACTAGCTCGTGGTAATGACAGATGTGGACACGGGCGGAGTTCAGAGCTGTGAAAGCTACACAACTGTTGGCTCGCTGAGCGCGCGATTCTCGAGTCTGCACGCGCTTTAACCACAGCGAAGCGCTTTCTTCTTAAACGCCGTTTACCCTCTGATATATCCAACTTTGGCACATTTTTTTGCTGGATAATGCAAACAACCCATAATCTTTTTGAAACGCAGAGTTTCTGCCATCAGCACTAGAAACAACGACAGAAGACGCTGAGGAAAAGTAGGCTGCGTGTCGCGCGAGAGCTTCGAGAGGTGAGTTATTATTGAGTTATACAGTGACTTTATGAAGTAATCATTCCCATTCACAAACACGCAAGGTTTGTTACATGTTAACGTCTGAAAGGAAGTAACATGAACATAATGAGTTCCGGTGTGCACGATTAAGAAAACAACAAACTGGGAAGCCAAAAAAAAAAAAAAAAAAAAAATCCTAAAATAATTCTGCGTTAACCAATGCATCACAACAACCAACGAGACCTCTGAACATTTTAAGATAATTGCGTCATATAATCGTGTCCAAGATTATAAAAACATTAAATATTTTATGAATACAGGTCCCATATACGTGCATATCTTAGAAATGTCATCTTTGAAGGATGAATTCAGATAAAAAGGACCATTCCAATGTCAAAAATGGCCTTATCCGAATTCACTCTATTCTTGTTAGGTACATAAATGTTTTGGAAACATCTATACATGTATGTAAAAAAAATATAGATTAAATGAATTAAAGCCTATAAAGTGGTGTAACCAAGTATAAAGTACTACTTTCCTTGCACCTTGAAGACATGTTGGTGTATGTGTATTTTTAAAACACATCATATTTAAAAATAAATAAAAAAAACTTACTTGGCCTAACTATGCAAGCACTTTTTTTTAAATGTCTGAAAAATTACACTGCTTAGATATTTTTGACTTCATGCTCAACAAAAAATGTGAGTTTTAATTTAGAAAGTGAAAACATGCTCATCATAGAAGAGATGTGTGCAAGTTTTCCTTTGCATGACTGCATTTTAATGCAATTTTAAATAATTCAATAGATCAACGCCACTTCATTGACCCACTTGCTTTTTTTTCAAGTTGGAGAATTTTTAACTGCACATAGACTGCCACAACCTCCATTCATATTGTTTTACAGTTAGCCATTATAAACTTTTTTCGACACTGTATTGCTTAACACCTTATCATAGAGTCAACAGGATGTTGCGATTTGTAATATTTAAGTGTAGATGTGGTTTGACACTTAAGCAGAAAGGTGATGCTTAAACTGCAGCACTAACTCAACTCACATAGATGCTTGAATAATGGTCTTTGACCCCACAGTGTTGACATATTCAAAAATATTAGAACATGTAACATTTAGCTAACCCAGAGTTTTAGTAAACAAATTAATCACAAAAAGTGAATCACCTTTTGATATTAAAGAAATGAAAGTGCGAATAGATATCAGGTACTTTAGATCTTCCTCTTTGTGCGGTTAGTTTGCACACCTTTTAATCCTATTTTACCATAAAGATAATGCCCAACAGTATGATAGGGAAATGATGTAATTATGTTGTAATTGTTAAACGTCCTTAAATGGAGAGTCTCTAGATGTTTGATTTTTGGTAGTTTATGATCCATGTCTGGAGGGTTGGCACACAAACACAGGAAATCAGATTAAATCACAGTTATTTAGGAGTATTGCAAATGATCTATGGGTAACATCTTTTTTCCTTTAAGGGGATGTTCAGGGTTTAAGCTAAACTTGCAATTAGCACCTCAGTTCACAAAAACAAACTAAAGTGTATGTGGAATTTATGTGGCTAGGCAGAAGGGAAGCTCATATTTTTATTCAAATATTTCTATTAATTATTCCATAGGGGGAAAAAAAATGAGCGTCTGACTCTATATAATGGACAATATTTTTCCATGTAAACAGTTCTTTGTAAATAATTGTCACATACTTTTTAGATATTGTGCATTTTGTATGAAACTGTAATTTACTTACACGGTCAAGACAAGAGTTGAAATATTGGATGTCATGTTGTCCCTCATAATATAATATAATATAAAAATAAATATTTATACGCATATATACATATCAGATAGTATGGATAGTTTTTCATGGTACAACAATGAAATAGGGTTTAATTTTTTTATGACCACAGTTTGCATTGTTCTTTATGATTATACTTTAGCAATACTTTAATTTAAATGGTTAATAAAATGATAACAATTTACTCCATATTTGATTACAGCCTTACACTTGTTTTCCACTCCAGTGTCTAGCTGTGTGCTATCTGGCATTGAACCTTGGAGATAAGTAATGAAGTGCTGAGTTGATGATCACTTAGGTTAAGGCAACGTGTTGCCATTTTGACCTCAAATGGACGGGATAAGACTCTGAATGATTTTATGGACATTATTTCGAGACAACAATGATTAAACTAGGATGCAAGGTTAGATGGAGGATTACTCATTTGTGGAGTGTTTTTTGACATTGCATGAATTACACTTGTCTCATCTGGGTGTGCGCTTTCTTGAGTAAGATATAAGTGCACACTGTTGAGACTGAGTGTCCTGTTTTCCATGACATCACAGTCATGTGGAACATGTCATTATTCTGGGAATGGTTACCAACACCATACTATATAATGCTAATTTAAATACAGAGTTCATTTAGAATCCGAACAACCCTAGAGGTTACAAAGATGCCGTTTTGGGATGGAAATTCAGGTGAGTTTTCTTATCATTTCCTAACTGAAAAGTTTTAGTTGTTTATAATTTAATGTAACAAGCTTGTCCAAAAAGATTTTTTGGCCCTCATTTTCTCAAAATTAATCGTTGAGTTTACAGTGAGGCATTTACAATTTAAATATGGGGTACAATTTTGTAGGGCTTAAAAGCTGAAATATAAATATAAATTTAGAAAAACAGACTTTAATTCTCCTGTGAAAATTTGTGTTTCTAGGTTTAAATCACTTTTTACAGTCAGTTTTGAGTTTCATGGCTTTGTGATGCCATGTCAAAGATGTCAAAGTAAAAATTAATATAACTTTACAAGAGAATACGTTAGTAGTAACCTGATCTTGTGTAAATAACCTAAGTGATCATATTTATTGTTTGTTATTGTGCATATACATATATTTTAGTGTTTAAAGGGTTAGTTCATCCAAAAATGAAAATTCTGTCATTAATTACACACCCTTATGTCGTTCTAAACCTGTAAGAACTCCGTTCATCTTCAGAACACAAATTAAGATATTTTTTGATGAATTCTGAGAGCTCTCTGACCCTCCCATAGACAGAAATGTAATTACCACAATCAAGGTCCAGAAACATAGCAAGAAGATCGGTAAAATAATCCATGTGACATCATGGGTTCAACCATAATTTTATGAAGCTACGAGAATACTTTTTGTACGCAAAGAAAACAAAAATAACAACTTTATTCAACAATTTGTCTCCTCCACATCAACCTGGTGCCATTTTGGAGAGGATCCACTGAACGTAAACAGCGTATGCTATTCTGTGTCAGCGGCATCACGAATTGTCACAAATTGAGGAGACGAATCGTACTTACATTGCTGTCTATGGGAGGGTCAGAGAGGTCTCAGAATTCATCAAAAATATCTTAATTTGTGTTCCGAAGATGAACGGATTACGGGTTTAGAACGACATGAGGGTGAGTAATTAATGGCAGAATTTTCATTTTTGTGTGAACTGTACCTATAAGAATTTACGTCCATTTACTTCCATTGTACAGTAAGTACCTCACTGTAACAATTTAATTTGTTTTTTTTTTTAAAGTTGACAAGTTGACATCAGCACCACTGGAAATTATATACAGTTCTTAATCGGATCAACTTCCTCTTGTTAACATGAGAAGTTGTGCTAACGTTGATGTACTGGAATTCTGTGTAACATGATTGTGAAGTCATTTTCCATCATGTTTTGTCTATGGTGGTCACAGCCTAATTGTGGTTTTTGACATTAACACGGAAAGAGACAGTGGTACATCAGTATCTAAGCAACAAGAGCCCTCGCTGTATTCCTCATGTCCTGGTGTGACGCTTGTGTTCTGTGTGCGTGTGTCTGCCGGCACTGATGCGTGTGGAAATCATAGGGTCTTTTCATGTTTAGTGTTTTTGAGGAGTTGTTTGTCAGGGGACCATGAAACCAAGCATCCCTGTCTCAGTGGGCAAGTCATTTTTGTGTGAAAAGGTCAAACAATGATGTGTAATTCATTTCTTTACAATGTTGTTACATGTTAGTAATTTAGAGCCCTTAGAAATGTGTGTCAATTATGATACAGTAGGTTTTATAGGGTTTATATTGCTGGGATATTGCTACTTAAAAGAATTAGACTTTAAGATATACAATGGGGTCCAAAAGTCTGAGACCACTGATGAAAATGCTTCAGTTTTGCATTAAAATTCTAGTAGCAAAATAATAATTTGAGGGGGAAAAAATACTTTAAAATTGTTTATCCTGGCAGGAAGACCTGACCTTTTATGAAAAAGCAATTTACATGCTCAGCATTATAAATGTGCTTATTTTAGTGTCTTAGAAATCTAAAAAAATGCTCAATATCAATATCATATAATTAAATTAATATAATTTAAAGTAATATTAAAAACATAATAATTTTATGTCATAGTATATCTTTGTTTTAAAGGGATCATGAACTGCCTTTTATTATTTTGTACTGTTCTCTGAGGTCCACTTTTAATGTTATCAAGATTTTTACATAAAAAGTATTCTAGTTTAGAAGTAATAGGCCATTTTCTGTCCTGTTTTTACCCCCCTCATCAGAACGCTCTGTTTGAATAGTCATGGCGGATTGTAGACTCGAGTCGGAAGTCAATAAAAGAAAAATCGATAATTTTGACCCATACAATGTATTGTTGGCTGTTGCTACAAATATACCCATGCGACTTGCGACTGGTTTTGTGGTCAAGGGGAACATAATTAAAGATCAAGGGAATTTTGATTTCACAGTTCACGACCCCTTTAAAATGTTCAAAATGTTCTGTTTATTACAATTCAAATTAGATTTTGTTTTTACTTAATGAATGATACTTTGCAAATGAGTATATTAGAAATTATACTGAGTAGAAAAATACTCTTTTGTTGCACCCAGGGTGTGGGAGACGAGGTACTCCCATCTCCATGGCCTATACTCTGGCCTCGGGCCCCGACGTGGGTCCTGCCATTGGGCCCCAGCACTGCGTCACAAAGGTAGAGCTCTCCGTCTGTGGCTCCAACCTGCTAGACCGTGACGTGGCATCCAAGTCTGACCCCTTCTGTGTTCTTTTCCATGATGTGGATGGCAACTGGGTGGAGGTAAGAAGTGATAAAAAGTGTTCACTTTCCACCTTACCTCCACAGATTTATTGTGGATAACACTGGTTAACCTTTAATAAAGTCTGCTGATAGTAAGAGACAGAAAGCAGACTGACATGTGAATATGAAAGAAAAGAAGATGGAATTGGGATTGTAACAAAACAGATATGTAGAGATATCTTTGGGGACATAACCACAAGTTGGAAGCATAGAAAGCCTAGGAAGCAAAATCAGAGGAAAACAGGTTTTAATCTCTTCATACGCTAAATCTAAAAAAATGAACCAAGGATCAAAGTAGCTCGCAGTGCGAACACACGCGTGTCTGTACAGTCTCTATGGGACTGTGCCCTCAGTGGTCCAATCATCACAGGCCAGTGCTGGTGGTCAGTAGGGCAAGCCGGCACATGAAATCACTCTTCCACAGCACACTGTAACCATGGAAACACCAAGGGAAAAACAAAGGAATGTTTTTGTAGTATAAAAATGCATGGTTAAATGCATTTTAGAACATGATGTGTTTAGGACATATGAACGGTAATAATAAATGAATAGATTTACATACAGATTTACATAAATAATAAACAAAGATTCTGCCCAAGCTGTTATTAATGATCTTATGATTGTTACGCCAGTATGGCACTGATTGTGAGTAATGCAAAATAATCTCATTCTCATTACTGTAATAATTAATAAATATATTTGTAAATAAAGATTTACTCATTTACTCATTCATTTGGGATACCTTGAAGTTATGCTTTTTATTTTTTTTATTGCACTAATATTTTAATATATATGAATATAATATTTTAATTTTAATAAGAACATTTTGAGTAATAGAACTGATTGTACTGTTGTTTAGCATTTATGCATTTAACAACATACTGATTGTTATTTTTATACTTTATATTACACTACTGAAAGACATAGTGAGTGCATGAAGTTGCACCATAAGTGGCTGTAAATCCTGTTAATCAAATTTTATATTTCATTACAGCTGGCTCGAACAGAGACTGCTGTGAACAATCTGAATCCAGTATTTGGTGTAAAATTCCAAGTGGATTACCACTTTGAGGAGGTCCAGAAGCTAAAGTTTGCCATGTTTGATGAGGACAAATGCAGCACCCAGCTTTACGAACACGACTTTTTGGGTGAATTCACCTGCACACTGGGAGTGGTATGGTAACACTTTCATATTTTACCTACTTCCAGATCAATTTGCTATATGTGGTTTCACACCAATGTAATGAGATAATCTTAAGTAATTAACGTAAGCTTTTATGATCTTAGTTATGATAAATTAGCTCTCTCTATTGTCTCTACTTGTGTGTTTATCAGACCATCTGTTTTGTTTTAGATTGTGTCAAATAAGAATCTACATCGACCACTGATTCTGGCTAATGGCAAGCCAGCAGGGAAGGGGGCCATCACAGTAAGACACCAAACAATACACTATAACAGACATATGCATTGATGGAGTTTGTACCAGAGCATCATAATATGCTCCATTTGGTCTAGATAACAGCACAGGAGTTATCAGACAACAGAATAATCACCCTAACCTTGTGTGGGAGGAAGCTGGATAAAAAGGTGAGTTAAGAGGTTGTGAAAACCATTCAAGTACTTTAATAAAGCGCTCTGTGATAGAGGATGATGATGTTTTTGTTTGTGGCTGTTTTCAGGACTTTTTCGGTAAATCAGATCCCTATTTAGAATTCCACAAACAAGGGGATGATGGGAAATGGATGATGGTTCACCGAACAGAGGTGAGATGCTAAATAGAAACTATGTTGCTGATATTCTCAATTATGTTTTGTTCCTACAGTTTTATCAGATGTTAAGCTTGTGTTTCAGACTGCATTCATCCATTTAATGAAGGCCAGGAAGTGAATAATAGACATTTGTGTGTGTGACTTCAGGTCATTAAGAACACTTTGGATCCTGTATGGAAGCCTTTCACAGTGCCTCTTATCTCACTTTGTAATGGAGATGTGGACAGAAACATCAAGGTATGCCTCAATATTTTGTGTCTTTATCTAGTAGTCTATGTGTGTGAATGTTACCAGTAGAATTGTGTCTAGGTTATAATATATTCATGAAATAATGCTTCCAAATGTATATATATATATATATATATATATATATATATATATATATATATATATATATATATATATATATAGCTTTTGAAATTAGATTATTTTAGGTGAAAAAAGCTATTTTGTCTTTGGCAGAAATCATGCATTTTCACTAACATTCAAAATAAGATTTTTAATAAAGATATGAATACTTTTATTGAACAAGTATACATCAAATTGATAATTTAAAAACATTTATAATGCTACAAAAGATTTTTATTTCAAATAAATTAAGTTCTTTTGACTCTTCTATCCTGAAAATATTATCAGTATAATGGTTTCTACAAAACTATTAAGCAGCACAATTGTTTTCAACATTGATAATCAGAAATGTTTACATATTTGGATGATTTTTGAAGAATGGTAGCATACATCCAAATGCATTACATTCAATCAGGCTGCAGCTTCTAAAGACCATTTGTTTTACAATTTTGTCACTCTGATGCTCTTTTTCATACAACAAAAAAGCAAGGTGATCACTTGCTGTTCAGTTGAAAATTTGCTTGGTTTGTAAAAAAAAAAAAAAAAAAAAACTATATATTTGGACCAGATTCAAACTCTTTAATGCTAAACAAAGCTGTATCATTACTATATCCCATCTTTCACCTATTCATAGAGCTACTAAGCAGTTTCGATTTTTCATTTGCTCATATGTCTTCTCGTTCTGATGACCCAGAATGAATTCTGCTAAATTTTATCAGGATCCATTTCCTTTAACATGTTCATACACGTCAGTACTCGCAGTAAATGTGTGATGTCACAGGTGCTGTGCTACGATTACGACAATGACGGAGGCCATGACTTCATCGGCGAGTTTCAGACCACTGTTAACAAGATGAGTGAAGCACAGAACGGAGTGGAGGTGGGCTTGCCTTCAATTAACACTGTAGAGATTCATAATTTCCAGAATGTAGGAACTAAATGCGTGAAGTAAAGCTTGGCTCACACTAATGCCTGCCACTCTTGTGCCAGAATACTATGTGAGTACTAGCTATGCCTCATTATCTGGCATAATGAAACTGAGAATTAGTGAGTGAGAGAGGGAGAGACAGAGAGGAGAAAAGAGGTGGGAGGGAGAAACAGAGAGAGTAACTGGCTCTTTTGAGATGCAAATTACTCTTATTTTACCGCTGCCTTGTTTACCAGAACAAGCATTGTGTGTCGCCAGTCACTCTTAAGAAGAGCATGTGTAAATGTTCTCCTGGAGAAAGAATTAGTATACTAATAAATGCCCTTTTGCTCCTTTCAGGTACTGACATTCTTTTGCACAGCCTTAGCTAGGAGATATGATGTATTTCTTGCCATGTTGTAAACTAATTGAGCTCCCGCAGTGATTGTCACCCATGTTCACACTAGAATTCACAGATGATGCTGATACTTGTATTATCTTTTCAGAATAGGCAATGTGGCGGTATGTTAGCTTTTATACAAAAATATCCATCTTGAGCTTGAAATTGCTTAAGAGAGAACTTAAAATAATGTTATCATTGGTTCAAATAAAGAAAGCTGATTCTGAGTTAACAGATTTATTATATTAGCAGAATTGCAGCTACTAATATCAAGAGACCAGGATATAATCTGAATAAATCACTGCAAAGTAAATGCAAATATTCAAGATTGCTGAAATAAAATGAATATTATTATGATTAAATAACAGTATTTTACAGTATTTTAAATAATATTTTTGTCTGAATTCACAAAAGTTTAAATTGATTATAATAAATATAGAATTAATTAAAGTGGACAATAAAACAGTGCTCTCTGTTCACAGGTTGAGTTTGAATGCATTAATCCTAAAAAACAGAAGAAAAAGAGCTACAAAAACTCTGGGGTCATAATAATGAAGTCATGCAAGGTAAGGAAATAAAAAAGGGAATGAAAATGTTGACACATTCGCTGTTCACAGGCAACAAAAAAGCAGTATTAAATACATTCTGCTTGCACATTAAAGCACCTTCCACGTTCCGGCTTATTTAATTAAATTTATATTACGAATAAAGGCCTTTAATTGTGGCTTCACTGTAAGGACAGATTAGTTTAATAGTGCTAAATCCTCTTTAAATAACATGTATTAATATCAGCACAAAACACTTGTCACTCTTGCACCGTCACCATTTAATCACCTCTATTGATGGATTCAGGCATTAAAATAGAACATGACTCAGTTATTCTCACTAAATCTCCATTTGAACTCACATTAACAGCCTTTTTATAACCTTTAGCCTGAGGGAATGTGAAAGGGTGGTTACGTGTGTTGTATATGTGAAAATAAAACGTTTTGCTGTGCCGTTCCTTTGTTAGATTACGAGAGACTACTCCTTCCTGGACTACATTCTGGGTGGCTGTCAGCTCATGTTTACTGTGAGTATGATAACGTCACCTCTGGAATTGAATGTCTGTTTTTTTTTTTTGTCAGTGATTTGAGGGGAGGGGGGTTCATGCATGCAAAATGCAAAAAAATATCATTTGTATGCAGATGATTTTGAAAATATATTCTGTCACTGAGAAAAATTTTAGCTGAAAACCACAATGGCAGAATGCAATCAAGAGGGTTGTAAAGTGTCCGATTTGAAGTGTCTGTTTGATGGTTTACATCGCTGAGCACAAATGATGGTTAAAGTCAAATTTGTTGAATCCGGTACTCTAAAAGCTTTCTTTCCGTACACTGTCCACTTGAGCAGGCTCTATATATGGTTCCTTTATGTGACTCAATTGCCTTCACTAGTGTGATTGGTAAGAAATGATACAGAAAGTGAGTGAAATTCACAGGTTGCTATAGTTACAGTGTGCTGCAGTGTTGAGGTCTATGTCTCTCATTTGAAACTAAAGACAGAGAGAGAGTTGGATGTAAAAAGAGAGAGGGAGAGAAAGCAAGAGAAGCTGTGTGAGCCTCTGAACAAAGGAAAGTGATTTTGATATCTTGTTTGCATGACGCCACCTTATGATGCATGCTTGTTTGTTGCCCTGCAGATTATGATAAACCCTCACAGATTTCACCAGTGCAGTTTTTCTGTCTAGATTATTATTATATTTAAATATTTTCCTATGTTAAAGTTTGATTAGTTCATCCAAAAAAAAAAAACATTCTATTTACTCAGTTTTTGTTATAAACCTGTATGATTTTCTGTCTTCTGCAAAAACACACAAGGAGAAATTTTGAAGACTGTTGTCCATGCTCTTTTCCATTCAGTTGTATTAAACAGGGACTGGTCATTTTAAGCTTCAAAAAGGAAGTCAATGAATCATAAAAGTATCCTAGAAGTGAACTTCTGAAGCCATTAGAGTTTTGTAAGCTCACTCAGCCTTCCAGTGAGGTGTTAAAGAAGTAGTTCATTTCCTTTTTATTTAAGAAATTTATGTAGCGTAGTGATTGGCCATTTTCTAAAACAAATACAAATTTATATAATTTTTTAACCACAAATGCTCGTCTTGCAGTGACTAGCTGGACCTTGCGCATTATGTAATCACATACGCATGACGTAGGCAGAAGTGTCGACCCAGTGTTTACAAAGCGAACGTGCAGAGAAAGTCAAACGCCCTTTACAAGAAAAGGTAAAACAACGATGTCGGACGATTTTGAAGTTGGAGGAGAAAATGAGATGAAGTTTTTCGCCCTACCCTATCTTTTTGAACCAAAATACAGAGATGAAGAGCTAACCATGTGTGACTTTTACAAAGTGATTACGCAATGCATGAAGACATGTGAAACCCAGAGCTAGTGCAACCATTTGTGGTTAAGACAATCATAGACAATCGTGGTTAAAAAGTATATTAATGTATATACTGTATATTTAAAAAAAAAAATGACTGGTTGTTTCACTAGATAAGACCCTTCTTCCTTGGCTGGGATTATGTAGAGCCCTTTTAAGATGCACTGAAACTTCAATTTGGACCTTCAGCCCATTGGCAACCATTGAAGTTAATTACATGGAGAACATTTCTAGAAAGTTTTCCTCAAAAAACTTAATTACTTTGCGACTGAAGAAAGAAAGACATGAACATCTTTGGATGTCATGGGGGTGAGTGAACTACTTCTTTAACTGCTGTGACTGGATAAAAATCTTGTTCCAAACCCTTAAAAGATTTGTTCGTCTTCAGAACTCAATTTAAGATATTTTGGATTAAAATCAGGATTCTTACTACACCAACAATTACTTCCACACACACCTATTTACATAAATAAATAAATGTACAGTACTAAAGTGCTGTACGAACTGCGCAAACTGTTTCCCAGTACCATTAAAAAGGATACATTCGCACCGAGAGTGTGTACTGGGACGTGATGTAAGCCGGTTGACAGCGATGTCATTTGTGTGCGGCTTTCAACAACGTTAACAAAGAAGAACAGTATTAACAACAAGAGGATGGAGGACGCTGTGATCGGAGCTGTGTTTTTGTTGTGTCTCGCGGGTTTCACAATAATGGACATGGAATGTTGACGTATACATAAATCGATTGAAAGAACGGAATCTCCAATGAAAACTGGCAGTGCTACATTTGCTACAAGTGCCTGCACTTCAGTGTCCGTATATTTATCGCTGTTCGCCATATTGCGAATTAAGTTGACACAATGTTTACAGTATGTTACACGGCGTTTTAAATCATGGCAGGTGAGGGCGATTTCATATGCATCTGGCCAATCAATGTATACTTACGTCATGAATAGTACCAGTTGTGCTGGTTAGACCCTGCTCCAGAGTAGGAGCTAATTTGGTTCTTGAAAATGGCAGTCCACGATGTCTGACGATGTCTTTCATACTTTTTTGGACCTTAACAGTATAATTTACTTGGCAGTCTATGGGACAGTCACAAGCCACACGAACAAAACCCAAAAAATTTTAAAAAGTGTTCGGAAGACGAACAAAGCTTTTACGGGTTTGGAACGACATGGGGGTAAGTGATTAATGACAAAATTTTCATTTTGGGGTGGAGTATCCCTTTAAGATCCCGATCAGTTTGATTTATGAATGAATCATTTAGAACCATTCAGTTCTTATGAACTGATTTACTAAAAAAAAAATTGACTGAAAAGAATGATTCATTCATGAATCTGACATCACTACTTCTCTTGTCAATGCACCAAGAAAACGTGTGAGAGTGAATCAATGATGTTAGCATTCTCATTTTTGGGTGAACTATCTCTTTAAACTTGACAGATGTTGACAGTATTTGTGAAGACACTGTCTTCAATTTCTTCCAGCAAAGATTAATGGTTTAGGTCATTTACTGCTTTCCTGCTTTCACTGCATCATTCTTAGAAGATCCAGTGTGCTGGTAGTTCTTCTTCTTCTATTATCTTCTTCAGTGCTGCAGCTGTGATCTCAGTTCTCAGTCCTCATGCAGCTTCAGTGCAGCTGTTTACCAAGTACTCACAGCATCTTTATAAAGCCAGTCAAGCTCAGGGTTCAACAGTGGCCAAACAGACTCATGAATGCAGCATTCAGAAGAGATGCTTTCTCTTTATATTGAAGATTTAGGATTATACTCACTGTAGCAAAGGACATTGCAAAATTCTGGAAAGGAGAATTGGGCAAGGTCTGTAGGTTATTTTATATCATTTAAAGGTAAAAAACAAAATTTTAGTCTTCAGCTGTTTTGTCTCCTTTTAAGCTGTACTTCTTAAATAAACAGTACATCTAAAATGAAAATTCTGCCATCATTTATGGTGCCAAGGTGGAGGGGAAAGCAAAATATCTCCTTTTTTGTTTAACGGAAGAACAAAAGTTTAAAAAAGAGGGCAGTAAATGATGACAGAATTTTAATTTATAGCTGAACTCTCTCTTAAAAAATGGTGTGAAGGGCATATTGTATATTCCATGACTCCATATTTATCTACTGCAAGACAGATACTCCTGCAAAGAAACAGTTGTAACAACCACATCAGAGAAAATATAGTAGACATCACTTCGGTTTATACTCATGCGCTAAACTTCACAGCTCGGTCACCCGGAGGCCATGACAGGCAATGTGAGGATGACTACAATAAAGGGCATCCTCATTCTGTCACCTCCTATTCCCCTCATCCTATCATTTCCACCCTCTTCCCTTTACATTCCCATCATTAATCTGTTTTCAGCCTCAGGGGAGTGATCATCCAGTGTTTAGGTGTGCTCTAGCAAGTGTGAAGGTTAGACACAGGGTCTCCCCTGCATTGGTAAACATGTTTTGTTGCAAGGATGTAGTCGGAGAACATGTTTCCTGGTTCATGACTGGCATAGGACAGAGCTATCAGATCTCAGCTTGAGCAGATCTGGCGGTACAACCTCCCTGGGTGTTAACAGCGTCGCCTTTAGCTATGAGCTTTGATGTCCCACTAACTGAGGGAAAAGCTTATGAAATGCATCGTACTAACAGCTGCTTGTATTTTTTTATACACCAGTCTAATTGGCATGCATTGGCTTATTTTATTGTGAATGTGTGTTTTTCCAGGTTGGCATCGATTTCACAGCGTCCAATGGCAATGCCAGGGAGCCGTCGTCTCTGCATTATATCAACCCAATGGGCAGCAACGAATATCTTTCTGCCATTTGGGCTGTAGGCCAGATCATTCAAGACTATGACACGTATGTAACAGTATTTTTAATAAAAACACAATTTAAAGGTCCGCATATGGCCACAAAAGCAGTGTCTGATAAAATCACACTCCTTCTTGTTCACACTCCATGTCCACAGGGACAAAATGTTTCCTGCACTTGGATTTGGGGCTCAACTCCCACCCGACTGGAAGGTGAGAAAAAGCATCCATAACTGTGTGTGCATTTGTGTCCACATAAATGTATTTTTGTGTGTTTATTTTTGTGCATCTCATATTAGTTGTCCTTTGAAATAATCAAATAGAATTGAATGCAAAAGGCTGCTAAAGCTTTCGGAAGTGTGAAATGGAAACCAGAATTTGAAGTGCAAGACAGAGAAGAGGCAGATAAAGAAAATGAATAATACTCACATATCCCAATGATTATGCAACTGTCATCCCATCTGCGTTGCCATGGCACTGGAGTGAATACAAGGAAGTCTGAGGGGGGGATTTCACAAGGAAAGAATTGCACCCGCCTTTAGTGCTGTTTATTTTAATGCATTACATTTCTTTTAGCACTTATCTCTGCCGCTTGTTATTTATGCCCAGTTATAGTGTTCTTCTTCATCAGTTGATGAAAACCTGCTGCTTTGATCAATAGAAATTGTACACAAACCTCTTAAACTATAACAGCGTAACATGAAAAATAGCACTTGTGCCAGAAAATGGCTTTTGTGAATAAGGCATCTTTGTGCTGTTAGTAATTGCAGTGATTTATATATGAAATATACACTACTGTTCAATAGTATCTAGTTCAAAAGAAGTTAATACTTTAGCAAGGATGCATTAAATAGAGCAAAAGTGACCATAAAAACATGGTAGATTTCTTTTATAAATAAATGCTGTTCTGACTTTCTATAAATCAAAGAAATCTGGAAAAATGTATCACAGTTTCTACAAAAAATTAAGTAGCACAGCTGTTTTCATCACTGATAATAAGACATAAACCATCCCAAACTTTTGAACAGTAGTATACTGTATGTGTCATAAAAATATTAAATGTCACAATCACCAGCTGGCCATCGAGGGCACTCCAGCTGTTGATTGTGACATAAAAAACGTATTAGTCCTATTTTTGTTATCTTTTTTAGCTACTGACGTGTTATTGTTGTTGTCTTTTTCTCTTTATATTCCAGGTATCCCACGAATTTGCAATCAACTTTAACCCCACCAACCCTTTTTGCTCAGGTGAGGCTCACAGACATTTTTGGTTCTCCCAAAAATTAAAATTAGGCCATAAATTACTCCTAGGTGTATATGACTTTCTTTCAGACGAATCTAGTCAGAGTTATATTAAAAATGGTCTTTGATCTTTTAAGCTATTTAATGCCACTCAGCAGGTGTTGCAGTGCTTCAGTCCAAAAGAAGTTATAAAATAAAATGCGCCCATCCTTAATAAAAAGTGTCTCACATGGCTCTGGGGTGAACAAAGGCCTCCTGTAGTGAATCGATGTGTTTTTGTAAGAAAAATAACCATATTTAAAATGTAATAATCAATTTAATATAGCTTGCGCCAACAGTTGTACACGGAAGCAGCTCCCGGGGAATTATGCATGAGGTCAGCTTTGCGCATGCGCCGCTCAGAAGTGACGAACACGGAAGCGCAGGGGAGAGATCAAAACAAAACAATGGTCACTAATTAGAAGTACAAAACGAGGATTTGTAAAGAAGAATGTCGGAGGACTTCAATATAAGCCAAGAGGAGACTAGTTTTCCTTTGCTAAAGTAAGGAAACTTTGCCTCCTTTGCTACTGATAACAAATGTTGGTTTTCACGAGACTCACCGGCGCATTTGCAACGCCGACCTCATACGTCATCCTCCCGGAGCTGCTTCTGTGTACAACTGTTGGCGCAAGCTACATTAAAGTGAATGTTACGTTTGGAATATGGATATTTTTCTTAAAAAACACATCAATTTGCTACAGGAGGCCTTTATTTACACCCAGGAGCCATGTGAGACACTTTTTTTTAATGGATGGGTGCTTTTTATTTCACTTCTTTTGGACTGATGCACTGCAACACCCGCTACATGGCATAAAACAGCTTGAAAGATCAAAGACTATTTTTAATATAACTCCAACTGGATTTGTCTGAAAGAAGAAAGTCATATACACCTAGGATGCCTTGAGGGCGAGTAATTTATGGCCTGATTTTTGGGTGAACTAACCCTTTAAGTTAGTATCTATCATGGTGCATCTATCGTGGTTTTATGTGCATGCAGGTGTGGAGGGGATCGTTCAAGCTTATTCCAACTGCCTGCCTCACATCCGCTTCTATGGACCGACTAACTTCGCCCCCATCATCAACCACGTGGCCCGCTTCGCTACCCAGGCCCTCCAACAGGACACTGCAGCAGTAAGTGTCAAAACATTTAAGAGAATCATGGGTTTTCTTGAGGAAAAGTAGGGAAAGAAGTCTAGCTTGTTAATCTAGGAGCAATCTAATGCTTGGGATAGTACGCCAAACCTGTTTCGGAAGTACATTTATCTTGTTCGGATTGTATGATAGCTTGTACATTGATAAACTGATGGATTTAGCAGATAACTCTCTGAAATGCTTGCCATCTGTTGGCCATGGCAGTCTCACATGTGAAGCTAAAGCACTTTGAAAACCTCCGTGAAGTTGGCACCCCATGAAAAGAAATAATCACCAAAACTATGCCATTCGTTTGTGCTACTGTTTGTGTTGATTTGTGCCGCAAAAACGGACGTTTGTGCTGGTTTGGTGTTTGAGATATTAAACATAATTTTTTTGACCGTGTGACGTCACTCTCCACCCCATGTTGTCAAAATCACTCCAAATCTGCACAGGTTGTTTGTGCTGGGTTTCTGCCGGACCTGCGGGTTTGTGCCGTTAAAACAAACGCTCTATGTATTTTCCTTCCTTAGATATAACCAAAATGTTTTGGGAGCTGTGATGTCACTCTCCACCCCAGTTCGTCTAAATCGTGCCGTTCATTTGTGCTTGATTTGTGCTGGTTTGTGCCATTCAAATTAACAATGTAACCTTGACCTCTTCTTAAATATAACAAAAACTTCACTCTCCACCCCATTTAGCGCGGACACAGAGTTTTTTCTTTTCTTTATTTATTTTACAGTGAGTCTAAATCCTTTCGTTTGTGCTTGATTTGTGCTGTTAAAAAATTGAACACTGCATTTATCCACCTTAAAAAACCCAAATAGGCCTATGCTTCAGGGCGCTCTTCACAACAAATGCCACGTTGTGCTCGATTTGTGCCTTGAAAAGAAATCCTGGTGGTAATTAAAATTCTGGCTGTAACTAAAGTTCTTCATAAATAACCTAATATGCCATTATAGGCTATATGTAGGCTAAATGTAATTATATGGTATGACTGCATTTAGTATGCATAGCCGCTGGAACGTATATAATATTAATAAAAGTTTCATTTCTTTGTTTATAAGTGAGTTTGTCTTTATTTCTTTTTATTGAGTGCCAACTTCACGGAGGTACTTTGGAAGTCCCTCTGGATGAGAGCATCTGCTAAATCTTTTAATTGCGTAAGCAAATGACTGTCTCATGCATTTTGCCTCCTGTCACTATTAAGCAGTTTAACAGTTAGTGTCCACTCATTAAATGGACAGAAAGGCTCGTCCTCAAGTTACAGATTGGTGTGTGTGTCTCAGCACAATACCAGATAGTAAGTCTCCATTTAAAAGCCTTATTAGTCTTATTACATCCAATTACTTTTGTCAACTTGGTCTGTAAGACTGAGGAAAGACTGGAGTGGATCCACACTCACTTTATGCAAATCTCTCCACTGAGAGAGGAACAGTATTACTCTGTGTTCCCCCTCATACGCTGAGTGGAAATTGTAAAAGCTCCTCGGTTTCCTAGATAGTTGGAACATTTGCGTGAGGCACATGCGGACAGACCGGGGCTCACTCTCTTCCGTGATAGCACAATGTGTCTGTGTTTCATCAGGCAGGGTGTTCCTGCAGCTTTCCACTTGTGAAGTTTAGCTCACTCTGTTAACTTCCTGTGAGCGTGTGCGAAATTTGCTTAAAAAAAAAAAACCTTGCACTCTCAACTGTGGCTCTGTTAGTGCCTCTTGGCTTTTGCTGATTCTAAGCTGGCAATTTTGAATTAATTGCTAACCTAATCAACTGTAGACTGATTTATGGCTTTGTAGAATGTTTTACATTCACATACTTTGAATTTTCTCTCATTTTATTTGTTGCACAGACACTTTCTATTACTATTAAACTGACTGTTGGCTTCATTGTATTCAAGAAGTACATACAGTAATACAAATTCTATCATCATCATTTACTCCCCCTCATGTCATTCCAAAATGATGACTTTCTTTATTCTGTTGAGCACAAAAGGAGAAGTTAAGCTGATTGTACTAGCTGTTTTTTCCATTCAGTGAAATAAAGGGGTGGTGAGTGTCAAGTTCAAAACATGCATCATAGAAGCACCATAAAAATAATGTAAAGTAAGGAACTTACAGTATGTGCTGTAGTTTTTGATGCTATAGTAGCTTTGTGGGAGGAACACAACTATAGAAACGCAAACCCTCCATCTCAGCACTCAAATCTCCCAAGTTTTTTTTCTGATATGCCAAATTCAAGTCACATGGACTATGTTTATGGTATGTTTTATGTGCTTTCAGGAGTTTGACAGCCTCTGTTCATAAATGGATCCTGAGTGAACTGGAACTATTGGTTTTCAGTAGGAAGTTTTTCTGCATTTGCATGGATAGAGAGGTTGTGTGTGCAGATGGAAGAGAAGTCAGTGATCAGTCTTGCTGGTGTTGTGTGTGTAGAATGGGTGTGCCTGTGTGGTTGTTTGCTTTTGTAATAGACAACAGCACTGACCCTGGCTCAGCCACTCACAAAATGTGCCTTCGGTTGTTAGTTCAAACTTCAAAGTCTGCTGAGGGGCTTTGAACAGCACAGTGAGCCCAATTTCTCCTGCTCTTATTATCAGTCCAGTGGAAAACAACCATTAAAATCCCTTTTCAATTATAGCTATTTATAGAAGTTGATTCAGCGAACAAATGTTCTCTCTTTTCCCCCAGTTGTTCTTGGGTTTTAATGACTAATGAGGCTGCGCCCTCAGGTCTGCTCTGTGTACAGGCCAGCAGCAAGGCCAGCTTCAGAGGAGAAGGAGAACGGAGCAACGTTTTTTTTTGTGTGTGTGGTTACGAGGGAACAAGGCTGTCATCATACAGACGACTGGCAAGACATGGTCAGATTAGAACATTTTTTATATTGAATTGAAATAATTAAATAAGTTGAAATAAGATATTATATAAAATTAAAAGGTGACTTGCATGAAGCCTGTTAAGTACATGTCCATGTCATATTGCAGCCCAAATAAATTATGTAGTGCATAAAGAAAATTAAGCCTCTTTTTAATAAAAAGCATTTTTGCATTGTGATTAATGTATCATTATATAATATTATACAACACATGTATAATGTGCACCATGATATATAAACACTTAAGAATTTAAATAAAAATAAATATTACATAATTAAATTATCTAATTTGATATAATGTAATGTATGTGTGTATTATATATGTAATTAAATGAATTATATTATATATAATTATATATTATATTATGTAATATTCATATTAAAAAATTAATATAATAACTATTTTAAAATAATATACATAAATAAATAATAAATACATTATCCGAAAATAAAAAAAATAAAATAAAACTTTATCTGTGTATAAGCGTATATTATAAAATACACATATTTAAAAAGTAGAGTGTCCAAACACTTAGAATTTGAGGAAAAACTGACTGTCTTCAAAAAATGCTTCATTGTCTTTCAGCAAATCATTTATTTTGAGCATGGGGCGAATTAAGACCTGGACTTGTTTTTTTGGAACTCATCCAAAATGTGTTTTGTAAAGAATTACATTTGACTGAGCACCTTATTTGATTCTGCTGCTTAAATGATTAAAACAAACTGAAAATAAAACAATGAAATGCAATGAATGCATAATTAACATAGCTCAATCTCTCCTGGTACGAATTCAAAATTTCATGTCAATCAAAACTATAACCTGTATGAGTGCAAGCAGTTCCTCTGGTGCCGGATCATGAGCCGAACACAGTGCTGAACTCACACTTCATAACTAAACACACTAGGCCTGGAAGGAAAACTTAATAGTTAGTTATTATTTAACCTCCTTCAGGAGAGCCTAGAGCGCTTTCTATCCCTAATTGCACCCTGTCACCTCTAAAAGATAAAAATGGGTCGTGAAGAGAGATAGAGAAGAATAGAGCCTTAATGCAGTAGGAGGAAGATAGTGCTGCAGGCTCACATCTTCTCTTAAAGCAGAAGGGGTTTTGTGAACTCTTCAAGTGTGCCATAGTCATTATTTGTTTCCAGTACAACTGAATGGCCATGAGGTCACCGGAAATATTTTATATCTATTTATACAGACCATTTGAAGCTGAAAAAGATACTCACAGAGAAAGGTTTTCAGATGAAGAAATGTGGTTTCATAAGAGCTGCATTATGGGTGTGTGAATTTAATGCTAGAACACTTGATGAGGTAATCAGTCAGTTTTATGTGTCTGTAAATATTTAGCTTAGCAGCGTTTGTGCCTCTGCTCTGGATAATGAGACGCTAATGAGCCTGTCTGTTAGCACATCAAAAGCCCAGACTTCAGAGGGCACAGCAGGTAGGAAGAGGTAGGCTGTCTACACAGTCCACTGTTAGTGACCCTGGGCAGGTACCACAAGAAACCCAGCAGCTAGCAGATACTAACTGCGTTTAAGCCTGTCCAAACAGTGTCTTTGTAAATGTTAGGGAATCCAAACGAATTAGGCTTGTTTTTCAACATGCTTCCTGCAGTATCTTGCGGGTTTGGGTTTGTTATATGTTGGTTATTTGGATGGTAAGTGATAAGACAGCTTGTGTGACTTCGTTATGTTCTGAGTGTGTATATTTAGGAAGGTTAACACAGTGCCTACAGGAAGTGCTGCCCACAGTGTCTCAGCAATACAGTATGGCGGTTAGGGCAGGGGGCGAAGCCTTGTTCCTTGTTCCGTTACGCATGGCTGTACTGCTCATTTGGTCAAAATACACCTAAGGGAAGAGAGCGCGGCCTTGGTTTGTGTGTATTTCTGTTCCAAATTATGATGCCTTTTTGATAATACTTTTCAGTGATCTCTTGCTCTTTCAAGAAAAGATGAGTGGTTCTTGCCTGTGCAAAAATTGCCACTATGATGCAAATATGCTCTGGGTCATTGCTACATGGTTGCTAGGGGGTTCTGGGGGTTTAAAATATGTTTCTATGATATTCTGATCTCTAGATATGACTTGGGTGTCTCTTAAAGGGATACTCCACCCCAAAATGAAAATTTTGTCATTAATCACTTACCCCCATGTCATTCCAAACCCGTAAAAGCTCTGTTCGTCTTCGGAACACAATTTAAGATATTTTGGACGAAAACCGGGAGGCCTGTGACTGTCCCATAGACTGCCAAGTAAATAACAGTGTCAAGGTCCAGAAAAGGTATGAAAGTCGTAATCAGAATACTCCATCTGCCATCAGACGTGCAATCTGGGTTATATGAAGCGACAGGAACACTTTTTGTAAGCAAAGAAAACTTTATTCAACAATTTATTTAACTTTATTAAACAACTTTATTCAACAATTCCTTTGTCAACAGTCTCCTCTGTGTCTCTCCATATCACTGACCTCAAAAGTGTTGCTTACTTGGCAGTCTATGGGACAGTCACAGGCCTCCCGGTTTTCATCCAAAATATCTTAAATTGTGTTCTGAAGATGAACGCAGCTTTTACGGGTTTGGAATGACATGGGGGTAAGTGATTAATTACAAAATTTTTATTTTGGGGTGGAGTATCCCTTTAATATACACTACTGTTCAAAATCTGTACAGAATGTTTTTATATAAATATTTTTATTTAATGAGGACACATAAAATTTATCAAAAGCAATACTGTAGAACTTTCTATTCAAAGAATCCTGAAAAATGTATAGGTTTATACAAAAATATTAAGCAACACAAATGTTTTTTTTTTTTAATTGCTAATAATAAGAAATGTTTGAGTACCAAATCAGCATATAAGAATTACATCTAAAGCATCATGTGACATTCAAAACTGTAGTAATGACTGCTGATAATTCAGCTTTGCCATCACAGGAATAAATTACATTTTAAAATAGATTAAAATAGAAAACATTTAAATTGTGTTTACTGTATTTTTATTAAATAAATACAGCCTTGGTGAGCATAGGAGACTTCTTTCAAAAGCATTAAAAAAATCTTACCAACCACAAACTTTTGAATGATTGTGTAAATGTTTTATGCCCTTTTGCTCACCAGGTGAAAATTATACATCCAACTGTTTAAAAAAAGTGATTGCAATGGTCTTTAGAATTGCTAAGTAAAAAGTCAAAAGAGCCCATCTAATATTTTAATGCCTAGATTTGAATCAGGTCCCTCTTTAGAAAAGTTCTAAAGTGCTTGCAAGCACCACTAATAAGTCATAGACTGCATAAGTGATGAAATATTTTTGTATAGCAGGCGAGGGAACACTTTAGAATGGTGTTTCATTATGCAACGCTGTTTGGAGGCACTTGACTCAAAGATTATTTGTCCATGAGAGTCTATACTGTGGTAAATACTTGATTTCTGTCTCATCTCAACAGAGTGGAAAAAATAAAGAACAGTTTCTTCTGCTGTTTGCCTATTTAGGTCACATCACCAGCTAAATTTAAGGCCAATTAGCTTTTGTACCAGCCTCTAAAGTCCCAGTTCTTATGTCTGCTGTTCCAGATCCAACTTTCTTCTTTCTGTGTGAGCAGTGGGGCTGGACTCCTGGAGGAAGTATTGAAATATGTTGTCTATGAATTAGGGCTGGACAGACAGGCAGCGCTCCATGCTAAGTGTTACTGTCAGAGAGGAACTGCCACGGAGAGGAGGAGGAAGGGAAAGTGACAGCGTAAATCCCTCCACACATTTACTCCAGCTCCCCGTCTGTCTGCCTGTTGTGTGTGGGGGGGAGGGCGGTGTGGCTGCTTTAACAAGAAATTCAGCACATCACTGTGTCTTATTTTCCTTGACTTTGTCTTTGTATCTCAAGTAGACCGTCGGATTTGGAGCTAGATGAAATATCTGTCTTTACCAGCGCTTGCTAAATACTGTTGTTCATAATTAAGGGTTAGAGGTTTTTCAAAACGTCAAATTGTGGAGCTTGTTTTGTGATTATATGTACCATTTTCACCAGGTGGACGAGAAAAAGGGCACCCCCCAAAAAAAATATATTAAAGCATGAACTCCATATTTAGGGCTTAGAAAATCATAGAAATTGCTCTTTATACTTGGGACTTATATGTATGTAAAACTCCAAAACACAACAGCAACTGCATAGCAATGCCTTAGCAACACGCTAGCAACCACTTAAAACACCCTAGCAACAGCATAGCAACTACACCAAATGTTTTAGCAACTGCATAGCAACACCCTATCATACCCTAATTAAACCCCCAAATCACCCTAGCAACCATGTAGCAACACCCTAGGAACCTCCCAATACACCTTAGCAACCAACTGGCAACTAAATATTTGAATAATACCTCAGCCCAAATACCCCCCCCCAAAAATGCTGGCAACTGCATGTTCTTTTTACTTGGGTAACTAAACCAGACATATTTGCACCTGCATAACAATACCCTGGCTAGATCTTATAAAATCTTAGCTATGTCGTAGCAACCACCGGATCACTTAAGCAATGCCCTAGCAACCATCTGGAACACCCTTGCAAAAGAAAAGCAACATCCCAGCAACTACAACAAATGCTTTAGTAACTGCATAGCAACACCCTAACAACCACCCAGAATACCCTAACATTGTTGACCTCACATCTAAGGCCTAGAAAATCATAGAAATGGCTCTTCTGGCTTGGAAAAGTGAACCCTAGCAACCACATAGCAATAGCAATGCCCTAGAAACCACCCAGAATACCTTAGCGATGCCCTAGCAGCTACCTCAATTGTATAACAGCACCCTAACAACTACCTAACAACCTTAGCAATGCCCTGACAACCACCCACAACACCCTTGCATTGTAGACTCCATATATAATGCCTAGAAAATAACAGTAATTGCTATTTTTTAGTTGGAACTTGGGTAATTAAACCCCCAAAACACACAATCAACCATGTAGCAACACCCTAGGAACCTCCCAGAACACCTTAGCAACTCGCTGGCAACCAAATACTTTAGCAATGCCCCAGCAACCACCCAGAGCACTCTAGCATTGTGGACTCCATAGCTAAGGCCTCTAACTTAAACCCAAGACACACCCTAGCAACTGCATAGCAATGCCCTAGCAACCACTCAGTATGCCGTAGCGACACCCTAGCTGCTACCTCAATAGTAAAACAACACCCTAACAACTACCTAATAACTTAGCAATGCTCTAGCAACCACCCAGAGCACCCTAGCATTGCGTTAGTGGGTTTTACATGTGCAAACTCAATTTTCTCAGAAAATATAAAATTCTAAATGGATTTTTCTGAGCCTCCGCTTTGTTTTAACAAGATGTTTTCAGGAAGTGCACCAAATTTAGTGTATGCAACATTTAAACAGTTAAGCACTGTAATAAAGTGATATAAACTTCCATAGACTCCTTTTATAGTTTCTCTTTCCTCTTCTGCAGCAATACTTCACGCTACTGATCATTACTGATGGCGTGATCAGCGACATGGATGAGACACGTCACGCTATAGTTCAAGCCGCCAAGCTGCCCATGTCCATCATTATCATCGGGGTGGGCAACGCTGACTTCACCGCAATGGAGTTTCTGGACGGAGACAGCAGCGCGCTCAGATCCTACACGGGAGAGGAGGCGGTCCGAGACATCGTGCAGTTTGTCCCATTCAGGGACTTTCGCAACGTGAGTGTTTCTCTTCCTGATTTCCTCTCTCGATTCTGCACTGCTTCAGTTATATAAGGGTGTTATCATAGGGTACATGATGCAATGCCTTTAAAATGGTAATTTCAGTGCCAGGTCAAAAAGTCTTTCCCGAGCAGCATTAAACTCTCAATATTATGCAGATGAATTGACCCAGATGCTTTAGCTTACGCATATAATCAATATTTCTGTTGCCGCAGACCTCTGGATAGTTTCTTGTTGTTCTGAAGTGAATCCAATCCTGGATCACGTATGTAAACAGAGTCTTCAGTAGGAGTGTGAGTGGGCGGTCTGTGGGCCATGTGATTTCCTCAACAGCAGGAGGGAACGGGCAGCACTCCCTCATTTGGGCTCCATTCAGAGGAAATTAAAATTCATTTAGCTTAGAGAGAATATGGAAGGAAACGGTGCCAACTTTCACCGCCGCGCAAGCGAACGTGTCTGCCATTTCTTCGTTTTCATTACATGGAAGTGGATTTAACAATCTAACAAGTGGCCAATGCCAACGTGTGCATCCTCAATGATGTTGTTGCATGTGTTTGTTGTTCTCGCAGGCTCCGAAGGAAACTTTAGCCAAATCTGTATTGGCAGAGCTGCCGCAACAGGTCACACAGTATTTCAAACAGAGGAACCTGTCGCCTAGCAACACAATGCCGGAATAAGCGCTGGAGGCCTGGAGTTCACACTGCATGTTGCCAAAACCTGCTAACTGTTTACAGACCCCCCTTGACCAATTCAATGAACATAGTGCATGTTTTTTCTGTACAGAAGTGTTTTTAGTAAATGTTTTTATTTATTGGTTTATATATAGACAGCATATATGATGACTTACCGATCTAAATGCAACGGCCATTTGTGTGTCTGTCACAAAATGTGTAACAGTTTTTGGCTGAATGTAACTTTATACTACCATTTTCTGTGTTTTAAGAGAAGTGAAAGCTAAAGAGTACTTTATGTAGTGATTTGTATTTAGTGCTAATCGTATGGTGCCATGGTCAAGGTGGTGTTGTTGATTTTGTACAGTTTTATTGTTGTTTATGTTCCACTCAGGTCAATAAATTTCATTTGAGAAAATCATGACTGGCACACGCATCACACGCCACACAATCAAACTGATTTGGAAACTGAGGCTCTAGATCTGATTAGCGCTTTGCTTGTGAAAATTGCTGCAGGTTGGTAGTGAGTCACAAACAACACCTTCAAATAACAAGTGATCAAGCAACGCTGTGCTTTTAGAACACTTTGCATTGATCATTTTGAGCAGTTTACTACATTTGATTTTGATTTGAAGTCATAAGAAAAACTAAAGGGCAAAAAATCCAAAAACCATAGGAATTTTCTTAATATTTTAAAGTCTTATTTTTGCAATTACATGTATGTCATTTTAAAGATTACAGATGGTTGGCTTGTTTCTTTTTTGTCCATAAAAATATCTAAATTATATTTGTAAATCATGATACATTTACTTAAGAAGCAAAATGACAAGATATTAAGCCTTGTTTTCAGCAAGTTTATGCTTAAATTCCCTTGAACTTTTGATATATGAGGTCATTGTGCTATAAAAACATTCTGTAAGTTTCAGAACTCAAAACTCAGAGAGACAGGTTATGGAATGTGCCACTTTGTGACATAATAATGTGGCTAAACACCACCTCCGCAGAAGAAGATCAACGCCTGCTTTTACATTGCTGCCGGTTTAGCCCCGCCCACCGATTCGCGCACAGTAGGCAAATGACAAGAACGAGTTCTACGCAGAAACCAAACGATAACCTTATTTGATTACCTTTATTTTTAATTAAAACCTCAGTCCTTTGTTCAATTTATTTGACTGTGGATTCATTTACAAACAAGGCACAATTCGATGCAGGATTTTCAGAAAGATTGAGACTAAAAGACGATGCTGTGTCGACTATATTGAATCTGACAGTAATCTACAGCACACAAGTGTGAGTATTACGTGATCATTATTGCTTTGTCTGTTGTTACGGATCGTTTGATATGTACTGAGTGTTTATGCACACAGCAGCGTCCATCTATGAAGGATGTAAGCTGTCAAACATACACAAGTGTGTTAGCCAATCCTAGCAGTGGGTGTTTACTTCCGAGTCTACGATCAAAACAGGACATAAAATACTTCGCCTATTCCTTCTAAATTGTTTTTTGAGGTACAAATATTGATAACATTATGTGTACCTCAGAGAACAGTACAAAATAAAAAATATGTAATACATGACCTCTTTAAAACATGTTTGTTTTTAAGTAAATTTATCTTGATTTAAGAATTTTTAGACATTTGTAATGGAAAACAAGACAAAATAGTCAAGGAATCCTTTTTTATTTATTTATTTATTGCAGTATTAAAGGGATGGTTCACCCAAAAAGAAAGATTTTGTCATCATTTACCCTCATGTCATTCTTGCTCATCAGGCAAAACATCTGAGCTTGTTTGAAGTTGAAAAAAAAAAAGCCTAAATTAAACCTTAAATCTGGTGATCTCTATAAACTGCTTAAAAATATTGGGAGGTTGGACTTTCAATGGATGTACAAAAAACAAAACTGAGAATTTAAAAAAAAAAATTTGTTTTGAATATTATTGAAAGTCTTATTGCTTTAGAATGACATGAGAATGAATAAACAAACACAATTTTTTTTTTTGGAATTCCTATAGCCAGTAGCAAAATAAAAATTTAGCCATTGTTTTAGGTTACTGCAGCCTTTTTAAAATCAATAAAACACTATTAATGCTGATTAACATAATTATAAAAAATGTTATTCATACATTAACAATAAAAATGACCTCACAACCTTTCAAGAGGGGAGTAATTATCCTAAAAAATAACTACAAAATTATTTGGGTCTGGCTCCATTCTCATATGGAAATTTTTCACAATCCATTAATTTTTCCTCACTGAATATTCAGTTTCATTCAGAAACTCACATTACGGAACTAAAATGCGTTGCGAATGCAGTTTCATGCTAATAAGAACTGATAAAAAGCACAAATTCATGAGAAACCTTTATTTTCCATTCTGTCCTCACTGGCTATTTTCCAGCAAACAGTCACACATATCCTTATAGAACAGAGTTCATGAAAATTCCAGCATTCAGGAGCACTGCAGCATTTTGTCTTAAAAAAAATAAACGTCAAACAAACAAAAACTCAATCAAGACATTTAATCTTACTGAAACAAGTCTTTAATATCTGCTCTGTCCCGTGATGGTGTCTGAGATTTGAACTAAATGTTTCATGTCTTCTTGATCCACAGCTGTCAGTCAGTCAGTCAGTGTCCCCTTGGCCACTAGAGCTCTGCAGAAACCGCAAGGGTGGGTAGATGGGAAGGTGCGTCACCAGGTTAAGCTGCCAGGGGTTTAAACTGTATGGAACGTAATATGAGGAGGATGGGGGAAGTGTCATGTTTTGAGAGCACAAGACATCAACAACCACAATAGAAGTTAACATTACAGTCTTTAATAAACATCAAGTAACCAAACAGACTTATCCAAAAGTGAAACACTTAAATTACAGATACTTAGAGCTAAATCGATTTAGGTAATGCACCGCTGAGAAGGCGAGGGGGCGGCACCCAAGCCTTGGGCAGCACAGGTGATGGAGAGAGTGATAGTGAGTGAGTGTGATCTGTCAGTGTGTCTATCTGAAGAGCCTGTGGCGCTTTATGGGAGAGCCAATCTCGTCCACGCTACCTTCGCTGTCGCTGCTGGACTCAGAGTCGCTGCTGCCCGAGTAAGCGCCGAGCCCTGGCAGGATGCCCACGCATACAGCGGCGGAGGGCAGGTGGAGGACGCCCGCGCCGGGGGATTTGAGCTCCACCGCCTCCTGATCTGAGAACACAAAACAATACATGCACATAGAGCGCACGCAGTCTCTGGTGCATTTCACATCTAATGTGGCAGGTTAATATGGCAAGGCCAAGCAATTTCTCCTGGTTTCTAATGGTAACTGTTTTGCGGGGGATGCCAGGTATTCGAGAGAAAAAAAAAAAAAGATTATTCGAATCTCAAGATTGAAAATCGAATGCCAACCCACCAAACGAATATTCGAATAATCGAATATTCTGGTCCAGCCCTAAACCACTGCACACTACTGTTCAAAAGTTTGGAGTCAAAACATTTCTTATTATAAAAAGCATTTGTGCTGCTGAATATTTTTGTATAAAATTATATTTTTTTTAGGATTTGATCAAGTTTAAAAGAACAGCATTTATCATTAATGTTCAGTTCTTTAATTAAAAAAAAAAGACTTAAAAGAATAAAATATAATTTTTTTCATACAATTTAATGCATCCTCGCTGAATTTAAGTATTAATTTCTTAAAGATTACTGACCCCAAACTGTATATAGTGTATACACAAAATATAGTGTACATATAACGTGGTGTTTTTTTTTTGGACAGTCAAATCATAAATTTCTGCTATTAAAGACAGCATTGTGTCTTAACTTGTACTTAGTTATTAGACTCCTAAAACATTTTTAAAAATTAGTTTCACACTGGGATTTTTATCTTCCCTACTTTTTTTTAACAACTATAATCTGATACTGATTTTAAAAGCAATTAAAACAGTACGACATATAATTACGTTTCTAATAATGATCTGAAAATCACTTTACATAATTACATTATGTAAAGCCAGCATTATACTACATTACTCACCTGTCTGACTACCATTGCTGGCTACAGACTCCTCTGCTTTCTGCTTTTTACTCCCCTCTGCGGACTGAGACGAGCTGTACAAAGACAAAAATGAATCACAAATAATTATACATAAAGATTATTAGACCTTGTACAGTCACTCATTTAAATAAACACATTGTGGCGAGTTTGTCCTTTTTGTACCTGCGGCGTTTGACTGCCCCAGCCAGCAGGTGGGCTTGAGACAGGTGACTGGTCCTGTGCTCTGAGGGTTTGGGTCCTGCCTTTTTCTCTGTCTCCTTCTTCTGGATCTCAGTGGTTGTCAGTTTCTGCAGAGCGCTGTGAGGTTCATCGATTAAGAAGAAATCACTGACACAATTAAACGGAGAGAAAACTTCACAGCAACACATGACATCCGACTTTCTGGCACTGCTGTTGTGGTAAGCCACTTGACAAATGCAGTTTTTCCTTTTATACTAAATCTTTCTCATAAACCTAAAACAACTTCTGGGAGGACATATATGACCTTAACTCCAACAGCATGCAAACCGAACAAAAACCACCGACGGATGAGGAAGGTCAGACAAAGAGGGCGACCGCTCCTAAAAGTCACCACAGAAGCCACCACAGAAATCAAACCTACTTCCTTTCACTTACAGATGGCCTAAAAAGGCGACAATTTGGTGCCTCCACGAGAGGCAAATTCAATAGAATACGGGCACATTACTCTATTATGCTGCAGATCATGGCTCTCAGCAGTGCTTTTACATGCAGTTATCAAACCCTGAGAAAGGTTTCAGTTGCCACGACAACGCATCCTCCAACCTTCTATCTACAGTCATACCTGATTGGCAGAAGAGAAAGGCCACTGCTGATTATATCAGCTGTTCCATGATGAAAAATCAATTTTATGATATGGATAAAAGCAGGGCATTTACTGATAGTTTAATGCAACAAAATCATGCTAATGTGGTACAACCTGTTGACTTCATAGTTCATTGTATATAATGTACACACACATGTACATACTCTCAAAAGGTGTAATGGTTTTTATACTGCACAAACTGTATATTCTATTGCCCTACACCTTAATCTACCCCTCACAGAAAACTTTCTGCATTTTCTCATTCTTAAAAAAATTAATTCTGTGTGATTCATAAGCTTGTTTCCCCATGGGGACCTCAATTTAGTTGGTTTCTTTTCAGTGGCGCTGGACATCTCGGCGGGAAACAAGAAACAATGGGCCTTTACGCCACATTTAGCTACTTTATCAGCCTCTCGCACATGAGCACTGTGTTTTTAAGACACCTTAAGTTAACTCGACTCTCTGGTATTGTTCATTTGGGAGTCACAGTTATGTTGTTTGCAGTCAAAAGTGACCGGAAGCCATAATCGCATAATTTATTTTTTGTGAGATGAATATACGATATTTAATTTCAATAATATTTAGCATTCTGAGTGTATTTCATGTTACTAATTAATATTCATATCTAAATTATGGGCTTTATTCTATATAAAATGTAATATATATATATATATATATATATATATATATGTATTTTAATTTAACAGTATTTAAGTTAAAAATAGAGCAAAAGTATTTACAATCTATTGAACTTGTTCCACATTTGTTCGAAGAAAATCATCTGTAATATCATGGTGTAGCCATTAGATTCGTGTATAGTCATATAGCCTGTATTCAGTGCTGTGTATTCCTTAGTTACTGAGCAGTGTTTTTAGGCATAATTGCTTAAGTTTTGTCACCCCTTCATTGCTGTGCACTTTTTTCTGCATTGTGGCTGATTTGTAGACTGCACACACAAAAACATCTCTGTATTTTTGCCTATTTCCTATGGCGGTCATTTTTGACTGCAAGCAACACAAGTGTGACTTTTTTTTAATGAACATTTAGCTTTTTCAAATAAAGTTTAGTACCATTATGATTTTTTATATTTCCAAAAAAAAATTTATTTTCGGTCTAAAATGACTGAGCAACCACCATAGGGTTAAAGAAGTTCAAGTTCAACCTTGACTTATTTCCTATTCATTCCATAGAAATTTTAAAGAATATTTCTATTGTTCTATCAAGTAAAACTTATTTACGTGAAAGGTCTTGCTTGACAAGGTATCATAAGAGTGCAAAAATGTCTAGCTACAAAACTGCTTTAAACTGTGCGCATACAGACTGACTGTTTTCTAAACCTCTAAGCCGTTCGCCAAGCCTGCATGAATTTCTGCCGATCCATGCTGTATCGTCAGTGCGTCGGGTTCCTCTAGGGGCTGTCTTGTTTGAGAACATGTACACTAACAAGGTACAAGAACTCTACTTTACTTTTCACCAGCCATCACTGCGCTTGACAGCTGAAGCTTCCACCACCAGCTTAACGAAGGTGAAAGTGGAGACAGACTCAGGCGGAAAGCAAAACTCCCTGTCAATTTTTGAAGAACCACGACAGTAATATAGTGTGCGCTTTAAGGTGCAAAATGATATCCTGTATTCCTTTAACTCCTGAGTTTCCTCGTCCCGTCTGTGTTTCTCTATTAGAGACTGCTGCCGCGAGACCTCGTCAAGAAAGCTGGTCTCATCTTCATCCAGGCCTTTAACCATGTTCTCTGTGGAGGAACACAACAACAGAATTATAAAGAACTGCTAACAGAACCAAGCATCATAAAAAAGAAGCATGACCACCATGCTTGCAGATCAAGAGATGTGGCCCTTGGAATCAGCGGCAATAGGAGCAGCAATGGTCGCTAGGGAGACCGAGAGTGGGTTTGTCACCAGGGATACGGAGACGAAGCCGAAATGCTAAGATCATGCCAGTCTCCCATCAGCACCCGCAAGAACAGACCAGCTCTTGATCTCCACCACTCCCATCTGTTCACACTCATAGACACCCACCAACATGCTCAAACACACACCAGCACATGGTGTGCGCACGCACATGCATGTTTTTGCACAAACAGTGACAGATAAACCCCAAAATGAGGTCACATTTAGACGAGAGAGGCAAGCCCCCGGAGACCGTGCAATGTGTGTCATCTGAAATATGTTGTTGATAAAAAAGGGATGAATATGGGAGGAAAGCAGCATGAGGGCTTACTGAATTTGAACTGCTCCTCATATTCTTCCTGTTTCTTGTCTTTCTGCTCTTGTAGCCTCTCGTACAGAGATCGGGGGTCGTACACTTCCTCAGGGGCCTCTGTGGTAGAGTGAGAATGAACACTATCAAAACTTGGCAAATGCATCGGGGGAGAACTAATGCCTGTCATTAAGCCTGCTGTTAATTTGTCTGATTGGTGCAGACAAAGTGAACGTCTCACCCTCCGGGTCATCTGGCTTGCGGACCTTCTCCCATTCCTCCTGCCTTTTTTTCCTTTTCTCGTCTAATTCCGACTCTGACACAAACTTTCGGCTGAGGTCCACACCATCTGCCATGGCAGAACCTACACAACACATGCATATTTTATGTGTTATTATGTGGCAATCATCACATATATACAAAAATATATTTAACCCATCAAAACCTACCTAAATGCTGTTTATTTAATTAGGATAAACACCTTAGGTAGATCATGAAGTCATCTGCAGTAGATTCTGTTCAGAGACAGAAAAAAAGTGTTAATTTAAAATTAAAAAAAAATGTTTTTACCCATCATTCAAGCAGAATTAATGAACGCTGACTCATCAGAGAAATACACAAGCATCTAACTAGTCATTTTAAATCTGAAGCACAATATTATTTAAGCTCCAAGTCCAAGAGATATATAATGGATCCAGAAGATAATTTAATTTTTGTCTAAGCATTGAGACAGATTTGGCAAGAAAAGGTAAACACTGCCCCCTACTGCTGGATTGTAACAGTGAACGCAATAGATTCCAGATACAAAAAGTCACTTATTTTCTTGCCTAATAGCTATTTAAACTGCAAACTTATTGAAAACAAACACATATTTGAAAAGTGTTTATCAAGTATAATGCATTTACTCCATGTAAATGGTGCTAGAAACACTCTGAGATGGCAAAATATATTAATAAGAAATAAATAAATCTGGCTCAAAACATAGTTTATCAACACTTTCACTGTCAGTGTGGAATGTGGATGATAAAAAAAAACATAAATCATAAAATATATGTATTGTGATAAACATCAAAATAAAAACACATATGATATTATGTGAAAGGTTAGAGACTCGGTACTGTTATTTTATTTTGAATATATGCAAGAAACACTGCAATATTACTCTTCAACAGACAGCAACGCAGCTTCAGTGCATGATGCATGATGATATTGATCTGGAGTAGAGCGTGCGAGGCTTTTATGGCACTCATTAGATCAGAAAGCAGTGGCATTTTTATATATTTACAGTGGTATATTTACGGCGACTGGTTTATAACACATAATGTAACCTTAAGCTCGGTTTGTTTTACATGTCAGACAAATAATGCTCGAAGTGAAAAAAAGAGACGAGGAATAAATAATTATTTCAAGAAGGAAATGCGCTCAGATATTTACCTAGTCCGGGTTTGTGTCCCTGTAAAAGGATCCCCTCAGCAACAAGCTGCTAAAGGCACGTAGTTCCTACCCACGAACTATTGACTCATGGGAAATGTAGTTTTCATGGGAAAGTTTCTCCCCCTCAAAAGTACAATTCGTTTCTTTACGGGGAAAAGACAGTAATACTCGAATGCACATTTAAATTAGTTATTAATTTTATGTAATTTCAATGTTCTGTCAGTCAATTGTAGTCATTCATAATCTTTAGTTATTTAGTATTTCCAGTTAAGTAATATAAGAAAAGCAAATGGCTATGTGTTTGCATATTTTTGGCGTATTTCTTTGTGTTGAACCTGCTTGTATGAATAAGTTTTTAGAGTTACAACATATCTGAAATGCCTAGATTTTTATCGATAAAACAAAAGCGCGCTAGACATTAGTCACATGCACACATACACAAACAAAACGAAAGAAAAAAAATATATGACAGAGATATATGTTATACAAGGGATTTATTACTTGCAAGTTGTTTACATAAACGCCCTCTCTTGAGGAGAATTTGTTTTGTTTTACTGGTTTCTGGAAGAGGTTGGGTCCAGTATCATGTGCTGGAGAGAAATATGCGACGACACACAACGAATCGTTCTTTTTGAATCATATCTTTTTTTAATGAACCGACTGAACCGGTTCACAATAACCGATTGAATGATTGATCGTGAATTGGACTGAGTCGGTCGGAACCGATCGGATCTTTCGGGCATGAGTGAACCGAGAGAATCGCAAAACGTTCATTTAAAACGTTAATTTTGTTCATTTAATAGCATAATTGATTATTAACATATCAACGTGGTGTTAATGCGTAGCATTTGGTCAAAATATGAGAAAACCAAAAACATTTTCAGCGAAGTGATGCGATTGAACTGTAGTAATGTTTACATTATATTTAGTTCCTAGATTATTTTAATGAGTTTATGTTTAAAAGAAAACGAGCATGGACGCAACAACTTCATTGTTAATTAAACATAATGTGTAAACCATATACTGAGGTGAAAACGTGATAAACAGTAATATGTGCATAAGAATGTATTATGCCACGAGGTATGATACGGATTACGGACCGCGTGATGACGCGATTACGTTCTGACGTAAAGGAACAGCTGAATCATTAGTTGAACCGGTTATTTGAAACGAATTGTTCAAAAGAACCGTTTAGCGGAAATGAGTCGGACTCCCCATTACTAGCGCCACACAGAGCTTTCATTGATCTCCAGCTATCTCAAACTGATTCCACCCAGTTGTTATGCTTTCACTTCTCAGCCAGCCGTTTACTCTCATTGTTAAACACCGGCTGGATCTGCTTTTGTGTGTGGATCGGCAAAATGTTGATTAGTGAAGTGGTTGTGTGTGAGAGTACGAATCATATCGCTGAGAAGTAAAGCGCACACACTTCCCGTGTAGTCTTTGTGTTCGGCCTACGGATCAGTGCTGTTGCATTTACAGAAAATCCTCCGCTTTACCGGGTGAGTAAATATTTGTTTCTGGTAACGTTATATCCACATTATTTAATGATACAATGCGTGTTAGTGTGTGTGCCACGTTAAAGAAAGTATTTAAACTGACGTTTTGTTCATCCATTTGGAGGTGTGGCTAGTTCTATGGTTGCTAACGTTAATTTCTGATATTATAAAAGAGGCTGTGCTTCAAGACACAGTGAGCTACCTTTTAAGACAACATTACCATAATTATATTAACATCAATAGTATTTTGGGCATAGGTCCATTCGGCATTTCAAAAATGTGTATAGGGAGACAAAATGACAGAGTCACTATCCACTTTCATTATATGAGCTGACGCTGTCAGTCTCCAACCATCTACCTAACATCTCCTTTTTTGTTGTTGTTGTTTAATGGAAAAATAGTTTTAAAGTTTTAAATCTTTGTGACAGACTCTTGATTTATAGATGAACTAGCCCTTTAAATGCTGCCTACGTAGGCAGCTCACTATAGTTTGAGACGCAGCCATAGAGACTCAAGTTTATTGACGCTAATTTACTTTAATGACAGCGTGCTGTTTATAAGCTTTCAGCGGGTGTGTAAATGTCAATGATTGTGTTGAGCGTACACTAGTCAGTGTTCCATTCATGTGCGAGTGGGTTGTTGTGTTTTAAATGTATTTTTTTTTGCAAAGTGGTTAGGCTTGCTAGCTGTTAGTTAACCACAGCTAACACTGACAACTACTGTATCGCATATACTATCGCAGTAATATTTGTATAGTTTATGTCTATTTTAATACGTAGTGCCTGTTGTTTTTATATAGTTATTGTGCGTCAATATTAAGTGTTTTTATTTTTTATTTAGGTTGATATCGCATTTTTCAGGTTAGGTTTTATAAAAATTAACCGTGGTTTTGCTAAAAATAAAAGCAAAAAAAAAAAAAAAAAACATGGTTAGTGTAGTTAAACCATGGCAACCACAAATTAACCATGGTTTGGCTATACTAAGTATAGTTTATACTTAGTATTTGTAGTAAAATTGAGGTTATACAGATGGTGACCAGTAGGCCAAAAAACCACAAACCTGTTTAATTTTCGTAAGGCTATGCTGCACTGACTACTTAGAAACTGTATGCCGGTAGGGTTAGCAAAATTTTAGCAAAAAAAAAAAAAAAAGTATTTTTTCAGGAGACAAGACCTGGATATTATTGTAACATCAGCAATGCGCCTTTAATGCAATAATAATAATTAATGCCACTAATATATTACATATGTTGTTATTAGATCATATAATTCGAGATCAGTGACTAATATCACTGTTTAAGTGTTTTGCTTTAACAAGGTACATGCAAGAATTTATTAGTGTAGCATTTTATTTACAATTTGCATGTTTGCATTTTCTTGTTTGCTGTCCACACTGAAAATAATTGAATGCGTATTGTTTTTTTAGGAGTGAAAAGGCAGTAGGATGCGTGTTGACTGCACCATCAGCTTTGCTCGTCTGTGTCTGGCTGCTGGTGGCCTGCAGTAGTACAATGACCGACACGTCTACCCGACCCGTACCAAGACACCTTCTAAAGTCCTTCCAATGATATGATAGTAGCCACCTGGATTGCATTCTGTGCCAGCAGGAGCCTCGTGCGGGTTCTACGACTCACCGTAGAACAGCTGCAGTCAGTGCAGTTTTGGCCCAGCCTCTCGTCCAGCAGAGCCATGGGGAACAGCTGCGTGTGCAGAGAGGACAGTGACGTGGAAGAGGGATCAGCCCCTCGCAGGCAGCTCAGGCGAGTGGATAACTCTGTGTCTGATCCCCCAGAGGCCAGAGGCAGCCGGCCCAGGGACCCGGTTAGACCACCCCGGCGAGGTCGAGGCCCGCACGAGCCACGTCGGAAAAAACAAAACGTGGACGGTTTGGTACTGGACACGCTGGCTGTCATCAGGACTCTTGTTGACAAGTAAGTGAGCATTTAATGATGAAGATCTACAGAGATTTGTCATTAAATCTGTGTAGGAATGAATCATGCACGTCATATCAATTTCAGTTCCCCATTTACTCCTGCGTCAGCAACAACATCTCTCCATCTTTGGCTAAAAGCATTGGCTTGCTATTGAACATCCATTTGCAGTGCTTTTTTTTTTCCAGTATTGTTGTCTACCACAGTGAAGCCATACAGTCTGCAAGAGCTTTTACTTTTAAAATAAAGCAGCTTTAAATGTGCCGAGCTTATGGAGAAGCCAGACTGAGCTCTGTAATGAGCATGCCATTATTTATTTATTCATTCGTTCACACAGCACCACATTTAATCTTAATGTATTACCCAAGACAGCAGCTTGAGATAACAGAGAGCTTCATGTTTCTTTTAACATTTTGGCTGGATCTCAGAGTCGCCAGTCAATCTTTCTCTTTGTCACATGTTCTTACACCTTCCCACACAGCCGGCCTACTGCTGTCTAATGATGGATGTTCACTTTGGACGAAAAGTTGTTCAATATGTACATCACATTTGGGGGCTCAGTATTGCCTGGATATTTTAACGGTTTAAAGTCATCCCTGAAAAGAATCTCAGATTATGCAGCTTTACAGGAAAAGGAAATATTTTGTACTTGTTTTGGTTCCAAAGAAAAATACCTAAATGGCACAAGGAGAGTGTTAGCTTTTCTTTTCTTTTCTTTTCTTTTCTTTTCTTTTCTTTTCTTTTCTTTTCTTTTCTTTCAGACTGAATATTTTGGTTGCTCAACCACATCCTTTGACAGCCGTTTTTTACTCACCTGAAACCCTAGTTTTCATGACACACACACACACATACACACGCACGCACGCACACACACACACACAGACACAGACCTAAAGCTTTGACCTTGTTTGTGTTAATGTGTTAGGGCATTGTTTCTCAACTAGAGTACACAACAAGTACATTATTCTTACTTTTTAGGCCACCTAATATAAAGTGGGACCAAAGATTTTATTGAAAGAATCACAAAGTGATAACTAGTGACTAATTTAATATCAGCACCCAGTTTCTGTTAATAAAGTTTGAAGGCAAGCAATATTGTCATAATTGCACTATGTTATGAAGTATAATATTTTATACTATAATATTTTAGCCAGTATGGGGGGCCTTTGAGTCAAAAGGGTTGAGAACCTTGTATTAGGGTGGCCTGTTCTGTACAGAGCTGAAATTCAGTGTATTTTAAACTAGAACATATCCCTGTGTGACCATTACACAACAGAGCAGTCAGACACCCATGGCTGGGGGCATTAGACCTCTCTCACTCTCTCTCAGACTCTCTCTTTCTCTTTTTCAACCACCCTCATAGCTATCTTTTCCTTGGCCCTGTCTGCTGTTTGAAAACCACCCCTAGTACCCACCAACCACTGATTTATGACTGACAAATGAACCACACTGGCGTCACACTGCAGAATAGAGGCAAATTTATTTTCCCTGCTTAAATGTCTCTGGTGGTGTTTTGATCGGACCGAGGTCCCTCTAGAGGCACCTCAAAGGGATTTTGCTATTGCTGCTTAGATTTACTGTTGCAGACCCAGCCTGCAAAATGGATGCATACACCCTAAAGCCAAAACAGCCCCAGAAGCAGTGGCGGCGGCAGTCTGCACTCCAATAGCAATCCGTCATGTGTCACATAATCACCCATTATACCATTAGGCTTTCATAACTGATGTCTATAGCAGCCAAGAACTAAATAAGATGCTTACACCCAGGGTATGAGGCACACAGGCAAACATTTTCTCTATTAGGTTGCTCTACTTTTTGCCATTAACTTTTGTATTTGGTCTTTTTGTGTTTCAGTGACCAAGAGCCGCCGTACTCCATGATCACACTTCATGAGATGGCAGAAACAGGTGAGTGAAAGACACTTAAAATGGTGCAGCATTTCCATAAGGGGTTCAAATCTGCTATTGCGCTATATGCCAATATAAGAGAGTTCTAATGCTCTTGTCATCCATGTGTTCTATTGTTTACATGTGGGTTGTGGGACTCACAAACATTCAAATGCTGGCATTCTGATTGGAAGGAGTAAAGTTTATACACATGCCGGTGCATGTCCACTTACCCAGGTCACGTCTTGTATGGCTTATATGTGATTATTTGTATGGATAATGGGATTCCCAAACTGCAAAGCTGTGATTTGATTTAATAAATATATGCACTGCGTGTTTCGGAGTGAAGTGTGCCGTTGTGTTTTTTAACATGCAAGCTACTGCTTGGTTCGCTCTAAATTCCTTCTGTTGATTCATCCATTAGCATTATGTGCTCTGCTGTTTTTAACCAGTTTGAGCCTGTGCCTCTTTCTTTTTTGAGAGACATCTTAGCTAAAATGAAACCATCTGCCTGCTGCATAGATATTATGCCTTCTCAATTTTTAAAGAATGTCTTTGGAACCCTTGGACCTAAAATTTGTGTGGTGTCCCTCAGGGTTCCATTCTTGGTTCTATTTTATTTTCATTATGTCTACTTCCATTAGGGTCCATTTTTAGGAAATTTGGCCTCTTATTTCATTGTTATGCAGACGATACACAACTTTATCTCCCTTTGAAATGGAAAGATGCAAACTCTATAGCACCATTGTTGGACTGTCTTGAGGAGGTTTGGGACGGGATGGCTTCAATTTTTTTTTAAAGTTCAATGAAGAAAAAACAGAAGTCATGATATTTAGACCTGGCAACACCTGTGACCCCCTTGACTTAGATTTGAGTGCTATAAAATCATATGTGAAGCCAAATGTTAAAAATCTGGGGGTTATACTGGACAGTGATTTTAAATTTGATAAATGAATTCCATAATCTATTTTTTTTTTTCAGTTGAGGCAATTATCAAAAGTCTTTTATTGTCTTTTACTGATTTTGAAAGGGTAATACATGCTTTTCTCTCTTCCCGCCTTGACTATTGTAATAGCTTTATGTAGGTAATAATCAGAACTCCCTCAAACGTTTACAGATGGTACAAAATGGTACTGCTCGTCTGTTATCAGGACGTGCAAGCGCAAACAAATTACACCGGTATTGGCTTCTCTTCACTGGCTTCCTGTTCATTTTAGAATCAATTTTAAGGTTTTAGTTTTTATAAGTCATTAAATGGTCTGGCACCAAGATAATTTCTGATTTAATACAGCTGTACGATCCATCGAGAGGACTTAGGTCCGCTGACCACTTACTTTTGGTTGTACCTCGAACAAGACTGAAAAGCAGGGGTGACCAGGCTTTTGCATCCCCAAAACTTTGGAATAACTTGCCTCTAAATGTTAGGCTGGCCCAAACACTTGCTGTTTTTAAATCCAGTCTTAAACCTTATTTTTACACTCGGGCATTTAAGTCAGTTTAAGAGCTTTTTTTATGTATTTGGTTAGTGTTATTGTTTGTTATTTTTCTTATGTGTAAAATTGTTTTACTTTGATTATGCTTGTACAGCTCTTTGGAAAACAATGGTTGTTTTAAAAAAAAGTGCTCTATAAATAACTTTGATTTGATTTGAAATTCTGCACCACACAAATTCATCTATGCATCTGCTGGCTCACTCATAACATTAATTTGAGAATGCAATATGGGGCAACCATCATCCCAAACTTGTTATGAGAAGCACTTATATACCGGCTGTTGTCAACAAAAGAGAAGCTTAAGTGCTCCTTGTGGTTTTCTGCTAAAATAAACACTTGATGGTTTTAACGTTTGAAAATGAAGAATTTGGAGACAGCCATAAAGATGGCCACAAATATTAGTGTTGTAAAGAATGCTAACTGTAAAATACTGTATTATTGCTGCTTCTTCATAAATACTTTTTTTTTCTTTAACAGGGAAATATTACAACAGTAGTATATCTTATTTTGTTTAGTATTTGTATTTAAAGGCATACTCCACACCAAAATGAAAATTGTCATTATTCACTTACCCCCATTGCGTTCCAAACCCATAAAAGCTTTGTTCGTCTTCAGAACACAATTTAAGATATTTTGGATGAAAACAGGGAGGCTTGAGACTGTCCCATAGACTGCCAAGTAAAAAACAGTGTCAAGGTCCAGGAAAGAATGAAAAGCATCGTCAGAATACTCCATCTGCCATCAGTGATTCAACCGTAACGTTTTGAAGCGACGAAAATACTTTTTGTACACGAAGAAAACAAAAATAACAACTTTATTCAACAGTTCCTCTCCTCTGTGTCTCCCCAAATCAGCGTAGCACCATTTTAGCAATTCTGAGCGTATGCTCTTCTGTGTCAGCCGCGGCACAAGGATACGTTTTTTACATGTATTTACGCTTTGGTTTGAAAGCAAACAGCGCATCGGCGCAGCATGGCTGACACAGAAGAGGAAGAGCGTTTTGTTTTCTTCGTGTACAAAAAGTATTCTCGTCACTTCATAACGTTACGGTTGAATCACTGATGGCAGATGGACTATTCTGACGATGCTTTTCATACTTTTCATTCAGATTTTATTTTATTCTTTTCTTATTTATCGCATTTTAAATTGCAATCACAATTATTATCATAAAAATGGTAATTTTTTTCTCAAATTGTGCAGCTGTACCACCTCCTGAGGTGATTGGATTGCTATTCATCTTATGCTTGGTCTTTTCATGATTGGGAGCTATCCAGTGTATGAAGTCAAAAAAAAACCTGGAGAGAATTATCTGTTAGAATTCCCATTCATCTCAATGCTTGAAATCTCAGATGCTTGAAACTAACTGACTTGGATGTTGGCATTTTTGCTTCGTATAAATGAGCCATATAGATTTGTTTTGAGTTGTAAATATGACCCAAATAATCTGGAACCACAGGAGAATGACAACACTGATGGCACGACGAGAATGTGTGCAGTCACAACAAGCTCTTTGGCTTAACACTTTCTCCTTGCTCCAAGCGTGTGCATGAGCTTTGATGTTAAAAGGTGTCTACTTCATCTACTCAAATATAAAGCAGAGAACATTCATTGTTGAGTTTTATTTAGTCAGAATGAGTAGATACTTTTGAATGTCTGTCAGTGGAGAAACAATGTAGTTATTATCCAAAGTGAACAAGCCAAACCTTGACTCTCTAGTTCCAGGCTTGTTTTTTCCATCAGGGGAACAAGTGCAGCTTGTTGTGACCCCCTGGCTACTGATTAAGTTATTAGGATGTTAATCTAACAGCGGAAGCTGTGGAAGCTCTGTGGGTATTAGTGACAGCTGCTTTTGAAGTTTGGCTTGTGCCCTGTGCTTCCATTGTTATGTCGTCACTCCGTTCTGTGGCAGTGACTGAAGTGAGTGGGTTGCGGCTCAGCTGCAGCTTTAAAGTCCCTGAGAGCCTCAAGACTGCAGGAACAAACACTGTGTATGATAGTGTGTAAAAGCTACACTGCTTTTGCTTGTTTACAAGGACAGTGCTCTGCTGTTTGTTTATATGCTCTCTTTTGCATACAAATTGACTTTATGTCCTTTTAATTACTCTTGGATGTTACCTGCAGTGAATCCGTTGTAATGTTGAGGGGTTGTTTGGGTCTGTATATGGACCGGACTCTAATTAGGAGTCAAAATTTAGCAAGGTCGTGTGCAGGTCGCCAGCCTGCCTCTCTTCTTGTGCCACTGCCAAAGCCTCTGTGACTGTTGAATTTATTTATACGTGCATCTGTTGCTCCGAGCTGAGCCTGCATGTTGTGGTTTGAGACTTTGTGGCATCAGGTGGCTGCTAAGAGCTTCATGCAGGAGTAAACAGGTGGAAACTACTCTGGGCTTCAAGATTGAGATCAAAACCCCTGAAGAGCATATGAGTTTAGTGAATCGTGTTTGCGTCAATTTATGTGCGTTTTCTGTAAAATAAATGTGATTTTTAGCAATTTGGTTTTCTAATTTGCTCATTGTTATCATCAAATATAATATTGACTTTTTTTATAGACCATCAACTCTTGAGATGTTGGCATAACCCATGTTGTTTAACCAATAATTTTCAATGTTGTTTGAATGGGTTGTCATAATAATGGCTCTGTAATTCCTACTGTCCCATAGACTGAACTTGTGTTTGTTCTTCCCCCATCCTCTTTTGTCTCTGTCCCTCTTTTTCTCACGCGGTAGATGATGGCTGGTTGGAAGTGGTGCAGTCTTTAATTAGGGTAATTCCTCTAGATGACCCACTAGGACCGGCTGTAATAACCCTCTTACTGGATGAATGCCCTTTGCCCACCAAAGTGAGTTCACATACATTATCACACAACATTGACTACCAAATAATTTTTCCACCTCTGCTTTTGCTAATGGACCGTAATGCAGCTGTATTTTTGCTAGCACTTTGAAAATGGGACCACAACATTTCCCCGGTATTTGAATTTATGCTGCTTTTTAGTGATATCCCTCTCCAAACGTTTCACTTTTTTGCACTAAAACTATTATTTTTTTCCATTTTACGTTCATAAAAAAAAAAAAAAAAAAAAAAAAAAAAAACTGTTTGTAATTTTTGTTTATAGTTTATAATTGCAGACAGCATTATGCTTAACCCAAGCATTAAGATTCCAGATTAAGATTTTATGATGTTATGTTTGTACTGATGCAAGATTTATTGTTCATTTGTTATGTCCTCTTTTGGTTTGGGTCCATCACATTATAAATATAAAAAAATGATATGAAGTATCTTTGTTTTGTAAAGTATTTAATTCACTAAATTATATATTTAATATATATATATATATATATATGTGTGTATGTATGTATGTGTATATATATATATATATGTATGTATATATAGTTACCTTAAAATACACTAAACTTTAAAGTCATTAAGATTTTTTATACTTAAAAATTAATTCTTTTATTAAGTAAGGATACAATAAATTGATCAAAAGTGAAAGTAACAACCTTGTAACAAATATATATATTAAGTATGAGTTAAAGTATATTATTGCTTCTGACTCCTTGTTTGCGTTTTGAGGAAGAAAGTGTGGCAAATACTAAGGTGAAAGAGCAGTTGCTCTGTTTATGTTAGTTTCCGGTTGAGTGCATTATTTTCTGACCCATTAAAAAAAATTCAGTCATTGATGAAGAGTTTGTATTGTCAGGATGCTCTGCAGAAATTGTCAGACATGTTGAATCTGAGTGCTGCTGTGGCGCGTCAGGATGCCCTCATCCCAGCCAAACACCGCAACACCACAGCGGTCCTGGGCTGTCTGGCTGAGAAACTGGCTGGTAAGGGACACACACACGCACTGCATTTACTGAAACTGATGCAAGCCTTTTACTCACTGTGACAGTGTCAGAGTAGGTAAAAGGCTTGCAGCATTATATTTTAGGATTTTTTTTAAAATCAATCTGAGATCTGTTGCATCTCATTTTACATCATATTTGCACTAGCCTGTTTCTCCAAAGCTAAAGAGCTGAGTTTGCAGCCTGTGAAGGCCTGTCATGCCTGAGCATGCTGCAGGCTCCCTCAGAGGCCTGTGATTTGACAGCTCTGCTGAGGCTGCAGCACACAAACACACACACGCACACTGTCCAGTTCTCTCAGTTTGATACGTGCTTCTGTTTTTAAGGTCAAAGACATTGCTCAAAGGAATCATTTGGTTAATACTGGAGTACTTCATCTTTTTGCTCATCTGTCTACAGGTCCAGCAAGCATTGCGCTTCTCAGCCCTGGAACTCTGGAGTATTTACTTGAGAGTTTGGTAAGAATGTTAAGTGTTTTTTTTTTTAAACATACTGACTAACTGGGTAGTTCTTAAAGGGGTCACATAATGGAAAACAGGATTTTTCTTCCTCTTTGGAAGTGATCGTTCAAATTGCTACATAGATATACTGTAACATTCATAATACAAAGCTTCCTCCCCAGTATACTTAGAATATTTATGGAAACTAAGCTGTGAAATACCTTTTGGTTTTGGAAGAGCAATTGCATTAAAGCTGGTATTATAGCCATTAAAGTGATCTTGTTGTTCTTCTAGAGTTCTGAGGCCCATCCCACTGTCATGCTGTTTGCTCTCATCGCTTTAGAGAAGTTCTCTCAAACCAGTAAGTCTAACTGGTCTCAGTTCAGAATGTTCAATCAGGAGCTTCTCAGAAAGGTACTTTAATGAGAGCCTGTCTTTATCTCAGGTGAGAACAAGTTAACAGTGTCGGAATCATGTATCAGTGACCGTCTGTCTGTTCTGGAGTGCTGGGCAGATCATCCAGACTACCTGAAGCGTCAAGTGGGCTTCTGTGCCCAGTGGAGTCTTGATAACCTCTGTGAGTATCTTTCACTGCATTGGTGCACATAGTATTAATATTTAGCCCAACTGTTTGTATTTTGTGATGATTTTGTCAATTTAAGTCAAATATTAAGCTTGTACGTTGTGTTTCATTGATAATTTTATCTTTGGTCACCCTTTGGCCTGTAGTCATTAAAGAGGGGCGCCAGTTTACCTATGAGAAGGTCAACTTAAGCAACATCAACGCCATGCTGAACAGTAATGATGTCAGCGAATATCTCAAGATCTCTCCTACTGGACTGGAGGTGAGAGGCAAAGCATTATTGTACCTATTGTAACATTATTGTAAGGGTAGAATTCTGAAAAGTGGATTTAGATAATGTAAGACATGTTCAGCAGAACTGAACTACACTCTGATTGGTAGATAGAATACATATATTTAAAGTTTTTTAAAAAGCGAATAAGGAAATGAATGAAAAACAAATAAATGTACACACAAGGCATGAGGAATGTTGTAGAGATATGAAAGATATGAAAGCATGTCTAATTAATTAAAATCATGAAACTCAAACAATTTAACATCAGTTTATTTAAATGTTTAACAAAAATCACACTCTTAGACAACTACAAAACTAATTACTTTATTAAATTTGAAAAAAAAAGGAATTAAACATAACTATTAAAGGTGCTGTATGTAGGATTGACACCGAGTGGTTGAACTAGGTATTGCAGTCCAAATTCAAACTCCTCCTCAGACTTGACACGCAGGTTGCCAGATTGATGACACAAACAGGAACGAGCGCACTTGACGATGAATGAAATTAAATACGCTGTGTTTTCCGCCAACTGGCAACCCGGGTGCTGAAATACAATTGGGTAAACTGGCAGTGGGCGGGTTTCACAAACCAAAACAAAGACTGGCATTCCGCCTGGAAAGCACATTTTCAAAGTAGAATAACTGACTGTAGCATTGTTTTTCAGATAAACAAGTATGTTAACTTAGCAAGTTTCTTAAATATCTGCAAACATATAATGGTATTTTTATGCTTTAGTAGAGTCAAAATCTTACATACAGCACCTTTAAAACATTGAAGAAATATTGTATGATTATTCCTTAAAAATAAGGTTTTAATAATATTAGTAGTAGTAGCCTATTACGTACATTCTACTGAACAATAGTAATATATTTCTGCCACAATATCTTCAAGTTAAACCGAACTTTTATTTTGACGGGTTGCCGTGAATGCCTTTACATTTCTGTGTGTATATGAGAAGAGGATAGTTTTACTCCAATGAAACGGTCAAATGCTCATGAAGTGACTCTCAGAGCAGATGTTGTTTATGTATTTATGTCCTTATTAGTGAGACGGCAGATGTTAATATCACTGGAAGCGGGCGTGCCCCGCTAATATAATGGCAGGAGAAACACCGTGCACTCTATAAACAAAACATCTTTTCATACTTCTGTGAATGGTTCACATACAATTCATGATCTAAGCATGCCTTAACATTTTTACCTATTGTGGAAGAATAGCTAACTGTAACGATCACAAACAAACATATTGTGATTAGTGTATCCCTCAGTCTTACAAAGTGATGTCTAACATGATCAGTCTTTTTCCTCATTAGGCACGGTGTGACGCATCATCATTTGAGAGCGTCCGCTGTACGTTCTGTGTGGATTCGGGGGTTTGGTACTATGAAGTCACGGTCATCACCTCTGGTGTCATGCAAATTGGCTGGGCAACCAAGGACAGCAAGTTTCTTAACCATGTGTGTTTCTGGTTATGTTTAGATAATTATGCTTTCTTTTATTTTAGTTGTATGTTCTTATATTTGCATGAAGTGTACACTGTTTTCATGAAGCAACTTGAATTTTAGTAGTGAGAACATGTTTGTTTGTACAGGAGGGTTATGGGATTGGAGATGATGAGTACTCATGTGCGTATGATGGCTGCAGGCAGCTGATCTGGTACAACGCTCGCAGTAAACCTCACTCCCATCCCTGCTGGAAAGAAGGTTTGTGCAGAGCATCCTGTTCAGCACCCAAGTTCCTCAATGATGTGATGAGTTCCTATTTAGTGAATTTAATCATTTTGGGGAAAACTTAAGCAATGTTTCCTAATAAGTGTTCATTGGGCTTTCTAGGTGATGCCATAGGCTTCCTGCTAGACCTCAGTAAGAAGCAGATGATTTTCTATCTAAATGGACACCAGCTGCCTCCTGAGAAGCAGGTGTTCTCCTCCGCCACGTAAGCAAAGCTTACTTCCACCACCGTAAAAAAAAAAATGCAAAAAAATGTTTATGGAGTTTTTTGAAACTTGCTGTACCTTGTCTTAGGTCTGGCTTCTTCGCTGCAGCTAGTTTTATGTCCTACCAACAGTGTGAGTTCAACTTTGGAGCCAAGCCCTTCCGCCATCCCCCGTCCATCAAATTCAACACATTTAATGAGTTTGCCTCGCTTGCATCAGACGAGAAAATCATTCTGCCCAGGTTTGCACTGTTTATTAGATTTCTGTACACAGGGCAAAGTATCAGTGAATGTTATGGGGATGTGAGTAATGCATTAGTTATCCTAAAGTAAGTGACTCATACCATGCATGCACATAAAATTGTTCTTTCTCTGTCTATTATTTCAGACACAGGCGCCTGGCTTTGCTCAAGCAGGTTAGCATCAGAGATAACTGCTGCACCCTCTGTTGTGACCAGATGGCAGACACTGAGCTGAGACCCTGTTTGCACAGGTACAAAGTTCAACATGGAGAGCCAGTGTTTACAACACTGGGTTTATGGGTGAAGGGATGTGAGGGAGGCTCATGAAAGCAGGATTGATGTGCTTGGATGAATTGGAGTACATAAGAACAACTGTTGCTTTGAGAATGAAGACATTTAAAATATATTTGACATTTTTTATACTGTATTTCACCCTTATGTATTAAGCCAAAATGTGCAAAGTAAGATGATAAAACTGTTAAGAATTTCATTGCAGTGTGTTATAAATTAATCTCATAGTAACATGATATTTATTCTTATATTGCCTTTCATAGTGGCAAGTAGCCAATCATTTCAGTTCATTAACTGTGACATAAGAAGCCTACAAAGTGCACCAAGTATCCCATTCATTTTCTGTAGGGGAATTGATTTTGGTTCATGGCTTAGTGTATAAATCTTTAACAAAGAGTTTTTAAATCCCTGTTAACAAAATGAATGGGGGAAAAATCTAAAAATAAAAGAAGTGAGCATGTGCAATGAAATAATGGTTCTGTGCATCCCTAATAATATGTCCCTCCATGGGGCATTTAAACCTATTGTTGATTACGGTTACATCATCTCTTTGTGCTGAACAATTTAGTCATCTTCTGCTTCTCTTTCATGTCTTCAGTGGGATTTGCATGGAGTGTGCCTTACAGCTGGAAACGTGCCCACTGTGTCGCCAAGACATCCAGACACGAGTCAGACTCATTTCCCATGTGTCCTGACATCAGCCCACCAACCCGAGATGTGGGCTATCCCCTTCAAGCATCCATCCCGTCCAGTCCCCTCTGTCTGAGAGATCAACCTGACCAATCAAATCATGATGCTGTCTCAGGATTGGACACGGCAGCGTGGACCTCTGACGGATGGAGTAGACCCTCCTTACAACTGGAGGGAAGAAGAGAGAGAAAGAGAGGGAAAACTACACTGTTGCACTCCAAGTGTGCCCCAATCCGAGGGCTATTGAAGAAACCAGGAGGTTTAACGGCTTCTGGGAATTTTTAATCTGCATTTCCAGGAACAGATAAAATATGGAATAAATGCATCTGTTACATACTGATGTGTCTTTGAGTCTCTCCCCTCCAGTTCTGGTCTGCTGTGTGTCTCTGTTCAGATGTGTTAAATATATATGTGACTTCTATTTTTTTTTTTTTTTTTTTTTTTTTTTTTTTTATTCCAAGTTAAAGTCTCAGCAGGAAATGGCAGCAGTGTCTTAGCCACTTTGTTTCCTCTAAATGTACATGCCTTTCTCAGAAAACGCATTATTCCGCTCCCTCAGACTTGATTGTACTTGAATCTGTAATGGGTTGATTGCCCCACATTCTAAATATGATTGCAAAACGTCTTGATGAATCAAGACACTGAGATTCTTTTTTTTTTTTTTTTTTTCCAACCATATTTTTATTGATGTATGATGCAAAGTCCATTTAGAAATAAATGAAGCCAAATTATGTTAGGTACAATGACAAAACTGAGAGAGAATTGATTCTATCAGAGTAAAAGGCATCCCTTAAATGAGGTTTGGAGAAATGTCATGTGTTTTCTGCCATGGTTAATGTGCATATCAGTGTCCTAATGCTGCTGACGCTAAATGTGAACTTTCTGAAGCAGTCACCAGAGACTAACATCTCCAACGCTCCCAAAGATAAGAGAGTATGATTGAATTAAGAAGCTTTCATTTATTGAATTGTGATGTTTGTAATAAATGTCTGTTTTATGTGTTGCACAGGCTTTGTTATCTTTAACATTATTTACTCCTTTGAACTGTGATTTGCATGAATTCCAAAATCCAAATGCGCCCAAGAGCTAAATGGAAATTATAGTGATCTGTTGAGAATTGAGTTTTTGACTGAACAATGCCTCATAGTCCCTAGCATGCTCACATAACTTGTGTAACTAGCATGTTTTCAAAAAATTTAGGATAATACGGTATTATCCTAAATTTTTTGAAAACATACTAGTATTATTAATACCCCCAAGACTGTAAAAATAAGGTAATGGCGACTTTTTTTTTTATACATCCTTGTGAGACTTTAAAGCCACATCTTTGAGATAAAGGTGCAGTTACAGAATATAAACCTACGGTTGCGTCACATAGATCTTGTAAATGAAGCTTAATATCTCACAATTTTGACTTTCTGGTTTACAAAAAGAATGAGGGTTATTGTAAACTCTCAAAATAAGCCTTTTTCCCCACTCGGGTACACATGGTTAACAATAACAAAAACTTAAGTCACATTTAGTTATATATATATATATTTGATGTGTTGGTTTTAAACTAGTTTAAGATCTCCAACCTCAGGACCGAGGAGGGTGGGTAGTGACGTCATCGGTGTCGTCGTTTGTCTTCCTGTCCGTTAGGAGGCGCCACACGCTTCCTCAAATAATACACTTGTTCTTCGAAAGGAAGTCAGATCGAGTGTGTTGCAAGGCTTTTGCAAATCTTTGAGCAGTAGCTCGAATTAATCACTATTATCCATCATTTTTTAAAATCTAAAATAGTCTTAGTATGTACTGATCTAGTCAGAGATTAAATAACGCATCAGCAAATTCACCGATTTATCGCGATTCATAGAGCAGCAGGGCTATAACTGAATATCTACGCAGGTAAGATGGGTTTCGCATCAGATTTAGTATTTTCATAACTATAATTTGACAAATGTCGCAAATATTAAACGTTGTTTTAACAATAGACCTTAGTTTTTGAAAAAAAAAATAGTTGAGTAACGTTACGTGCAGGATTTTCCGGGCAACCAAAACTCAATTGCCTTGTGTCCTGCGATATTATAATTTAAGATAATGTTTGTTACGCCGTTCATTTAGAAAAAAAATAAAATGTCGTCGTGGTCGAAGAAAGCTGGGGGCAGACGACCACCACCAAAACACAGTGGAGGAAGGTAAGTTATGTGAGACATCTGTATAGTGGCTGCTGTGAGCTACTGCATAAATATGTTCAGAATTAATTAATACGACGATTTCAAGCTAGGCAGCTCCCTAGATTTAAACCCACAACAAACGTTTTATATTTCTGGTGTTATGTTTATCATAATCATGTAATTTGCTCCATGCAGTGTTTCAAAACCTCCCAGACCATTTCGAAGACCACCATATCCAATGAGGGAGGACAGAAAAGATGATCATCCAGAATCTGAGAGGCACGATGAATATGACAGAAGAGAAAAATGTTATTTTTGTAGTTGACAGTGCAATACTACTGATCTTTTCCTGGCTTTAAGTCTTTATTTTTCACATATCTGTTTCTCTCTTCATCTTTTTTTAAAATCTAAACACCTTTTCCCACCAATCTTCCTTCAATTTTCAGCTTTGAAAGCTTAGACGAAGGGATTGACTACTCTGGCACTGCGGACTATGAGCATTCACCACACCAGTCAACTGGTATGAGTTTTCATGTAATAAACAACGTGGTTTCTCACTGCTGCTGTTGTGGCCTTTATGAGAAATCTTATCGGAGCAGCTTTTTCATGTAAATGTGTTTGTAACAGCTGTTTCACCTGAAGAATATGAGGCAACGGTTCAACGCAATGCCATATACGAGAGGTTCTTCCGGCAGCTGCATGGAGACGGTGCTAGACAGCCTGCAGACTGTGTTGTCCTGTCGGTGAACAACCAGAATGTGTGAGTATACTCTGCAGGTAGCAGTAAAAGTCTGTTGCAGTAAGTGCTTTTATTGTGTGAAACTTGCTTTCTGTTTAAAACTTTTTTCCAGAGTTTGCATTTACTGAAAATATGGGACTTGTTTACCTACATTTTGTGCAATGCTTTTATTTTTTTAATTTTTTTTTATTTCTCTGTTGTGTGGATGTGCTTTGTTATTGTTAAATGTTAGGCTAATGGGATTCATCAGGGTTAAGATCTGGCATCCATATGTATCCAGAATCATCCTTGATGGTTAATAAAAGAAAAAACATTCTGGTGGATATTTTATTATTATAAACCATCCAAAATCTTAAAATGTGCCTTCAAGTAAAAGAACAACAACAAACTTCCAGTGTTCTAAATGTTCACTACTATTTAACAAAAGTCTCTGGAATGCTCTTACTCTTTACATTTCACTGTCAAGTCTTTTTTTTTTATATATACATAATTTAAAATAAGTTATATTACTATTTTACACTGCGAATCCAAAAACAACAACAAAAACACTAAACATGATACATCAATTAATAACTGTTAAAATTAATCTTTGAATGTCACATTTTGGCTAACTCTAGATGTTGTCTCCAAAAGAAGTTCATAAAAAAATAGTGCAAATCTAGAAAAAAAAAGTCAATATGTATGTTGTGTAAATTATATTTATTCAATAAATCAAATGCAAATGTTTGCGCCCATATGTTGCTTTCAACATGGTGCTCTTTAGAGAACTGCCTCTGATGATCTAAAGTTTAATTTAAAAAAAATTCATTTGACTTCTATAATCTAAATTTTCTATTCCACAAATCTAAAAAAGAGAGATAGTAAAAAGACATGTTAAATGTTACCCTAAATGTTGAATACACATTTTCAAAATGAGTTAGGTCTCAAGCGTAAAAGAGTGTTTTTGATTTAATTGTATTCTGTACATTTTCACTCTCCAGCAAAAGCGTTCACTGAAAGAATAAATATGTCCAGAAATCATCATATTTAAAAAACTGAAATTGTAATCACGTTCCTTGTGTATTTAGCCAAATAGCTTCTTTAAGAAGTGTTGATATTCAAAATGTTCAGTAATCTAAGCCATATTTCTAAAGGAAACAAAATGAAACAAAAACACAATCTATGAAAACATGATAAACACAAACAATGCTATTATCAAAAAGTGAATGCAACTTTGAAATTGAATGCGTTTAAAATTCCTAGACTGGAAACACATACTTCTGTTTTTATTAATACACAATGAATATGACACAAACAAAACAGACAGTCCCTTTTTTTGCCATCCAATAAATAGATCTTGGCCTAAATGTGTTGGATAGAAGTGTTTCACATTTTATTAAGATTCATTTTACAATGTTGTAATCTACAAAGATTTTGGTAAAACATTAATATGTGACCCTGGACCACAAAACCAGTCATAAGGGTCAATTTCTTAAAATAAATAAGCTTTCCATTGATGTTTGGTTTGTTAGGATAGGACAATATTTGGCTGAGATACAACTATTTGAAATTCTGGAATCTGAGGGTGCAAAAAAAATTGCCATTAAATTTGTCCAAATGAAGTTACTAATCAAAAATTAGGTTTTGATATATTTATGGTAGGAAATTTAAAGAATATCTTCATGGAACATGATCTTTACTTAATATCCTAATGATTTTTGGCATAAAAGAAAAATCTATAATTTTGACTCATACAATGTTTTTTTTTTGGCTATTGCTAAAAATAAACCCCAGCGACTTAAGACTGGTTTTGTGGTCCAGGGTCACATATATGTTTTTTTTAAAATAATATCTGTTCACTATTAAATTTGTTTAAAGTTATGTTATTAATATTAAACTGTAACTTTTTGCATCCTTAAAGGGATAGTTCACCCAAAAATAAAAATTTGATGTTTATCTGCTCACCCCCAGGGCATCCAAGAGGTAGGTGACTTTTTTTTCTTCAGTAGAACACACATTATGATTGTTAACTTCAGCCGTTGCAGTCTCTCCACTGTATAATGCATGGCAATGGTAAAAAAATCTATGAGAGTTAAAAAAAAACATGCACAGACAAATCCAAATTAAACCCTGCGGCTCGTGACGATACATTGATGTGTAAAGACACAAAACAATCGGTCTGTGCAAGAAACTGAACAGTATTTATATCGTTTTTTAACTCTGATTCATGCGATGTCCAAACTGTTAGAACTCTTGTAAACGCGCTTCACAGCAGCAGGCGCCTGAGGCATCGTCTTCTTCTTCTTGCTTTATGGCGGATCGCAGACTTATAAGTGCATTACTGCCACTGATCTCTCAAGTGGACCATTTACACTCCTAATTGAGATATTAGATAGAGTGTCAGTGGTCCATTTGAGAGATAGGTGGTGGTGGTAATGCACTTTTAAGTCTGCGATCCACCATAAAGCAAGAAGAAGAAGACGATGCGCGTTTACAAGAGTTCTAACAGTTTGGACATTGCGTGAATCAGATGTAATAAACGATATAAATTCTGCTCTGTTTCTTGCACAGACCAAACGTTTTGTGTCTTTACACATCAATGTATCGTCACGAGCCGCAGGGTTTAATTTGGTTTGTCTATGCATGTTTTTTTTTACTCTCATAGATTTTTTTTACCATTGCCATGCATTATACGGCTGAGAGACTGCAACAGCTGGAGTTAAAAGTCATAATGTGTGTTCTACTGAAGAAACAAAGTAAGCTACATCTTTGATGCCCTGGGGGTAAGCAGATAAACATCACATTTTCAATTTTGGGTGAACTATCCCTTAAATATTTATCACTTTTTATGTCCTTCAAAGTCTGATGACTCACACCCAAGCCTTTATTTGGCTAAAACAAATGAAACAACTTAATTTTTAACTATTTTCCAATATGTAATACACTTTTAAAATGCTGTTTATGTTGGTTTATTGATTTGTGTGGCACATTAAAACTTTACCCTTTCATTACTGCATATATAAACGAGGCAACACCCAAGACCCTCTCCTCCTGCCCTGAAGCATGGTGCTCAATAACCAGATCTCTTCTTCTTCTTTCAAAGGGATTACCCCAAATCGATAGGCCAGTGTTTGCAGGAACGTGGCCTCTCGGTGGAAATGCTTTACCTGCAGGTGGAATCAGGCCTGACGCGGGCCCTCCAAGATGTCCGCTCCGACGGTTCCCCCTTATGTATTCTCGTCGAGCAGACTAATGTAACACTCTCCTCGTGCACAGTAATCATATTTTCAGAGTCCCTCAAAAGTAAGTTCCGACTCCCACAATCGATCTCCCAATAAAACCAGTTTAACATTACTTCAAACAACAGTGAAATAACCTTAAACAACCTTGACCTGGTGGTGGGCATTTTTACACTCTTTGCCATATAATGAACAACAAAACATTAACCAGTGTTCTGTGATTAAACTAAAAGACATACATTTATCTACTCTGAAAACACAATTTCAAAACATTCAGAAACTTTCAGAACAGGCTAAAAAGAGAATTCATTTATATTAACTGAAAAAAAATATCAGTTATCTCAACATAGGACTTTGCAAAGAGGCTGTTGCTTAAAAAGCTGGACTAGACAGCAAGAATACAACTTTTATGTTTGTGTAAAAACATACTTTGTCATGAAATGGTAATGAAAAGCTTTTTCTGGGATTTATTTACCAACATTTTATTTTTTTTTTTACTGCATTGTGGGCACTTCACAGTTAAAATTGACTTACCTCTAAATTAAACCATATAATAGCTTGTAATTTTGCAACAATTTTTTTTTTTACACTTTTTTTTTCCCCCCCATAAAAATAAACAGTTTTGAGTGGTCAGAATAAATTACTTTCTTTACAAAAAAAATTACATTATTATAATATATTTGAGTACAAATGTTTTACCAATCTACATATTTAAAAATGTTTGCAACGATACAGCCAAGTAAAAATGTATCAGTTGTAGTGCTTGACACAAAATCCATAAAACAAAAACAAACAAACAAAAAACATCTAAAACATTGTGGGTTTGACCCTCAGCATAACATTAAAATAGATTAAATGCCCTCAAACAACAGACATGCTATAATTTAGTTTTTTTTAGTTTTTTAAATCCATTATTTTAATGAATGCCCACCATTTAATAATAATAAAAAAACATTGTTAATATTAAAATAGTTTCATGTTTAATATAATTACTCAAGTTTTTATTCCTTTAAAATGTCACCTTGCTGGTAAGGTTTTCTTTTTTTTAAGCTGGAATACATTTTTACACATTTTATAACACAAGGCATCAAATAGTTTCAGTTAACAGAAAAACTGAACACACACTAAACGACTGAGGATCACACACTACCAAACTTTCACGTCTAAAAAACAAACTTAAGCAAAAACATAAGTCCTTTTTAAACATGTTAAATGAACTGTTACATTTTCTGAATATGCTGTTACACTGTCTTACATCAAAACTGAATTTATAAAAATGCACAGTGCCTTCCTCATATTAAAAACCTTTAAAAGCATTCTTATATTAACTTCTACTCTGCTAAATGTCCCTTCTCCCAACATTCAAGTGTGTTCATGAATGTGTCCTTTGAGTGCATACTGAATTTTAATGTGGTAATTGGGTTAAGCAGTGGTTGCCAGACTGCAGCGTGTTGCTGATGAGGTAGAACTCTTGTGCGCACTGCTTAGACTGCAGCAGCACACACTGAGCACCATATGCAAGCCCCTTCCCTCCTCTGGCTGACCCTTCCTCTGCCTCTCCACAGTTCATCGAAATATGCCCAAAGAACAGGCCATGGAGTTTGTGTTGGTAGAGTTCAGGCGCTTGAGCGGTTCGCGGCAGGTGCTGGACCCCACGGAGGCTGCGGCACGGGCAGCTGAGCTGACGGAGGACTACCTGGAGCGCAGCAAGCTGGAGCGCCACACTGTTCCCTCTGCCACCCGCCACCTGCTCTTTCTCCTGGCCGAAGGTTTGCACCTGTACCCAGAGGAGCTCAACACACTGACAGAGTATCTTCAAAACCGCCAAGACCATCTGCAAGGTGAACATGCTTCCATGTCCTGGCCTAGTTACATTCCTACTGTGTTGTCTTTATAAGTGTATCTTAATTCTCATCATTATTTACATTTTAATATGTGATATAATTACATATGACCTCAAAATATGACCTCAAGTTAGATGCATTTATAATTGATAGAATGCAATCAGTGCACATTGATCGATTTATTTTATTCATTATCCATATAGTTAATTATATAATTACATGTTCAATTATATATATATATACATAAATATATATACACATATATGTGTGTGTATATATATATATATATATATATATATAAATATATATATGTATATATATATATATATATATATATATATATATATATAAATACCGTACACTACCATTGTTTTTAAACAGTAAGATTTTTAATTGTTTTTTTAAAGAATTCTCTTCTGCTCACCAAGCCTCCAAAATACATAATGCATTTTATATTTTAAATGTAATTTATTTCTGTGATTTCAAAGCTGAATTTTTAGCATCATTACTCCAGTCACATGAGCCTTGAGAAATCATTCTAATATTCTGATTTGCTGCTCAAAAAAATTTATTATGTTGAAAACAGCGGAGTAGTCCCCCCCCCAAAAAAAAAACAAAAACAAAATGATACTGACTCCAAGCTTTTGAATGGTATATAATGTAACTTAGTTCTTATTTATATATAATAAACATATAGAATTAAAAATGTAAGTTATAGTTTAAATTATACAGATCGTATAATATATTTCTAAACATTATAACATTATCTTTTTACTATCACTCTGTTCCTTTCCTCTCCAGTAACTTCCGCAGAGGTGGGCAGTGATGTTGCTCCTGTAATAAACAGCCTGCCTCCAGGGTTAGGAAAACCCCCACCACTTCTGCCTGCTGGTTCTGGACCACCACCAAGAGAGCAGGCAAACCCACCCTCAGGGTCTGGAGATACACCCCCAGGCCATCACAGGGGATTGCAAGGTTTGCTTTTGAGGCGCAGGATAAAATACAACAAATATATATAAATATGTATATACTGGGGCTATCATTTTTTTTTTACTTTAAGGAAAAACTATTTAATAAGTCATTTTTTAACCTGTTTATGATGCTCAATAAATAAATTTAAATGCAGTATTCCCTGTGTTTCCAGGCTCATATCCCAAGACGAAACCACCTCCTTTGCTTTCAATGCAAAATCTAAAGCCACCTTCCCACAGATCAGCTGCCCCCCATAGTCTTTTACCCTCTCGGGCCTCTTCAGTCTCACACGGTTCTTCATTTAGTCCCCCATCTAGAGGGCCAGCAGCCCCTCATAGTCTTGATAAGCCACAACCTCTTCTAGGCCCAGCACCTACACATGGGCCATCCTCCACCCGTGCCCCTCTGCTTGACCGTGCCCCTCTGCTTGAAACCCCTCTTGGTTTCCCGTCCTCTAGAGGACTGTTGCAGCATCCAGGGTCTCATTCATCACGCGGGCCACCATTGATGTGTGGACCACCTCCGCAGAATGGACCCTGGGGTCCTAGAGCACCACCACCTTCACTCAGGAGCCTTCATATGGGAGCCCCAACAGGTCAGCATCTTCTCATGAAGTTCTTATGATTTCTATTTAGAGAACTATTGGCGTGGAAGGATCTGTCACTAATTTTTTTTTTTTTTTTTTGCTTCCTCTTGTTGAACTTTTCTTTTTGTGTCCATGTTTAGGTCCTTGCCCACCACGACGCCTGCTCCCTTGATTCTCTCAGGACCTGATTAAATCATAGGCCAGTATTGCAACATGGGACAGTTGTTAACATTTTGAACTTAGGCAGTTTTATGTTTTATATTTTTTTTTTAGGAATTTGACTTCTGTGTTTCCTTTCAGGATCCTATAAGATGTTAAAAAATGTACTGGTATGGAAAAAGCCTCAGTTGTGTTCTCCTTATTTCCACAGGTGTAAGCTAATTTCTAGAATAAATATGAAAATTTTCAGTGGCATAAATCTGTGAAAGATGTCTTGAAATATCACTGTTCTCCATACAATGATTGAATATATTCCAAATACAGTTCTTGGTGTGAGGCAATATGAGACTATTCAGAATTTTGGTAGATTGTAGAAGCTTCTTGATCTCTTTTTTTGTATTTGTTTTTTTTTAAAGATAAATAAAGTGCATAATGTTTTGAAATGCATTTCACTCATTAAAAATTCTCATTTTTTTGACTGTACATTTTGACTGGACCTAAAATTCTGTGTACAATTCCATGTTTCTGAATGCAAATTTGCTATAAATTCAAATTGGATTGTGCCATCTGACTACAATTTTCAGGTCATGCCACAAATTTTTGATTGGATTCAAGTCTTTATTCTTTGGAACTCTGTTGTACTGGAACAAAGGGGTTGCTGCTCTGAACGGGTCTTTGGCCGGCTGATACTGGCACCCTTCTGGATTTTGGCTCCATCTGTGTTACCCTTGATGGCAACAAGCTTGTTTGTTTCTCTTTGCCAGGAAAGAAACACTAGAGCTAGATGCTGCCACCACCATGCTTGACAATAGGGTTGAGGTTTCATAGATCATAAGGTTGGTTAGTACCAAACAATTTTAAATTGTAATTTAGTGATAATCTCCATCAGTGAGCTTTTAACCACTGTGACTGGATCGATGAGTTAGCTGAACTCCAGAACCAGATCAAGTAATATTCAGAAAAAAATCTTTCAAACCAGTTTTGTGAACTGCATCTATTGATTCAACGAAAACACCTGACTCTAAATAATTATTCATATTAAAATTGGACATCACAATTTTTCTTTTATGCACCCCATGGCTTCAGAAATCTTCAGAAAACATATTTATAGTCATACAGACATGTATGATTATTTCATTTTGTTGATTTTTTTATAATGTTTTTATTTGCAGAATTTGAATAGCCAAGATATTACGCACAAATTAAACTTTTGTGTGCACTGAAGAAAGTGAGGGCGAGTATATAAGAAACAGGTATTAGGTGAATTATTCCTTTGATATTACAAACCAGACACAGAAACAGGTGTGTGACTTAAGTACAGCATTAAAACAATCTGATTGTTCCTCAGTATTATAGGGAGCTTGAAAAATTCATCACAATTCTTATGAGTTTCTTTGTATGGGTGCTTTAGCTAAGGGGACATTTAACTAACTTGCTTATATGAACTCCTTTTAACATTTGGTGGATGGAAATGAGAGACTCCTCTTGAGCACATCACAAATTTAAATGTTACAAGACACAAAACAAGAAAATAGAAAAATTTTTTTTAAAAAAATAAACAACATAAAAAAAAAAAACACCACAAAAAAAGTAAAAAAACTTTAATAAGTCCATTTCTGCGACATAAAAAAAAAAAAAAAAAAAAAAGATGAAAGTTAGACTTATGTCACAATTGACATAAGTCGAATTAAATTTTGACACTTTACATGATAATTACTACGATTTTACTATGATGATATTTAAACGATTTTTCGTTTAAATTTCTAACTTTTTATGCCATTGTTATTATTATTCCACCATGATTTTTTTTTCCTTGTGGAGCGGAAATCGGCTTGCTTAGTCAACAGAGTATAGAAATATTTTACGTCTTTTAGAAACCGTACAATTCTGTGTAAAAAACAATAATGTCACCGTTTTTTTTTTTTTTAAAGGGTAAATTCTAGAAATAAGTCAGAAAGTCTGAGTCACTATTTACTTTATAAAAATGGAAAATTAAATTTTGGTTAACTTTTCCTTGTGTGCTTCGCCTAAGAAAACCAAGAAATACCGTTTTGAAAACATGAGGGTGAGTATGACAGAATTTACATTTCTAGGTGAACTGTCATTTTAAATAAGGGTAGGTCTTGATAATGTTACAATTAAATATAAATGTTTAACATTTTGTGTTTTTGCACTATATTTGACTGTTTAAGAGATAAAAATAAAAACACTACGAGACACGATGCTGATCTGAGTGTGAGCTCGTTTTAACCACTAGATAGCGCTGTAGACTTACGCAACATACGTTCAACATAGCAGTTCAATGTTTCATTTATGGTCTTTCTGCTTATCAAACCTCAAAACATCCATTGCTTTTCTATTACAGACATTTTCTTCTCAGATTAGATTTGGTTATATTTTATTTGAATATTTCATTTGAAAAGAGGAAACACTGAAATGCGGCATTTAATACGATTTAAATACAGAATGAACCCTACAAATTGTTTTCGTTCTCTGGAACACATTGCTAGCGTGAATGTATTTTCCCTCAATAACAGTAAATATCATTTTCTCACGCAAATTAACATTTGGGAGATAAATCGAAGGCTTGCAGAGTGTAGCTACTGTTCCTAGTGCAATTTCATAATTATAGGAATCTATTTGTGAAGTGTTAGATTGCACACATCCTCCAATTTGGGATAATATTGCTTTCAGACGATATAATGTTTGTGTTTGAGGACAAATATAGATAAATGTAAATTATAAAACGAATATAGAAATAAGACTAGATATTTTAAAGATATAAATCACGGTAGAACAGTAAATGCTGCTCAAGTGAGATTTATATAAATAAATAAATAAATAAATAAATATATATCACAAAATACATGGACTGTTTCTTGTCCTCAGTCTCCTTCAAACTGCTAAGATTTCAATATATATCACAAAATACATGTGTATTCAGTCTCCTTCAAATTGCTAAGATTTCATACAAATGTTTCTTAGGCCTTGCATGACGACAAAACTAGTTGTGGATGAATCTGCACAGTCATGTGTGTATACAGTATACACTGCATGTAAATTCTAATAGCAAACACTGTCGGCAAATGTGTGTATGTCTTTTGTAGGGCATGTTTTACAGCTGTTTGTCTCTCCACTCTGATCACAGACACTCGACCGCAGCTGTGAAGTATCCATCACGTCTCAAAGTAATGGAGGCCTGGTTCTGCTTCATTTCACCAGCTGGGAGGTGTTGATTGGGCCTTTTTTGGGTAAGTGAGCAAAAAACGGCTCCACTAAAGCTGATAAATGCAATAGGAGACGGAAGGATTACCAGTCAAACGGAGTGAAACCAGCTTTCGCTGTTACGGAAGCAAAGGCATGCCTCATTTGTGTCCCACGACATGCGATTCAGTTACTTTTACAATTCCGCAATCACACAGAATCATTTTTTTTTTTCCCACAGAGAGACACACTTGCCATTCCAGCACAACTGGGTATCAATCAAAATGTATCACTATGAATATTCTTGGCATTATTGTGTTAGAATTCACAGATACCCAGGTCGTCTCTAAACGCAATGTGCTTCTTTGTTAGGACAGCACCACACTGAGCTCCTGTATTCTGCTTTGAGTGAGATCTTCATTAGAAACACTTGAGCCCTTCACCAGGATCTGTGCCAGGTACTCGATCTAACAGCCAAACATGTTGATAATTAAACCCCTGTAATCGAGAGGTGTTATCACAACAATTAACAGCAAAAATGTGAGGGTATGAGCGAGAGTCTCAGAACGTGTGGCTTTGTACGCAGTTCCTCCCTTTTTTTTAATTTGATGGAAAGCTTTTACCTTCACTCTAATCCTTCGGCTGTTTGTTTAAGTGGCAAATTTTCTGTGCGTTTTTGTTTTCAGTGTACATTTTGCGCAGTATTCCTCTATCAAACCATCTTGGGAGGGATTTGATGTGGGGGAAAAGCGTACGAAAACATAATTTCTCTTCCCGTCTTTTTTCCTGAAAGCACATTTGTCTCTCTCCTACATTCCCTAATTCTCCAGACGTGTTCCAACCGTTCTCTTTTTTCCCCTCTCCCTCCCCAAAGTTGGCTTCCTCTGCCCTCGTTCCTAGGCATCAGCTGAAGACCCAGCAAGGCCCCCATACACAATGAGCTTTAATTGGGTTAAGTTTGTCCGCCACAGATAACATTTCTCTTTCTGTGGAGAATAAAACAAATTGCTGGCACTAATGGCACTGTTTAATGTAGCTCTTTTTATTATGGATGGAGGAAATTAGGAGGAGACTCCCAACAGAGAGCTGATGTCGTGGGAGTGAGTGCATTGTTGCAGCTCATCAGAAAAGCGTTTTTGCTGGAGCGCCGGCCTCCTCGCCGCCGTTGCTCATCTCTCTCTCTCTCGCTAAGCCCTTTCATGTGCCCTTTTGAAAACACGGCCGTGTACCTAAGAATTGGAGCGTTAAAGCGTATAGCCTGTGCGATCTGATGTGATCAGGCCATGTGTTCCGAACCTGTTCTCCGTCCGCTGTTTTTTATGCTTTAATGCCCTAAGTCCATAAAGCTGGTGTTTCTTTGTGTAAGTCTGGGGCAAGAGCCAGGCAAACGGGGGCTGGAGGGGGGCTTGTTATTGAGGTTTTGGCACAAGACACGGTAAGCCTAAAAGCTTGAAATTTGTTCTGCATTGCTTTCGTTTCTGAAGAGGGTCCCCCTTTTTCAAGTCAGATGTCTCACTGCAGCAAGCTAATGGGATACGAGGACAGATGCACACCCTGGCATTTAACACGCCAACACCTGAGAGTGTTTGGAAGACAATCAGCAGTAAAAATGTAATGTTCAATCTGGAATTTTTATATGGTGGCTAATCAGGACTGATGAAGTAGAGGGTACATTAAAGTGCAGCCGAGCGGTCAGCCCCAATCTGCGTTCCTGCTCTCCACCTCTCCCTCGTGTGGCCATGTGCACTCGGCATCAGCACGGCTGTCTGGGTCCGGGGTCACTGTAACAAACAAAACGTGCTGTTTTAAGTGCAGCGCTGTCCTTATATGGACAATTAGTGCTGTACGGCGGAATATTTTAGCAATCCTATATTTTGCTGATGTACACGTTGAGACAATTAAAAGCTTCTGGCAAAGCTTTCCTGACATTTTTTTGCTTTCATAATAATTTCTATCAGGTCAGGTCACCGCAGCTCGGTCCCGAAAGTAAAACCCGAATCGAAGGAAGCTAATAAAATGACTCATTTTTTTTGGCTCTGCTTCAGATCCATTAGCTACAAAAGCATTTGTATTCTAAACCTCCTCGTACGGATTGACAGAAGTGACACCGTGAGCGTGTGCCTCTCCTGTACTTTGTTAACGAGACAAAAGACTGTTGGCTTTGCAGTATTTAAATCAGTTATGTCTAATTATTTCATACAAAAATAGCCTATCTAGGGCAAAGCCAATGAGATGTAACATTGTCTGTGGAGGGGGGACCTGGAGGAGTTGGCGTGAGTTCAGCTGAACAGAACAGAACAGAGAGAATACGCTGTAGGCAACATAAATATAACATGAACTCTCCAAGCTTGTGACAGTACAATGGGGGAGTGTTTAAGGGTGCTTTCTGGGTCCGCACTGTCCAATGGATGATAGTCGCATAAGAATAGCAGTATACCTGGGTACGGTGAGAGAGGAGACGGATGAGAGAATGGACAAAACGCTGTTGAACTATTGCTAAAATTTGAATAATGTAAGGGCATCAATCTACCACCGTCCCTGCTGCGTGAAGGAAAATACTAGCCAATACTGAGGCCATTTGAATTCTGTAAGCAGTGAAATGAAGTGTTGCAAATGCCTCCGTCCTTATAATGTCCAAAGAGAGATTTGCTTCCTCTTGTAAACTTTCAATATTTTTCAAATCGCATGCAGTCATCCAAGCTCAAAAAATGATTTGCCACTCATTAAAATCGTCCTAAAATAGCAACGGTGTCTATTCCAAGCAGGACCACCGCATTTGCAGTTCACACCTCTTTTTCTCCAGCGTCTTAATTAATTTCATCCACATGTCTTGTAAGTCTTATTCTGAACTGTTCATTGTGGCACAAGAAAAATGCAAATCCGTAAAAAGATGACAGAGGGTGTAATCGCGTGCTATGTGATTTCACAATGCCACTCTTTCAGACCATTCAAGTCTCGGCTGTCCTTGACCATTAAGGAGCTTGTAATTTGGGCTATTTTCCTCCTTTGAATTTATCCGAGAAAAAGGGACCACTGCGGTGAGCTTTCGCCCCTTCGTGCCAGCGGCCTCTCTCTCTGGGATACCAGAAACACATTTAAATGCGGTCTCCAGGCGTGCGCTCAGACAAGACAAGAGGGGCCCCAGTCCTCCGTGGGGGGTCAATTTTAAAGGCCGCTCCGTGGGGTGCCTGGCTCAATCCGCAGGATATCCCACTGACCGAGACAGGGTGCCCACCATGTTATCCATGACAACGGCTGAGCAGCTCCGGCGCACCGCGTGTGATTTTGACCATTTCTTAGGTTGATTTTTGCACAAATGATCCTCATTCTGCGACTGCGCTTCGGCAGCACACGCAGACGGCCAGACAGACGCTGTGGGGACTAAAAATACTGTCGAAAAGGCCTAATCCTGCCAAAAAGAATGCAACAAGGATCCTATGAAAAGGGGTTAAAAGTTAATCAAAACATATCCCATAATACCAATGAAAATAAAACAACACATCTGATAACATCAAACATTATTTGCATATGCAGATCTTTTTCAAAAATAAAATGCATGCACTTGATGATGCAAAGGCTAAACACTTTTTTTTTAACTCCTTCAAAGAGAAATTTTAAATATGATTCGTTTACTCACCCTGTTGTTGTTTTTCTAAAACTTTTTTTTCTCAGTCACCATTCACTTTCATTGTATGGGGGGAAAAAGAGATGCAACGAAAGTGAATGGTGACTGAGGCTGTCAGACCTTAACATACAGCCTAACATCTTTTGTGTTGAGCAGAAGGAAGAAAGAAAGTCAAACCAGTTTGGAACAACGTGAGGGTGAGTAAATGATGACACTGATTTTATTTTTGACTGAGCTGATCTATCCCTTTAAAATCGCAAATCGTATTTGTTTGAACGCGGATAAACGTGTTGCAAAGGCGACGTAGAAATTATAAATGTTCAAAACAAACTCCCCAAATAGTCAAAATGTCATCGTATCCAATCGTCAGGTAAGTTAAACGCTGGAGTGAACCCGAGACTATGGCACCAGTACATTAAGCGCAAAAAGCGAATCCAGTCCGTCTTTTTTCTTGCACGCTGCAGAGTTTCCTCGTAGCTCCGTGTTTTGGCCCCGATCCGTGCTCCAAGTTAAGCTGTAGTTTCCATGGCTGACCATGGTTTGGTGCTGTTGGCTCTCTCTGTCTGCTCAACCCAGGCTGTGCGGAGCTCCCTGCGGGATCAGAGCGCTCCCCCGCCGGGACCCTACACACACACACCCAAGCCTGGACACATCAACATTCCCAGCAAAGCATCCCCATAATACGTATCTCTACGCATGACACCCAACCACTCGGATCGGGAGGCGGAGGGAAGACCAGAGTCAGGACAAAGAAAAAGGGAGAGAGAGGCTAGCGACTAGAAATATTTACGGCTTTTAGAACGATAAACAAGAAGAAGAAAAATCCCCTCAGGTAAAAATGCTGCGTAAAATGCCATTGAGAGTGGCACCTTCGGAAAAATAACAGCGAAGGAGGGCGGTTCGGCGGGATCACAACGAAAAGAGACAGTTGCGACAACTGCAGAAAGGAGGAAAAACATTGCGAAGCAATTCCGAAACACCGTCGAAGTGGCTTTTGCACATTATCGGCAAGTATTGGCACCTCTCGCCACTGATCAGGTGTAATTTGGGCACGCTCCGCTTCTTCAAACTCTGAGCGCGCGTGCCCGCTCCCCCGTTACGGAGGAACAAAAGAGCGTTCGCGTCTCGAGCACGGGAAAAGCCGCAAGTTATTAGTTAAATCTACAGGTTGGAGAAGTTCAATCATTGGAATATCAGTTTCCATTGCCGTACTCTCTTTTCCTTTGAACGCTTCTGGACTAGCGAGACTGAAGTTGCCGCATTGCAACAGGCAAAGTGAAGAAATCTCCCAAGTATCAGCGAGCGACCTGTCAATATTTCTCGGAGAGGACAAGATACCCGTTAAAGAAAGTAAAATATTCCTGTTAACACGGAGATGTCTAGACGCAAGCAGGCCAAACCGCGCTCCGTTAAAGGTAAGCTTTTTTTCTTGGTATACGAGCGAGAACAACTCACATGACCAATGAGATTTCGTGGCTAAAACTGGCGGGGATTGTGAAATTCATCGATTTAATGTGTTTGCTTTCAGTAGTGATATTATGTTCAGAGACTTTAAGGAGGATTTTTGACATCGAAAGATAATTAAGAAATGAAACTTTCATTTTGATGCCAGGTTCCACCAGGTCTTGTGGTTGACAGTACAAGTGATCTCTAATAGGGAAGCTGCTATACCTGAACGATTAGAAAAGGTGCTTGAGTTTATTTTAGTTTATTTATTAATATTATTAGTATTTTAAATGGTATTTAAATAATTTTATTAATTTATATTTATTTTTGTAAATAAACAACATCACTTTATACTCTTAAGTATTATTATGTAATGTTTTGTTAAATTATTACATATTATAAAATTTTCTTTTTTTTAAATTTGTGTTTAAATGTAAAAATTAATATTTAGATTTTTCATTAATAATACTGCTACCACTCATAAAATAGACCTTTAATTAAGTGTATTCCCATTATGTCCGCTTTGTGGAAATCCTAAATATTCTGAGATGTTTTTGCAACTCAATTTAGAAACCCCCCTCTCAGTCTGTAGTAGTATTGTGAATGGAATATGGATTCTCTATAGATCTCAGTTTGGTGCCCCCCCCACCTCTTGCTGTTTATTGTCTTGAATTTATTCCCGGTTGTGACTTTGACATGGCAGAATCAGTCACACACAGTCTCATCTCATTCACGCCCCTCCTACAAGACTCAACACTCACAGGCAGGTGAATTTAGGAGCAATGAGGCCTGCTGCTATTTTGTCTTGTCCATCAGCAATGTGCGGCAGATATTGTGCTGCCGGTCGAGATATCACTTGGCACCCTCACCCCAATAGAAACCAGATGGGCTTTCGGGTGGCCATGTGGCCCATATTAGTACCCCCTCCCCCAAATAATAACCAGTTTTTTGTTTTAATTAACGGCCGCAATCTGCAGAGGTTCATTAAGAGAGAAGAAAATGGTCGTAAGTTTACATAGAGTGTAAGAGGATAATATTCATGGCGGTTGAACTGGAAATACAACGTGTTAAAAATCAGTTATTGTCATAGATATTTAAAATTGACAGAGCCTGCTGAGTGCAGATCAATCCTAAACAATGTTGTTGAGTTGTTTAGGAGAGATAGAGATGAGAGAGAGAGAGCAGTCTTTTTGACCCTGTAATCAATAACATTATTTTTTTTTATTTTGACTAGCTTTTATTTTTTACATGCATGAAGTGAAATATTATGTAAATAAATATGCATCATCTTTTTTCTTCCCAATAATTAACTAATAATGTTTTTTGATTGTTCTGTTTTTTTTTTTCAAGGCAATTGCAAATCAAATGTTTTGTTGTATTGCAACAAATACTATTGCAGTTTCCTATCGAATATGCATTGGCCTGCTGCAGCACAGAGGTTTGGGTAAACAGTGATTGTATTGACTCAGCGATGCACGTCAATCAGAGGCCAATTAAATATGTAAGCAAGGCTCGCTCCGTCCCTATCTCAGCCCAGCACCTTTAGCTTTGATTGCTATGCTCGGAGATTAGAAGGGCACCAACAATATGTCTGAGTGTGGTATGCACAAAATCATTCATGTTTTTTTTTTTCTGTCCCGGTGTCTAGTGTATTGGCTCGCTCTTCCAGAGGTTACGCTTGTTTGTCATTAATTTCTGCTTTGATATCTTCAAATCTGCAGGTGTTGTGGCTGTAGAAACATATGCAGGACATAGAGAGGGGGGTTCCTCAAAAAATCGTTGCCCATTGTCACGTTAGACCGGGGATTATTTTCCAGTAAAGGAAGTCATGCATGCTCCCACATCACATTACATTAGAAACTGTGATTGCCAACGTTATTCGCGCACACAAGAGCGAGAGAGAGATTATTTAGAGAGGAAAAAGACAGCGAGCGTTCGTCAGAGGGGGAGAGGGAGCTGCGCTTATCAAAATATTATTTCTCTCAATTAATCCCTTTTTAATGTGTGTCTATGCACTGAATGCTCGGCTGTGGCATTCCTGTTTCATATCTCCACCGTCCCCATGAGTGTTTCATGCATTATGTAGCGATGATTATTACTTAATTACACATTAATAAATCCCCTTCATTTGCAGGACATTAAGAGGGGGATGAATGCACACAACAGGAAGGGAGACAGTGAGGGCACTTATTTCAGGTTTTTTCCAATGTTGTTTACAGTCAGTCAAATCAAATTGGACATTTTATTCTACGAAAGGGAGAAAACATTCGAGTAATGCTCATCTGAAGCTCGCTGAGAATGAAATCTAATGGCATTATTCCCCCCTCTTTTGGGTACGTGGGTATGTGGAGGGGTTTGTACCTGGTTCATATGTTGAAAAGTCTTTCAGGAATGCATTTAGCTTTTCCTGCAAAATACGTATCCTTTAGCAAGGGTTTCGATAGGGAATTGGGTAATTACTCGCTGTTTTGAATGTAAATTTTCAGATGTGCATTTCAACAACTGAGGGACTGTGGGAAGGAAGGGATTTTCATACTTAGATACATAAAACAACAGCGAGTTGTTTTTGCAGGGACATCTATAGCAAATAAAATAAAATGTAATTTTCTAGTAATTTTGTAGATTTCGAAGTTGCGGATTTTTCCGTCTTTAAAGAACACTGCTGAGATTTTCTGTTGTGTGATTTTAGTGATATTAGTTATCACTTACACTTATCCTTGCACTTTTTTTTCTGGGGGAGCTGTGTTACGTGTTAGAGGATAAGAAAAGAGACAATGAAGCTGTAATGTGCTGTTTTGTGGATATTTTTTGGTGTGTGTTTATGTAGCGTTACAGATCTCATCTTTTGACTTTCCTCCTTTACTGGAACCATCTGCTTTTAACATTAAATGGCTTTTTTATTGTCACCTAGACTTTTGGCAATGGTGCAGAAGTTTCATTGGTCAGTGGGCTGTTGTAAAACACTGAAGTGAGTTACCATAGGGCTGCAGAGCCACAAATGAAGAGATCGGGGAACGAGAACCCCCAGTGTTCTTATGCATCCACATTTGTGTTTTTCATTTTGTTCTTTGATTGGTGTGCTGTTTTCAATTTTTTGTGCACCTAATCACTCTATTGCATCTGTTGCACATTTTCAAACGATGGTTCACTGAGAATAATAGATTGAATTTATTTTTAGTAAATATTTCCATTCACTTTTCTGTTGTAGTGCCTGAAACTTAATTATATGTTTAATTAAACAATCTTTTGGTGAATATATATATATATTTTTTTTTTTAAAGAAATTACAGAAATGGAGAAATGGATATAATAATCTGAAATTGAAAAAGCATTTGTTTCAGTTCTAGCCTGATTATGTGAAGAGTGTTTATTTTGTGTATGTGTGTGTGTGTGTGTGTTGACTGTTGATGGGTGTGATTTTGAGGTAATGGGAGATGAACCACAAAATTGATTTTTATGCTCTTGCTTTTTTTTGTTTTCATTGACTTCACAGCATGAACAATTAGTTAAACAACTCTAAAAGTATTTCATCAGAACCAGGAAAAAAACGTAATTGCGCACAGTTTGACAGCAGCTGAGGTCTTTTTTAATGGCTTTCTTTGGTTGTTGATGCGACTGGTATCATGATATTAAGACGCATGCTTTTCTTCCGTTCTTTAACTTTCTTTTCAAGTCAAATCATTATACCTTTCCATATCTCGAAGCAGTGACCCCTATTGGTGTGGAGATCATGGCGTAATTCATCTGGTCTGTGATGGGAGGAAAAGGCGGTGGGTTTGGATGTGGGTTTCTCCCCCCTGGTCAGCATTTCTTCCAACAACAACAACTCATCATCAGCATCCCTCCTACTATTTTTGTGGGGAAGAATCTGTCTTAATGTAAGAGCTCATTCGTAGGCTCTGCCATTGTACCGGCTTAGCCACACGCTTTATCAGAAGGCCTGGGCTCAGTGGCCCGGAACCGGCGCTCACTGCGGACCCGCTCCATGCCACGCTTCACTTCTAAAGAGAAGGCGTCGCTCTGACGCCCGCTGTTATTAATTCTGTTTGTGTGGTTGGCATTCCCTGCACCCCCTTCTTCCTTCCCCACCAAGCCTGCCAGCCAAGGCTCCCCTGTCAGGCCTTCCCGGAGGATCACGGCCGTTCTAAGATGCTGCGCTCTGGAACCCAGATTGGGCTGCTGCAGAGGGCAGATTAAAACGTGCTGGAACAACGCATAGAGAAAGAGTCTCTCAAAGCTGCTCATACCCATGTAGATTAAATATGGCAGCCATTTTCACCCAGTCCGCAGAGAACGTCAGAGACTTTTGTCTAGAAAGCATGTCTCGGTACGTCTTAAAAGTATTCTTTTACATTTAGAAAATTAAGTTTGGTGACCTAGAATAGGAATTTGAGTGACGTTTCATACCGTAAGGCTCGTTTTATAATTTGGGCCTGTCAGACTGTCGATATTATGAGGTGGGGAGTGGGTTACTACTGCTCAAAAGTTTGGGGTCAGTAAGATATAAAAAAAATAAAAAATTAAATTAAATAATTTTATCCAGCAAGGATGCATTAAAGGAAAAATGGCAGTAAAGACATTTTTTATGTTAAGATTTCTATTTTAGATAAATGCTGTTCTTTTTAAATTTTCTATTAATCAAAACAGTACCACAGTTTCCACAGAAATGTTAAGCAGCTCAACTTTTTTAAAATATTGATAATAATAAGAATGTTTCTTGAGCAGTATATTAGAATAATTTATGAAGAATAAATCAGTGACACTGAAGACTAAATTAAAGGCTGCTGAAAATTCAGCTTTGCTATCACAGGAATAAATTACATTTTCAAACATATTAAAATAGAATTTTTTTATGTGTAAAAATATTTCAGAATATTTTTTTTCCCTGTATTTTCATTATAAATTGTTGCTTGTCTGAGCAAAAGATACTTCACTGACCTCAAAAGTTTTTATGTCAAGAAGTATTTGTCTGTGTGTAATTGACTTTTCCTGATATTCAAAGATGCATTAACGCTCTCTCTCTCTACTCTTTCTCCTCTCCGGGTGGCTGCACTACGACCCTGCCCCGTCTCGCTGGGCTGTACATTAAACATAAGGAAAGGGGGCAATTAAGCCCACTCTCTACACCTGGCTGATGCATATATTTATTGGCCTGTCTCCCTGCTGGACAGGCTTCAGGCCCTGGTCTGAGCTTTTTGGGGTGGTGATTGAAGGGCTGCAGAGGTCATTAATGAGGAGTGCTGGTGCTGGTTTGACCCCTGCTATGCCCCCCAGAGTCCCCTCTGACCCTTCACCAGGTCATCTGGTCTCCCGTGGCAGAGCGCTCAGGGAGTCATCCTAGACCAGTGAAGGACTGGTATAGCTGGAGGAGAAATGTTTCTGTGTGTGTGTGTGTGTGTGTGTGTGTGTGTGTGTGTGTGTGTGTGCGCGAGTGCGCATGCATGTGCCCACGCACTGAGAAATCTCTTGAACGCTTGTGGCTCTCTCCAGAGCTGAACCTATCGATTTCACAAGGCCTAAAAAAGTTTTCTAGCAGCAAGAACAAAACCGCTAAAACAAAGATACGCTTACAGAGTTGAGTAGCCTTGCCCTTTCAAACACAGATGGAGTTTGACTCTTCAAAACGAAACTTTTGAGTAATTTGCAGAGTTCATCCAGTGTCAGAATGTCTGGCTGTACCTTGTTTCAGATCTTCAAGACAATTACGTCGGCGAATAAAGAGGCATAATTCATTTGGCAGAAAGATAAAAGACGACTCTGACCCTTCACTTATCAATTAAAGTAACTAGTTTTAAAAATACAGACATGGCTAATGATAGCAAAGCGGCGCTTGTCAGTCTGCTGTTTCGTCACGGGCAGATTATGTGTGCGAACCACGGGTCTCTGAGTTGGGTTAGTAATGCCTTGATAAATTGATTTTAAGGCGTGAAGCTTCTTCGCTTTATCCTGAGGCTAGTCTGGATCCTAGCATAGAAGCCTTTTTGGCTTAGAAAGAATTAGCCCCTCATTGTAAAAGACCATCGGTTCTGTTAGCCCGCCTGACTCCAGAGAAAGACGAGCCCTTGATCCTGGATTCAGATGTGTTTTCCTTATTTTTCTTCATTTAATTCCCCGTCAAACAGCAAGTCCCCCCCTCCCACAAAGCTCGGGATAATAACCCGTGCAAACAGCGGGGCTATACTGAAGAAACAATTAAAGTCGCTCTTCGTTTGAGAGCGCTCACACACACATACGCTCACAAAGGGAGAATAAAGGGGAGGGGAGACAAGAAAAAAGCGGAATAATGACATTTACAAAACAGCCGTTCTTCTACGATGTGTTCATTTGTTGGTTAAAAGTCAGGTTTTTCCATTGTGTGCAGTTCACTTAGCATGTGTGCTTTTGTGGAGGGCTGCTCCTGTATTCAAGAAGTTCCCAGAGGAACTGAGTGATTATTACGCTCTCCTCTCCGACTTCTCTCCGTTCACCTCATCTCACCTCACTTCTCACCCTTCTGCCTAAGTGTACAAGCTCAGGGTTAGAAAAATTTTTATTAAAATAAATTGATATTGAACATATTAACTTTTTTTTTTGAAAAATCAATATATAATACAAAACGTATGCAAAACATTCCATGGTGCAAGTCATATTTTCTGATCATAGTATGATTCATAATATGATCTGATCATAAGTGGTGAACAAAATTACAGTGTTTTAAAATATGTGTTGCAGTCATGCAAATAAATGAAATTCCAGTGGGTTTGCGCCATGCAGGTTCAAACTACACTTTTTCAAATTAACACTTTGTACATGATGGGATATACTATATTAAATCTTAGGCCTAATGTATTATATTGCATATGGAGTAAGAAATAGGAGGGTTGGGGAATATGGCACAGCAATTAACAATATAAATAAGAAATGGCACTTAATGTCAAAAAAGATGTTTAAAGTAACAAGAAAGTGGAGAAAATGGATGATTTAGACTCAAACCTGTGTCCCTGAGTGCACAACGGCTCTTACGTGTCTCAAACACGTGCGTCACCCACTGCACCATGGCTCTCACAGGTTTGTTATTTCTAAAAGTAGCAATTTTCCCCCCTAATCTGTGTTTTAGATGGTTTGTAAGAGTATGTGAAAGTTTTATGGTGCTTATCTGGGAGTGTTTTGTCAAGAGAGATGACTCAGGCCACATTTATGGAGGTGTGTAGAAGCAAATTCACATCTACCTCTCTGTCTGCACACACACGACCGATCTGCATCTGAATGTGGCTGACATGTGTACGTTTGTGTTAGAGCACTGCCAGAGAGACGGAATTCACTCCAAACTGTGTCAAAACACTCGCCATATCCAAACCAAATCAGTTAACCTTATGTTATATCTCGTCGGCTTAGTCCCCAGGTAAAGTTCTCCATGCTACAGCCACAGCGTGTATTTAATCATCCATCTGCCGGCGCTCAGACATGTGTGTGTGTACGCTGTGGGCTGCTCTGATAGGTGTGTATCATTGTTGTTGTTGTTGAACATGATGGGGAAGAGAGTCTCTTTCAGCTACTGCAAAACAAAAAAAATTCCAGGGCCAAGAGAAGTGCGCAGAAATTATTAACCATCCACACACTCGCGCTCCCAATTCTTCTTTATTCTCTCTTTCCTGCTCAGCTTCTCTCGCCTAATAAATGCTTCATGTCACCATCAAACAGGGCCCTACTTGCTCCAGGAGAGGCAGAGAGAGGGAGCGGAAAGAAAGAGAATTGGAGATCGCGGGGCGTGGGGGTTGTGTACTGTGGGGCCTTAGTGTTGATGGATGGATGGGTGGATGGACAGATGTTAAAAATGTAAAGTTTTGACCTGTTCTGTAGTGATGGACAGGGGACCAGGCTGTCCGATTCTCTTTCTTCTATCTGGATCCAGCTCGATCATTAAACTCTGATAAAATCCAATATCAGAGTTTTTGCACCACACTATCTTGAGGCAAAGTGTAAAACGCAATACTTTACACATTGGTACTGGAGTAATCAATCCGTAATTGGTTGGAACACTTTAGTCCAAGTATGTCGCTCTCATTAAGTGTTATTTTATGGCTTCTTTTATTGACAGTTACAGAAGTAACAGTGTGTTACATAATCACAATTAGCATGTTGAAAAGGGTTATAGTATTCTTTCCATACAGTAGAAGTCAAGGGCTACGTCAGCTGTTTGGAGACCAGCATTTTTCTAAATATTCTGTTTGGTGTTTAAAAAAAGAAAGAAATACATAGAGGTTTGGAATGATATTAGGGTGAGTAAATGATGACAGAATTTTAATTTTTGGGTGAACTATCCCTTTAATTTTTCTAACAAATGCAAATGAAAAACTCTCCCTTCCTCATAATGTACAAGTGATTTTCATTAAAATTGACCTGTGTTGCATAATAATCTAACACTAACTTTTATTTGACCATTTGACCAGTATTGCACTAAATGTATACCATCTATATATAATTTAAATAAATTGGATCTAATATAATGTTCTACTTTCAGTCTATTTGTTTAGTAACTCTCAGTAAAAAAATAATAATGTAACTTTACTTTTAAAAGTATTGTTCACCAGCACCACTTGTGTGTATTTATCATTGTTTTGAAACTGAGTTCTTTAAAAATTCTCATATACTGGAAAGGAAGGTCCTTGAGGTCAAGGACTGAGCATTATCCCCTCGAACGCACACACTTTCTTTCTATATCTTGTGGTCATGTCCCATAATAAGGGTCGCTGTAAGTGTGGGTAGAGTTCATTTAATAAGAACCCCTCCCACAAAATCCCCATACACAAACAAACACGCACTGGCATGGTCTCCGGCGGGCTAAACAAACAGTAGAAGGGTCTCAGAAGGAGCGTGATTGCAGAGTTAATCTGTCCTCTAGTGATGCAGGCCGGCCGCAAAGCTCCTTCAGAGAGGGGACACATTGTAATGCCTAATCAAGTCTGTATCAAACTAAATAATGCTGTAGCGTGAAATTGGAAGCCGAAGTCAAAAAGCACTCCCCAGCCTGTACTACAGGATAAGGCAATTAAGACCCTCTCTCTCTTTTTCTCTCTCTCATTCTTCCTGTCTCCTGAGCAGTCAGGCTGTACTCTTACGTCTTTGTGTGGAACAGCCCAGTTCTCTTTCTCCCTCCTGTTCGGTTGATGGTATTGTTGGTGGTGTACTGGGACCATCTATTTCTGGAGGGTCCCGAAGCACTGTGATCCAGGGAGGCCGTCCTCCTCCTAGGTCAGGGGCATTCGGCACGGGGCCCTCCACCTGCCAGAGGGTGTAAAATAGGCATTTTGGTAGTTTTGTCTCCTCGAGTACTCTACAGATAAATCAATGGAGTACTCAGGGATCTGTGCTGTTGTGCATTGTTGGTCTATGAGCAAATGCGTCAGAAGGATGTCTTTAGCAAAACGCTATGCTGTTTTTTTTTTTATTTTTTACCCACATGGCATGTCAAGTTAAAATGCTTCTTTAAAATATACTTTTTGTTTAGTAAAAACACATCACAATACCCCTGTATTATGTTCCATTTAGTTGCTCACCATCTAGATGAGTGAAAACATCCTAATTCTTGCAATTTTGCGATGCAGTCTACAGATATTTCCTTCAAAGGCCAAATTTTCCAATTTTTTTTCAAATTTGAGGAAGTCCAAAGATCTAATGGTGAATATTTCGATCTTTATATTTTCACTTTAATGGGACCCCATTATATTTTTTGTGTTTTTCAGAAGAAAGTTAGTCATACAGGCTTGGAACGATAAAATAAAAAAAAAACTTAAACAAAATACAAAAAAAAAATTAGTCATACAGGCTTGGAACGATAGAAGAAAAAAAAGACTGAAGTAAAAGACAGAATTTTCATATTTGGGTCAACTATTCCTTTAAGTTTGACATGCTAATTAAGGCTGAACACCCTTAATAAGGTGTTTATTAGCATTAATATAATATTTTGAGATTTTAAGGGCAACTCCTATAAGCTTTTAAGAAACTGAGGAAAAAAGTCTGCTAAAGCCCAAATATTTGACAGTATCAACCCACACAAAACTGATTTAATGATATTCAGGATTGAGAATGCTGACTCTTCTCTTAATTTTATCTTAATTTCTTCATTTTTTCCTTCAGATTTTATTTTTAATTATTTTTAAGAAAATCAGACAGTATGTATTGTGCATGTGAACCTGAAACAGTTGTTACTCCTTAGTTATTTGCATAAACAGATCTGATTGTATAAGACATGACCGAATATGTACACCTAAACTGCTGATTTATGCACTTGTTTTGTGTATAAGGCAGCACAGCAATTTTGTCTTGATTTAACCAATAGGAGGGTCGTAAAAAATGATAGACGTGCAGGATTTGGCCCACGGGCACAAAAATTGACACAAATTGCTGTCAGATGAACTGCTGAAAATAATGCAGTAACCAGTCAAAGCTGAAAATTTGACTCCTTTATGGCCTGTTTAGATGTAGTTGCTGAATTTGAATTGGTTGTAAAATGTTTTGAAATTTGAAAGTCCTGTGATGGAATTATTGTGCTTGCATGATAGTCGTTTGTGGTCACTTTTGAATTCTAATGGCCAATCTTAGTGTAAAAGGTGATTTTAGATAAGGTGGGATGTGTGTGGCAGTTTTGGGCTTTGCCATTGCCGTCCCCATCGCAGCCGCCCACCCGTCCCGTCCCCGTTTGATGGCATCATGGCGGGAAGAACGTGATTATGGTGCTCTCCCTAGCGAGCAACGATCTGAACCTCGTGTCACAGTCGCTGACAGCCCCACACAGCCGACGGGATTTAATCACGTCTGCTCTCCCTCCATGTTCTCTCTTTTCCTCATTCACTTTATATCGCTCAGACTCTGCTTCTCTCTGGCTTCCTCGATCCTTCTCTCTCTCTCTCTCTCTCTCTCTCTCTGCACAGGTATATTGGAAACATTTTTCCTCTTGTCTTTGACAGGCGAGACAGATGAAAAACAAATTTCAGATCTGATCTGAGCGCCCCTTTAATCTTTGACTATGTTTTCTTCTAGTGAACACCGAAGCTCCGCCGTGCTCTTAACGTGTGTGTGATGCCATTGTGGTTTATGTTTTTCTTGAATCTTTGAGTTGGAGAATGTGCCTGGGTGCGTTTCTAAGCACATCAGATACCCCTTTTTTTTTTCACAATTAGAGAGACAGTCATTAGAGTCAAAGAGTGTCAAGGTAAATATATAAACTTCAGTGTTCTGCACTGTGTTGAAAGGCAGAATTATGGTAAACTGATAAGACCCTGACTGCATCTTTCACTGTGTGTGTGTGTGTAAGAGGGGAATGCAGAGGAAGAAGGAGAGTTGACACTGCACCCAGGGCTTTCCTCAGGAAACGACTGCTGACGGCCTTTAGCCATCGCACGGCCAGGAATGTGCCATGTGTGCGGCGAGGAGGGAGGAGTGTGAGAGACAAAGAATGTGTCTACTTGTGTGACTTTGTGTCTTTTTTTAATGTTTGTCTCTTCTTGCTGGTAAATGCTATGATTTGGTCTGGCATCACGGTGGAGGGTGTAACTTCTGGGCCACTTGTGGCGATATATTATATTATATTATATTATATTATATTATATTATATTATATTATATTATATTATATTATATTATATTATATTATATTATATTATATTATATTATATTATATTATATTATATTATATTATATGCCATACTTTAAAGTAGTGTTGCTGTGGTGGGTTATTCAAACAAAACTCAAAATAGTATTTTTTTGAGAGTGTTTTAACCCACCATAGTCATTTCTGATCATTAAACTCTGATAGGAGAAAGTGTTTTAACATCAAAAAATTACTAATCATTTTACGCTGCTAGAACATGTTGTATTTGTGCTTCTCTGTGCGACATTTGTTTGTCTGTCTCATCTTCATCTTCCGTCACATCAGAGGTGTTGTGGATCTCTAGTTGGCTTTTGTAAAAACATCAAAGTTACCTTCACTTCAAGCATTCTCGCAAACATGCAGCACACCTTAACATACGTGAAGGAGAGACAACGAAAGAAATAGAGAAAAAGAAAGAAAAAGCATAGAGAAATAGAAAGTACAACTCTATGAGTCTCTTCTGACCCGAGCCGTCCAAGTTCTCCCAAGAGCACAAAAACTCAGGAAGACAACACAAGTGCTCTTGCCATCCTCCCACTCTTGTATCTGCTCTCTTTTTTCCCTGTACACCATTTCCTTCTTTAACAGTGTTGACTTCCTGTCCCTTAGTCCTCTAGATTTCATTGCTTAGATTCACTGGTTAGGGTCATATGACGTATATGGATGTGTTATGAACACAAAAAGGGCTATCTTAAAAAAATACAAAAATAAATAAAATACATTTCAGCATCTCAAGCCGTAGATATGTTTTTGAACTATTCATTCATTTTTTCCAGTGCAGTATATTATTGTGTTATAATTCATTTCAAATAACTCAAATAACTGTGTTAGGTCGATTTAAATATGTGCCTAGTGTCACCATATGTGTTTTTAAAGCAAGAGGCTGGACTCTGCATTGACCTTAGCCTTCGGCCCAGGGTCAATCCAAACCTCATCCCTTCCCCATGCAATCCAAGCCTTGGTTTTCTCTCCCCCCCCTTAGCGTGTTTCTGGCCAGTGTTGCTGGTTTGTGTTTTTAAAGCCATTTTGTGCAGTGGAGCAGTTTCAGTGCTGATAAAAGTATTTGGTTAATCAGCTTCCCTCGCCGTCCCTCGGCCTAGGTTTGGAGGACAGGCTATTGAAGTTGAAGCCCTTGTGGGAAAAACCCAGGCTGAGAGATTGGCACGGTGCGCTACCAATGTTTGACCTGCGAGATGCAGCTGGCAGCCAATGCACTCGGATTGCGAGGGTCTGAGGGCGAGGCTGTCAGCTGCGTCCCGTCCAGCAGGAAATGGCTGTACCGCCCTCACGGGCCGGCCTCCAAAGCCTGATTGGACACAGTGACCCATTTGAGCGATAAGGGCCTAGCAAAACTCCCCCTGTCCATGCTTCCGTTCCGTGCTCGGGGAATACTCATCCCTGTCACTCCATCTCTGCTGTCATTCCACTGCAACTGGAGTGTGTGTGTGTGTGTGTGTGTGTGTGTGTGTGTTTTCAGGGGTGGAGCTGTCACAGAATCAGGCCCGCATTCAAAACAGCCCTGGCTACAGGGAAGGAGTGAAAGAGAGACATAGACATATTGAGGAAACGGGCTCCTCCTACTGCTGTCAATGCTGGTGTGTCGGTGACAAATGGCTGCCTGAGTGTAAATATTAGTTTTTATACCACATCTCTCGCTGTCAGGATGGCAGCAGTTGTTTAGATGGTGATATTTTGTAGATATTGAAATCAGCAGGGACCTGGCGATACAATATTGCAGTATATTGATATGCGGAAATATGACTCTTCTTGCTTAGTTTATAATTGCAGTTCAAACTTGCGAAAAATCTTTTACTCATTTCTTATTCATTTCCAGAGACTATACTTTTTTTTTCTTTTACTCATTTCTCAATCATTTTCAGAGAGACTATACTTTCTTTTTTTTCTTTTTTTTTCAAATGATAGGCTTATTTATACTAGTGCTGGGAAACGATTAATAATGATTAATCACATCCAGAATAAAAGTTTTTGTTTGTATAATATATGTGTGTACTGCTTATATTTATTATGTATATATAAGTTAAGTTATAGACTTGTTTATATTTATTTTGTATTGATTATAGATTTCCGTTATATATTTATTTAATGTTTTAGCTATATATCTAGCTCAGTTTTCTTTGCGTGTGTCTCGTCTTTTCAGTTACTTTTTTTACTTTTTTGGTGGTTAGTCTTTACTCTCATCCCCCCACCCCCCAAAATAATATGTGAATAATGTGAAAATAATTTGAAAAATGTGTCCATTTTTGGCTTCACAATACTAGGTTGGCTATTGCTAAATGCCTCACTGTACAATACACATCATACAACATTTGCCAATAAAGCATTATGAGGTAAAATATCACTATATTTAAAATCGATACTATGAAATATTAATTTTTATAGTTTTTCCCCTCCTCACCTCTAATATTGTATGGCTCTCAGACCTGATGCAGCAGAAATGGTGCAGTAATTCTGCAGCAGTGAGTACCTGCAGCCATTGCTGACGTCCAGCGGACTATATTGTGCTTATCGCTGTAGTAAACACACACTAATATCATACTCTATACAGAATGAGCAGTACATTTCAGCTCAAGGTATTTGTGTGTGTTTATGTGCTGCAGCCACCGTTTGTGTGTATGTGTGTCCGTTCTCCATGTAGTCGAGTCCTGTCTTTTGAATGGCTTCATACCGCTGTGTCCGGGTATTGATCTTCGGTGGTTTCCTTTGATGTGTGTAGTGCTTACGGGAAAGAGCGTATGTATTTTTATATGCGTGCTGGCAGTAGTGAATTGCACCATTCAGAGAGCAGGCCTACGAACGGGGCTCTCTTGGGTGTGTTTGTGCCTGCGTGTGTTTGAGTAAGTGCATGGGCTTCTTTTAGCCTGCTTGCCTCTCTCCGATCGTGTGTGTGTGTGTGTGTGTGTGTCTGTTCTGGCTCAGGTACGCCTCCCCCCTCTGTGCTGCAGCAAGATGACGGTGTCTCTGGAGGTCTGCAGGCCAGCGTCTGGAGACACAGCCGTGCGTGTTCCCGTCATTCTCCCTGCTATTAAAAGCTATTAAGCCATGCAGAACAAGTCAGGCTTTTATCTATTATTAATTATCTGGAAATGAAAGACACTCTGCCTCTCCTTCTCCCGCTCTCCCTCTCTCCTTCGTGGTGAGCCTGTTTGTAAGTATAGGATGACCGTTAAGGCGTCATTAACCCAGAAACATGGCAGTGATGGACAGCATGCTGGATCTCTTCATTTATAATGTGTTTTTCTCTGTCCCGGAGAACACGGGCGACGTGAAGCCACACATAGCGGCCATTAAACCAGCTCTACTGCAGTACTTGCGGGATGCCTCTGATTTCCTTTATTAAATGTTGATTGCCTCGCCTTATGCTTTTTAACACTGGGTTCAGTGGTCGAAAGGGTTCCTATTGACTCAGGTTGGGTTCATCAGTAGGCCCAGATGGAGTGTGCAGGCTTTTTTCTGCTGATTTTGGCAAAAATATTCAGCACAATTAATGAATTGCTATGAAATTTGTTAAATATTTGTAGCAGGGGTGTTGTTTGGCGCAATGTGAAGCCAGAACTATCTATCTATCTATCTATCTATCTATCTATCTATCTATCTATCTATCTATCTATCTATCTATCTATCTATCTATCTATATATCGTTCTATCGTTCTATCTATCTTTCTGTCATTCTGTCATTCTATCTATCATTCTGTATATCGTTCTATCTATTCTATCCGTAATTCAATAATTGTTCTATCTGTTATTCATTGTATAGATCATATTAGTGTTCTATCTATTGTTCATTCTATAATTAGTTCTATCGCTCTATCTATCGTTTGTTCTATCGTTCTATCATTCTGTCTGTCACTGTCTATCATGCAATCTGTCGATCTGTTGATCTATTATTTATTCTATCATTCTGTCTGTCATTCTAGCTATCATTCTATTATTAGTTTGTCCTTTATTTGACTGAACTTATTTTACACTCTCTTGTCAAAATTTACTAAAAACTAAAATTGACGTGACTGATTTTAAATAATAATATGATATTTGGTCAAGCAAGTGTAGTTATGTAATATTGGCTGATATATCGGTCTATTACCAAAATTACTATTAAAAAATACCTAATATTCAATTAATAATTATGTTTACTAATAGTCTTAGCAGACAAACTTTTCAGTGTTGTTATTACTAACTGTAAGGTTTTAACTTTAGGTGTGGGTATTTCAGCATATCCAATCACATTTTAGACCCTGTAGCCATTTTACCAGACCGCCACCAACAAGGTTTTCCTTTTGTAATTTCTTTAATTATACATGGCTAAACCTCAGAATTCACTACTACTCTGTGTGTGTCACACATGTTTTTTGTGATGATGTTTGTGCCACATGTTGGACAGGAGGAGATCAAACGACCCACCCTCAGAGCTATGGACCTGATTTAATCCAGAGCAAGCGTGTGTGTGTGTGTGCGACAGTCTGGGGCCCAGGCTTCCAATTCTTAGGGACACCCAACAGGCCCTTGATCGTGATGCGTGATGTTGCGGCGGCAGCCATTGGCCCTGTGTGGGCCCATTCTAATGAGGGGGCCGGACCGCAATGCACTCTGGGGCCAAACAGCTCGCCGCTGGACACTAATCCCAGGGTGCTGTGGAGCTGTTTTGTACTGACAAAATCACACACGCTTTGCTCAAGAAGCAGCACACACACACACTCATACACAAACAAGGCAGGAGCACAAAGACACAGGGGTATGAACCCATTCAAATGCATGGGCTCAAACACGCACAGGGCACACACACATACACACACTGAGCTGCAAATGGGGGGCTGCTAATGGCTTCCAGTGGGAGAGAAGGAGAGCAAGGCTTTATCCCTTAAGTGTAGAAGACTTAATCATACAGAATGGCCCGGGGCCAGTAACAGGGCTGTACGGCACGCCCCTCCACACACGCATTAGGTATTCTGCAGCTGAATCTCCTGCAGACGGCTGCAGCAGAGCTGGGCCCAGGTGAGACTCCCTCTGAGCGCTCGCTCACTCTCTTTCTCCCTTCCCTTCCATCTCTCTCTTTTTCTCTCCATGTCAAACACACATACCAACAGTGGTCCACAAGAGCTTTTTATTGTAATGTCATTGGAGGTGCGTCTGCATAATATTCTCACCCTCCCTCCGCCCATCTATTAGTCTTTTTGTCTCTCTCAAAATTTGTATTCATACAAGCCGTACTAGAACGACTGTTTAAATAACAACCTCTCTTTTCATTTTCTTTTTTTCTTTTCTCAGTTCTTTCCTCCCCACTCTTTTCTGGCATGGCACTGCAGTGTGATGCTGATCTTTGAAGCTTTACCTGCAGTGTGTGAGGCCCTTACTGGGAGAAGCAGGGGGCCGGCGTGCATGTGTGCGCGTGTGAGGGTCCGCATATACACGTGCGCTCGTTAAGGGCCCTCGCAGCATCAGGTCTGAGGGTGAGGATGTTTCTTCTCGCTGGGTTAAGAGATGCGATCTTGTTCTTTGTACGCGCAGCATCTCCTCGTTGTCAGAATCGCTCTCTTGCAGTGAAACGCATCCCTGATTTGATAAAGCGGCGGATCCTGACGGAATTCCTCTTCGGTTCAAGGGGAGTGTGTTCTGGTAATCCTGCTAGTCACAACGACAAGGGTTACATAAACAGATGCTAACCGAATTCACCCCCAGTTCTCCATTTTTCTAGCTGTGGTTATGTCCGGGGGGGAATTTGATGCGAGTTTCATGCTTGGCGAGCATCTTATGGACAGCTATCCACACCTGCTTTTTGTATAGCTCTACGTTAAACCACTGTAGCAACAATTGCTGTTTTGTTCTTTTTTTCTTTTTTTTTTAGACTTTTTTGACACTTTTTTCCCACAGTGGGAGATAAGGCAGGAAATATATTGTTAGTTAGATTTGAACCTTAGTGACCACAGTGCCTTAATAATTCATAATTTGAATCAATATATTATAATCCCATCTTAATCAGTGAAATGTCTGTATGCAGGACTTCTCTAATCATTTAGTCCGTATAAACCCCACCCTTTTCTTATATTTGACCTCAAGCTTGCATTCAGATTTGCCTTCATCCAATCAACCACTAATGGATATAATCGAGTCCCCAGCCTTTTTTCTTTTTTAATAATATTTCACTCAGATGTACTTCACATCTTAGAAGATCTGTCACTACTACTGTTACATCACAACATTAAAAGAATATTAAAATTTTGTCATCATTTACTCACCCTCATGTTTTTCCAAATCTTTATGAATTTCTTTCTTCTGTTAAACACGAAAGAATAGACAAAAATACTATGGAAGTCAGTGGCTACCATGGTTACCTGCATTCTTTAAAATATCTTTTATGTTCAACAGAAAAACGCCATTCTCTTTTAAATATTCTTATTGTAAAAGTCAAGCTACAGTTGGCTTTGTCATTTGTGCTCATGCCCCAAAGAGTGCATTGATTTCCTCTGAAAAGTATAAACATTGTGCATCTTTGGCGCTATCAAAACATTTCTCTGTTTGTGTGAGAATCACGACCAGCAACTCTGGCTAATCCAATGGTGCGAGTTTGGGGCAGGATCAGGATCTATTTGGCCAACCAATGGCACACCTTATTCGGAAACCTGTTTGAAAACAGTATTTATTTATTTTTTTGCAGTTCCATTTGGTGACACTAGTGACCATAGAAACTATACAAACCAGATCTTTTACAAGTTCAGATAGAAGCTGCGCGTGTTCATCTGTGCGTACTTATTGTGATTTCCCCATACCCTTGTTATTTTGGTAGATAAGCATCGCCCGTTGTTAATTTAAAGCGCTCATTTTGAAAACAATTAAAGGCTGTGTCATTCTCCCACCGGCTGGCAAGTGTTTTGGCGGCTAAATGCGAGCGTTGTGTTTGCCATGTTGTTACGACTCGCTTGTTTGATCTCTACCCTCGTCCTATTCTCCGCTCTGCTATGCTGATCACTGAGTTGCCGTCAGCTACACTCATATATTTGTCTCTGTGATTGTGTGTGTGTGTGTGTGTGTGTGTGTGTGGTGTGACGGTACTGTTTAACACTGCTTAACAGGACCCAGAAATGCAAATAACGCTGCATGCTCACTCCAACACAGCAGTAATTAACTGAGGAGGAATTTCAATAATATAGAAATAAATTGTGTCAAGGATTTGTGTGTGTGTGTGTGAGAGTGAGATGTAGAGAGGGAGTTTGAAGATGGCCCTTGGGGGAAACGTGTTTTTTCCTTTTTCTTTCTTCCTTTAAATAATAGTTTAAATGGAAAAAGAAACAGCAGTCCACCCCTGCAATGGTGCTAAAAAGGGGGAGATTTCCCCAGGATGCTGATTATTTATTAACCCCTTCCTACCTGTGAGATTAATACACGCACGCACACGCACAGTTTATTTTATTCATAGTTTAGCTTGTTTATAGGCTAAATAGAATATTATTATATATTTTATTTTAGTTCAACTTACTAAGGCTGACCAAACAGTGGAGCTTTTATTTATTTAATTAAAAACCAATGGGAATATAGTGTGGGTACAAAACTAAATTGACCTCCCTTGAAGATGATAATTCAATGACATATTGCCCACTGAACTAAAAATACCCCAGTTTTAATTTCATAAATCTGGTCACCTTATAACATAAGGTCCAGATCCGTCTAGATTTACAGACATTGAGAGATCACAGTATATAAAAGCATACAAATGCACTGGTCAGTGGTGTCCATTTTGGATCTTGAAATGGAGGCACGGCGTCAATCTCTACTCCTCCCTCCAGCTCCTGTGTAGCTCCGGAGCATGTTAAGGAAATGGAGAGTATCCAAGGTAACATTTAAAACATGCTGTTATCATTAGAACGTGCACCCCACTGTATAAAGCTTTTACAAGCAGGAGCTGTTCTGGAGGAAGGAAGCAGTGTCAGTGCCTGCAATGTGGAGCCTTCCTTTCACCAATGCACAATGCCAAAAGCGAATAAAGTATGCAGTGAGTTTGTAGTGGTAGGCCGATATTGGTATTTATAATACAGCGGTATACACTAATATTTAAAAGTTTGTGTTGAAAATTCACCTTTGGCATCACTGGAATAAATTACTTTTTAAAATATACTGAAAAATACATATATATTTTAAATTGTAATAATATTTTACAATATTACTATTTTTATAGTAGTGTAGCATACAATTTAATTTTAGCAAATGAGATGTACACAAAATTTAAAATGTGTTGTTTGCAGTATTTACTCAGAATTAACTTTTTTTTTTTTTTATAGATGTACACTGTGTATTTGTAAGGTTGTCAGCTGATATTGGAGATCTTTTTTATTGGTTGATATTGAGTATTTAATTGTGCAAGCTTATTTCTTCTATTTTTACATTTAGATTTGCCGACATCTAATGCTTACTTAAAGTTATTCTTTAAGTAATTTAATTAATAACACTTTCAAACTCTCTAAAATATTACTGTAAATTCTAATGCTGTGATGCCTAAATCCTCTTGTTGCATTTTTAGTTTTAAGTGTTTCATTTTTTATTTTTTTAGACAAAACAGTATAGAATTATAATATTAACGTTTATCAGTTATCAATGTAAATACAAATAAAATAAAAGATTGGCCTGGCCGATATCAGTCAGTCACTAGTACAAATATTTACTATATCGCACAGTCACTAATATAAGTATTTACTATCTTGGGACTGTGAAAGTTGGTGATTGGTTGATAGTGGATGGTTGACAATCACATGATGTGACCGTTATTTCTCACATTTCCTCTTCATCTCACACTTCCTATGGCTAAAGCCCCCCCGTGGCGTCGCAGTTCGCAACAGCAGCGCTTTCCGAATCCGCACGCAGGGCGACAGGGGATGAAGACAAGATACACAGAAATAAATATGCTCAGCTAATGAGGGAGAGCAGGAAGAGGCTTTTAATAGAATGCTGCTTTTAAAACTCCTTCTAATGACTTTTTTTTCCCTTCTTCTCCCAATCGTCCTCTTCTTTTGTTTCTTTCCGTGTGGGGTTGTTTTTGGCTGTTCGGATCCTAGTGTGAGGTCTTAATATCCTCTTGGGTTTTATGTTTTATTCTCGTTTTTTAGGAGGGTTGGAGAGTTTGAGTCACTCAGGACTGCAAGTGTGTACTGAGGGCCATCTGTAGTCCAGTGGTCAGCAGCTGGACGGCCCATCCCTGTAGATGAGCGCCAGCCACACCTTGATGAGTTTGGGTTATTGTAACAATTTATATTCTGTAGCATCTGCAATCACTTTCATATAGCTGTTCATTCACTGATATCTCTGACCATTGACTTCACAGTGGGTCTGGAGTTGTAGCTCTCTCTGTGTGTGTGTGAGACAGAGAGCAAGTAAGTATGTCTTACTTGGCTCGAGCCCAGTGTAGTGCAGTAGTGTGTAGGAGGCAGAGGTCTGCCAGTGCCGCCGGCAGCTTTGTTTTTAGACAGGGATCGGGGCTCAACTGTGTGTGGTGCTGTTGTGCTGAAGCCCGGGGCTGAACGGAGCTGTCTCTGTGTGTATGTGTGTGTGTGTGTGTGTTTGAGGAGACGTAGGGCATTTGTCTACCGTAACCCTCTTCCTCCTCCGCACTCCTGCGCTCTTTCTCTCTGCCTGACTACACTCCAATATCCCTTCTCTAATGAAGCGGGAAATGGGGGATGAGTGGCGCTCTGATTGGGAGTAATTTAGTGTTTTTTCCTCCTCCGATGGGAAGACGTGTCTTCAGGAATGTGACGTCCCTCGCCTGGTCCAGGAGTCTTAAGTGTTCATCGTGGTGTGCCTGAGATTTAGGTGATGCTTTGTTTTGAATTCTGGGACTAAACCAAGATAGGGTTTTCTGGATGATTGTGAAGGTGTTGGTGGGGTAGTACGTAGCAAACCAGATCAGAAGAGCCCACCTTGAAGTTTCTTTGATACTCTGGTCTCTATGTATAGCGTGGGGTTCCTTCTTCAAATTTTTTTTTTTTTTTCAGTTCCTTTAAAAAAAGTAAAGCATATTGGGGCTATTAGGGGTGAACATTAAAAAAAATAATAATAATAATCATGTTATGCTTTGGGACGATTATCTAAATAAATTTATAAATATATGTATATATAAAAATATATGTATGTATATTAGAGATGCACCGTTCGATCGGCCAGGGATGTGGCTCGTAATCGGCCTGGCTGTGAGCACGAGCGCGGCCGCAACGTTGACGTCACAGATGTGGCTGTGAGCACGAGCGCGGCCGCAACGTTGAGGTCACAGCCGCTCGTGCTCACAGCCGCATGCAAACTAGGGCTTGGAATATATAGATATTAATCAATTCTCTTTTTTATGGAATGATATTGATTTTACATCCCAAGAAACGATTAGTCTAGCCTGTTTTCAGTTAATGGACGGAACATTTAAGGGCACTTGCCATCCAATAAATCACAATAAGCATTGTGCTTTGGTGCTTTTAATATGAAACAAAGTCTCAGGTTTCAATTTATGTCCATTGTATTGCAGTATTAAAACAAAAAATGCCGTTTTGGCGCTATTTAATGTGAAGAGACAGATCGCTGTAGCGCATCAGTTCAACAGACGCAGCAGAGTGAGGCGCACGTGAACTGATCATATCCTCCACATTAATACCAGCTTCAGCTCAAAATAAACATGAGTCATGACTAAACATCCGAAGGTAAGTTAAAAGGAAAGAGTACAACTTTACAATCCTGTCTCATGTAATCAGTGTTTCAGCCTTGCAAAGACGTCAATATAAAGACTTGTAAACAATGTCAACGTCACATTTACCTCAGAAACAAACATATTCAGTGACCATGAACTCATTAGTCAGATAGAAAAATAAACTGTAGAGAGGGGTATTTTGCTAAATATATGCACCATATAACATATTCATTATAATTTTTACTGTTCTTATGTTTAATTTATGTTTGAATAAATCCATCATTTTTTTATGACAGCCACCATTTAAATTTTTATATTTAAAAAATACGAATGCAAGTAGAAATATTATTATGCAACTGTAACTTTATTATTTTAAAAACTTCATTGTGTATATATATATATATGTATATATATATATATATATATATATATATATATAATATGTGTATATATGTGCTGTGTTTCAGAGTGAAGCACAATGATTTCATCTTTTACATGCGAGCAGTCCAGGGTTAGCTTGTTGGTTTAACTGTAATCTACAATTATTATTATTATTATGACATTTGTATTTACATTGAAATAATAATAATTAAATTAAATACAAATAATTTAAATAAATCACTTTTTTTTTAAATTGCAGTCAGTCAATTTTTATTACAGTAAATTTTCAACCCGGAAAAAAAAAAAATAATAATTGCAGAAAAATCACACAGAATTTGTGTAGCTCTCTTCAACGAGCCGCAGAATTATCTTTAGTGTCTGTAGCATAAATGTTACAGTATTAGTTGCTCGCTGTGGAACACATAAGACAATATTTTAATGTTTCATCTTTTTTTAAATATACATTTCAGAAGGGAAATTTTGAATTTTTGGACAAAAACTGCTGCTTTATCAAAATATCAAGGTGAACTATCCCTTTAATTCTTAGGGTTAAGGGTTTATGTAAATGTCTAACCATGAATATGAGCAAGTAATCACCACTAATTATCTCTTCTTAAAGGAAGGTAGAAGTTTTGTGTGAGTTTGGGTGTCTGAATATGCTTAGCACCTGCAGTGTAGGTTGGGTTTCTGAAGAGATACTGTGTTTTCTGTGTGTGTGTTTGTAAGTGTGTGCGGTTTTGTTGTATGAGTAGCAGCTCTCATAGTGAATCTTACAGACTACCGGGAGCATACCATAAAGCCAGGGGGAGAGAAGCCCAGCCCTGCACAGTGGAGAACAAGAGAGCAAGATCTGACTAGAAAAAGCAGCATGATATCTCCCCTGATAAACAGTACAGCACCGCATCGAAGCGACTCAGGCCAGGAGAGAAACTATTCTGTGAACAGAGAAAGAACACACAAATACAAACTTATAGTGAAGGGAAGAGATGGTCAGAGAAGAGTAGGAGAGCATCTAAGCTGGGTAGATGCATTCTGATTTTATCCTGATCAGGGCCACAGTAAGCAATTGTTGGGCCCGGTATAAAATGTACATCACTGGCCCCACCATGATTGTATTCTGGTTGAACCTCCCCAATCCTGATTACAAATTACACAAGTAGCACTGTGCTAAATGTGCTAAGATGCTACCTGGCTGCAGTCATGTTCATTTGTGAATTACAAACCAGTTTATTGTTTAGTCCGACAAGTACTCAGTATTTAAATCACACAAGTGTATTTTACAATGTAATATACTCAATTTGTAATTAAAAATGGGTAATTTTTAAAATCCTTTTAGACTTTCTGATTTGCAGTGTTTTCATTCTTTATTTCTAACACATTTAAATAAATAGGCTACGATAAAGCCCAAGATTCCCTCAGAATCATAAGAAAATACAAATAAATAAATAATAAATAAATCTATAAAATTACATAAATAATATAAATTGTGACAGAAACTGATTTAAATTTTATTTTTTAAAGTTTTAATTAAAATACATTTTATTTTATGTCTATTAAAATGTATAGTTCATTATATTAAATAAACTATTTAAAAATGTTTATATTATTATTTAGTTTTGCTTTGTTTGCACACTTGTTAGAACTTGAACTAATGTTTAACCTGGGGAAAAAATGAATTTAAATAAATAATTGTAAATGTAGGAGTTATGTTTTTAATAATAATAATAATAATAATAATAATAAGAAGAAGAATACTTTAGTATGAGCAATAGTAAGCATCATAATTATTATTATTATTTAATGGAAAAAAATACATTAAAATGGTATTATTTTATTTATTTGAATGATAAAATGATACATTTTTATATGGGCTTTATTGAACATTCTAAAGCTGTTTTTCATTAGAGAACACTCAAGGGATATCATATAAGGAATATCACCACATTTTGCGAAAGACCCAAGCACTTGATTTTTGTAATCTGTTTATGAATTGTAATTTTTTTAATCTGTTTATGAGACAACACTTGAGGGACACCATATATGCCACCATATATTGTGAATGTCCCCACCACTTTATTTTTGTAATCTGTTTATGAATTACATGTATTCCGGTTCTACTCAACAACACTGCCTCCAAGTCTGGAACAAGAATAAACAAAAGCATAAATCCAGCCAAACGTCATTTTAGAGTGGGAATATGAGTAACAGAGGGGAAAAATGTGAGAGATTTTTAAACAAAGGACAAGAGAAAGGCAAAGAGAGGTGTGACGTATCCCTTGACTTTGAAAGGAGTGGAAGAGAAGACCTCAGTGTCCTGTTAGCAAAGGCCTTCTGTTGTTTCTGGGCTCAAGCGCTTGGCGTCCGGTAACAGGCCAGTCATTCTGACCTGGCTCGGCTCCTCGGGACTTGACGGCAGGCTTTACGCTGGAACTCCTGGCTGGAGCGTCTGCGGTGCTGATATTCCACAGCACTGAGAGGGAAAACAGGGGCCTGTTGGCCTTGGCTTGGGAGTAGAATATGGAATAGGGAGGTGGTAGTGGAGTCAAGTTCACACTGACCACCCTGCTGGGAGCAGCTTCAGCGAGGACGCTGTACGGTGGCCCAGACAGCACTTTCTCCAGTGGTGTGTGTGTTTTTCAGAGGAAAAGAGAGTCTGTGTGTAATTAAGGAACTGATAATGTGGAAGGAATGCAGTATGGCTGTCAGGGACAGTGCAGTTTGTGCCTTACTCTCTCTCTCTCTCTCTCTCTCTCTCCCTCACTCTGTCTTTCTCTCATTTTGTCTCTCATTTTTCCCCGCTTTCTCTGAGAGTCTTTTCCTGAGAGGAAGTGGGTTTAGTGAGACTGCAATGATGCCCAATGCCAGTGGGAGAATATCTAACCACAGTTTCCTTTACACAGAGCAGATTCAGTCTCTCTCTTGTGCTTTCTCTGGCTGTCTCTGTCTTTCTTGTTCCCACTTTTGTTTCTTTTCTCACATAAACTATTTAAAGGAACAGTTCACTCAAATAATAAACGTCTATCATTTACTCACTCTCATGTTAGTGTAAACTTGTGTGACTTTCATTCTCCTGTGAACAAAAGAAAAAATTGCATTTACATTTATTTAGCAGAGACTGAAGGCTAAAGCGACTTACAGTAAGTGATATTAGGCAGAATGTTTTATTTTATTTTTCATATTTTTTATTGTTTATTTTTAAGCTTGACTGCTCCATTCCCTATTGACTTTCATTGTAACTGAAAAAGAGCTTGCCTCCTAAAACCTCCTTTTGTATTCTACATAAAAAAAACTCAAGGGTTTGAAACAACACGAGAGTAAGTAATCACATAAGTTTAATTTTGGCTTGATTAATGCTTTAAATATTAATGTTGTTAGTTTGATAACTTAATTATGTCTTAGCCCTTTTTGAACCTCATCATTGATGTTTATCTTTCCTGCTTTTTGTTCCTTATCTTCATGGACATTGTTCACCGAGTGTGAAGATTTCTACACTTAATAGTCCATTCATGCTGAAAAAGTGCTGTTATAAATTACTCGACATATTCCTTCATGCACTGATGCCTCTAATGTGGAGAGGTTACACAAATTACCGACTGTGTTTGTTGTTGAAAAGTTACAGTGTGTGTTTCCATTCTAGACTGTGTGCCAAAGTGCTTCCAGGCTACGGGGATTTTGTAGAGACCGGTAATGTGTGTGCGTGTGTGTGAGTGTGTGTTTATGGTGGTGAGGCTGTGGGGGGTGGTCCAAGTTCTTATTGTGTCCTGAACACTGCTGCTTCCTGTTTGTGTGCCAGTGGGGCTTCCTTCCTTGACTATGCCCAGGAAAACCTTCATCACACATTCCTCCTCTCATCTCACTGCCTCCCGTTACCTGTTTTTGCACCTCCAAAATTAGCACATAGACAAACAAAGAAGCACATACACACAATAAAGCCCTTTGATGTGCATCCAGTAATCAGATGGAACTCATCATAGGCTCAAGATGGGTCGCCGTTTATGTAACGCGCTTCTGAGAAGAATGCCGAAAATGTTTGTGTGCCTGAAATGTGTGGTTTGGCTACACAAACGCTCTAATACGCTCTCTCTCTCTTTTTCGGTAGCGGTGGAAGAGGCCGAATCTACAGAGTGCGCCAGTGGTTGGGACTCCTCTGTTCAGACAGGTATGATTTCGCTAGCGTGGCGTCCTGCACGATATATCCAACCCCCTGCTCCCTCGGAGATGACCCGCTGCATCACAATCTCTAATATCAATTCCACATGGCCTGCAGCCCTGTGCACACAGGGAGGAAGGGAGGAAAGGAGGGAGAGTTTTTCATAAGGCACAAGAGGATGGCGTCCAGGTGCATGCTGGACTGGAGGCTTAGAAGCGCTTCCTGTCTGAACTTAAAGTCACTTTGACGTTCTCAGAATGTAATATCGCACGACTTGACGAGTTTGATTACACCTCCTCTCTGGAGAGGAAAATTTCTATCTGGCAAAATCCGAGCGGGCTGTTTTAGATCGTGCATCTTTCTGAATATTAGATTTTGCTTTTGAACCAATTACCTCAGAAGCCCTTTTCACTACTCGAGCGTTTTCAAATGAGGAGACGTATCTGTATGGACGGGAGCGTGAAAATATTACCATGGCATCAACCAAGCTGCTTTTTTGGACTGCATGCTATCCAACAATCTACACAGCTATGCACTTTTTTTTTTTTTTGGATTATGAATGAAATAGTCCTTGCACTGAAAGATACAGGATACAGTAGGGTGGGATGTGATAGCATTCACCTGTTGAGATTTAATTGGGTTGTGAAAAGTGGTTTCTATATGACAGGTTAGTGGCAGGAGGGGTTGTTGAAAAGTACGCTTGTTTAAATTTATTTTAATGAAATATTAAAAAGGCAATTTTTTTTTTTTTTTGTGCAGGAAAGTTTATTTAGAAAATAAATAGATTTCATGATCATTTTAAAGTTGCGATCTAACTCCAGATTATGTCATCCTGGTGAGCTCAGCAGAGAGAAGGGAGTAAGACAGAAAATCCCATCCTGGTGAGCTCAGCAGAGAGAAGGGAGTAAGAGAGAGCTGCCCCCAGGGGCCTGAGAGGATGACGTGGGCCCCTCCTAACCGGCCCTGAGGGAGTGCTGCAGGGGTGCTGACTGAGGTCCTGGGTGGCTGCAAAGTGCTGCGTCTGTGAGATACAGCAGGAAGGGGAGTCCCAGGGCTCTCGCTAAACCCTTCGCTCTTCCTCCTTGCCTCTTCTCCTCGACTCCTCCTTCCATCCCTCTCTCCTTCATTTCTCGTGCCGTAACCCCATTTGCTCGCGCTAATCAGCCTTTTTTTCCCACCTCTGTTCCGGGTGGACTTGGTCGCATTCCGCATCACCTCCTTTTTCTTCCTTTCTCTTTCCTCTTTGTCTCCCTTTTTTCCCTTCTTTCTCTCAATCCCTTCCCCCTATCCATACTCTCTCCTGTGTTTGTTTGTGCTGCTGTGGTGGGGCTCAGGGGGCCGCTCGCCATCTCTTATTTAAAAAGATAAAAAACCTTCCTTCCCTTTATTCCCTAGGAGATGATGTCGACAAGGACACTGGCAGGCTTTTCCTGGTATTAAATTCACTTCGTCCCCCCCCACCTTTCTCCTCGGTGGAAAATGTGTGCTGAGTTTGGAGCGAGTGCAGCGGGGGGGTTGGAGTTAAGGGGTAGAGAGGTTAAAGGAAAGAGTTAGAGCCCCACCCCCCCACCCGCGGGCCCCCAAGGACCTGATTGAGGCCCCTTCGGTCTGTCCCGCTGGGGGAGCGGGCCGGAGGTACACCCCCCCGTTTCCCTCTCTCTCTCTCTCTTTCTCTCTCTGTGTCATTCTCTCTCCACCCCGTGCTCCCTGAGATAGAAAAACAACCCGTCCCTCCCTGGCCCAGAGGGGAAGAAGAGAAGGAAAGGAGAAAAGAGAGAAAATGAGCCAGGTCTGACACTGGAGACTTGGAGAGATGGTGGTGTGGGGTGGGGGGGTCGGGTCGGTCGAAGGAAAGGAAGAGGAGGGAGAGCGAGAGTTAATAGAGACAGATGCAGACGCTTGTCATTTTTCGAAAGACGGAGCAGGGAGGGGGGAATTGTTTTTTAGAAGTGCCATCAGAGCTGTGAAGTTGAGCATTGTTTTTCCGGCTTCCTGTCAAAGAGCTGGAGCGGTGCTTTTGGATGTGTTCACACACGCACACATGCACACTTTGAAACAATAGCTCTAGAGACTTTGCTTTGTCAACATATAGGACATCGTCTGACGCACATTTGCAGGGATCAAGTACATTATTACTCACACACACATAGACGCACACAAGCACCCAATTTGTGTGTGTGTCCCCGACTATGATTCATTGTGGAAAAAGGCTGCTCATATCCCCATGCGCTGGCCGATAGGGGCTGTAATGGTCTTGAATTGAATTATTTTGTTCATTTCCTCCCTCAGCTATTGGTGGGCCGGCAGGACCTCTTAACGCAGCCAATCGGATGTCTCCTTCTGCTCTCCCTCGGTCTCACCCACACTGGGCGAGTCATTGTGACCTCACCCGTAATGTGAGCTTTTTGGTCACCTGTGTATTCCTCAGGCAGAAAGGGAGCTGTTGTGTTCTGGTTTTATTTGGCAACGGGTCACAGAACCAGGCCTATTTATGACCCTCTTAATAGCCTATGCTGTCAAACTCGGCTCGCATTAAACTTTTGTCGAGGCCAGAATGAAAGAGGGAGAAAGAAAGCTTTACTGTTACAAAAAATTCAAATAAAGTTAAAATGAATGGGGTTATTTTGAACTTTCTATTCATCAAATTCCTCTAAAAACATAGAACTAAGATAAGAAAAAGAAACCAAAATTTTAATTTAATATAGAAAACAAGTAAATTGTGATAACATTTACCAATAGTACTGTTTTTACTGTATTTTTATATCAAATAAATGCAGCTAAAATATTTATTAATTTTAGTCAGTCAACAGTAATAATGATGTTTTTTTTTTTTTTTTTTTTTTAATCTCCCCAATTTCTAGAAAATGATGGTATAAGGTGTAAAATATTTACAGTGATTTGTCTGATGCTTTCAAGCCTGTCACAATTCATTCATACAGATTTACTAGAACCAGTTCGATAACGCAATCTTGCTGACGTATTTGAATCACTACACAACATTAGCCCGATTAGGCAAGCAGTAGTTCGGTTTGGCTCATAAATGACCCTTTTTTGTTTGGTCCTACTGAGGCAATTGTTGAGAGCCAGAGGATTGGCGAGATCTGTTAGATGATTTTGTGTGTGTATACACACACTTGCACACAGAGTGAAATATCAGTCAGTCTCCTGGCCCCTGCACATGCTCTGTCCCCTCTGGAATCTAACCTGAGCAGGATTCAGCCATGTATTCTCCGTTTGGTGGCTGGGAATGAGGGATGAGAGGAGGGGAGGGTGGGCGGAGGACAGGAGAGATGATGACCGTCGGCTACATCGCAGCCCCAAAATGGCCTTCTTTCTCCATGATGCAGTGGGCAGTTTAAAAAAAGAGGACACAACCAAGAGATCCATCTCTCTATCCCTCAAGTGATTTTGTGTGTCTTTCTCTCTCTCTGTTCATGTCTCGCTGTCTGTCTCTCCCTCTCATTTGTGTCCCTCTCTATTTTTCTTCATCTCCTTGCACGAACCTCTGGAGGTCCATAATATATTTTTAATTTCCCCAAGGCAGCGACAGGAAAACAGTTTTAATGTGTGAAGAGGAGGTGTGCGTCTCTGTGTGTGTATGCATTAGCATGTCGCCGCGCGTGTATATTTCCGCGTCGTAGTGTGTACGCGAGGCTCGCACATTCGCATATCGACTTGCGGAACCACGGGCTGGAACAAATGATGGCATCGGTGAGCAGCTGTATGGCTGTTTGTGTCTTTGTGATTTAATTCCCATCCTTCCATGACGCGCTCTTTCATCATCTCCAACTCTTTTTTTTTTTTTTTTCTGTATCTGGGTGCACGAGCGTTGGGTGCTGGGTCTCTAGAGGAGGGGAGACTGGTACAGTGTGGCTGGCAAGCGGGGGTCCCAAGGGGCCTTGCGGTATTGTGGAAACATAGCTAGCGGAGGCCAGTGGAGCCAGAGAGAGAGGCCTGCTTGCTTTAAATAGGTCCCGTGTTTACCGCGTTAGGCCCTGCACTCCCCCGAGAGACCATGTGCACGCACTGCACCTGCTCAAGCGCTGGGCCATCAGGGTCCCTTGTCCCAACTCCAAACCGGAATACGCACAGTGCGGATGTAGATGTACCATACATGTGACCTTATAGCTAGTGGTCAGCCAACATGGGCTATTTAATGGCTCATGGTAGGGCTGGGCGATAAATCGATAACGGAAAAAACAAACAAAAAAACATAATTTTTCTTGATAAAATGATATGAAGAGTTCAATAAATGTTCGATATAATATTTATGCGCCAAAAAAGATTCAGCGAACAACACAAATGACTCAATCTACAAATTGGCAAACATTTACTGTAACAACACTAAAAGCACCATGATATTGTGTCAGAAACATTGGAATTTGTGTCGAACATGTATTAAATGTATTAAAGGAGTAATAGAACATAATTACAGTATTTTCTGTAATTAAGTTATAGCGTTTGTGCATTTATACTATTTAGAATAGACCTACTGGTTTTCATATAACACAAGCAACACAATACAGGCAACACAAACCTGTTTCTTAATTTGAAACAGTATTACTCATTATAACATGCAGAAACTAAGAAATGCATTTTTCTGTTAAGATATTTATTTTGTTAAGAAAAAATGACTGGAAAAGTGTAAAGAATTTAAAAACATGAAGTGTTTGTCATGTTCTGACCATAAAAAGTAGTTTAAAACCACAAGTATCTATCAGGTTTCTACAACTTTAAATTTGGAGCCAAAATCTGCCTTTAAACTTGAAAACAAAAAGGGAAGTGAAATTTATTGTGATAATTATCGATATCATCTATATCTTTATCAATATATATACTCCAAATCGGCAAGATTGGTGGCCGATGCTAATAATCTCAAATTAGCAAAAATTTGCAGATTAATCAGTTAGATTTGTGACACTTTTTATTTAATTTAATTTAATTTTATACAATTTACTTGACTTCATTTTGACAAGATAGCTACATAAAATTAATATTTAACTCTAACAAGTAGAAGAGTACATTCAGTAGCATAGTAACTGTTATTGAAACTGATGTTAAGTATTGTTAAAATGCAATTTACTTCTGTAATTTTAGTATTGTAACAACATTAATCATTATATATAATTCTTCTGCATGGACTGTATACCCCTAAGGTACAATAGGGTGCAAATCCGTCATTGTTTGAAGGTGCTGGTGCCATGGAGTCCATATTAAACCTGGATCGCCTCTCCACTGTGTCTTGATGTGGTCCAACATCAATAATGTTTTCTATCAGAGAGCGTGTCTGTGCCAGTTTTCAGGGACAGGATGAGCGATGGATTTCGACAGGTAGGCTGTGTTCATGTGATGAGATCAGACATCTCTAATCGAGCCCAGAGCAGCACTACAATTCCTTTGGTCTCTCTGACTAATGCAGCCTTGATCTGGTTTACATTTGGCCACGTCTGGTTCGAGTGTGTGTCCGTGTGTGCATGTATTTGTGGTGTAGTTGAAAGACAGCCTTGTGCTTTAATGTTTTCATAGGAAAAAAAAGTATTGTTGAAGTTGGAGCTGATATTTTTCTAGTACAGCACAGCACTCATTCTTTTGTTGGGGTTTAGTTGTATTCTGATGTGTGTGTACCTCTGTACGACACACACAACTTCTCTTCTGATCTCTGTTTCTGTCTCCTGCTTTCTTCTCTCCATTGGATGACACGCGAGCATGACCTCATATGTGGATTTCCCCTTTTAGTACTTTGAAATAGTCAAACATACATTCTGTTGCACTTAAACGCACACACGGTACAGCATAACTAAGAGCAGACACAGTGGCGCAGACATAGTTCCCTAGCTAAGGTCTCAAAACGTTTTAGCTGAGTTGCTGACTTGCTGTCTTGGTGAAGCAAAACCCACAATGCAAAATGGAAAGCTTTTTATTGCATTATTTAAAGATCACATGAAATCAAAATCGGACATTTGTGGCTTTTAGTCCATGTCTTTTAGCATCTATATGCTAGTACACTCTCTTGACACTTTTAGTTAATATACGCATGACCGGTTACGTCATTTACCTAGGGCACCGCCCCCCACCGTCGTTTTTATTTTTTGATAGTAACAAAAATCATTTAGCCTATAGTTCAGTTAGAGGACAGACACTTCGTTTTGATTTTTTGATAGTAACAAAAATCATTTAGCCTATAGTTCAGTTAGAGGACAGACACTTTTAAAAAGTAAACATCAAGTGAAGAAAGTCAAACAAGCCAAGAAATCTAATGAAAAGAGGGAAAACTCGGGAGTCAGATTTTATTTATCATGTGAGGAAAGTGAGTCAAGCCAAGAAATCGGAAGAAAAGAGGGAAAACTCAAAGAACAAATGCTTGATGTCGAATTGCGGCAATTCGATTGCCGCTATTTTGAAAGTGAAAGTAAAATGCACACGGGACTTTTATAAGCCATTTTAAAGCGAAGAAAAGAGGGAAACTCAAATGAACTAACACCCCCCACACACCCCAACGGTGATACCGGTATTACCGGTGTTGTCACACATCGATTAACTGGTGGAAAAATTTCCTCACCGTCACAACCGTATGTTATTTTATATTTAACATTTATTGTGCATGGTGGGCGATTAGAAAGACAACATAGTTGTGCCGTTAGATCTGTGGACGCTTAGTGGCACTAAAGCATCTTCTTGTTCCTTTGTTGCTTTGCCATTTTGTTGTTCCTCCCGTTGGTCTGGAGGATGCCTTGCGGTGTCCATTAAGGGCAAAAGGGCAAAAAAAAAAAACCTTTTCAACCTAACAAGGGGTAATTAGCAGGTCCCTGTAAGGCGGGGCTGTGCTCGGCAACATGACTGCTCTGTGGATTCTGCTAATTCACTTCTCCTCATCTAATTACCCCACACAAACATGGCTGTTTGTCTTTCCTGAGAGAGAAAGTGTGTGGGGTGGGTTTGGTATCTTGGCGATTGTAGCACCCCCCCCCTCCACACACACCCAAACCACCGCCACTATCTCACACATGCATGACATACATGAGGCTCAACCTTATGTAAAATAAGCACAACCCTGTTTAATATAAAGAATAAGAAAGGGCTATTAGTAGAACTATGAATATTATACAGTATCATAAGGAAAAACAATCATTAATATATAATGATAATGATAAACTGCTCAAATCAGAGTTTCAGTCAGACCATGTTGTAAGTGCATGTGGTTTAAAAAGTTGGCCAAGCTTTATGAATATTAATATTTTTTCTTTTGCATTAGAATATGCAATCTACCATTTTTAGAAAGGATGCCTTTGAGACTGCATTTAATGACTGCAACTCTTGAGCAACATTGAATTACTTTGTAACGTATGAATATGAATATCTCTTCTGTTAAAAATTAATTAAAAAATAAACTATACATTTATTACAATCATCTTTATTATTATTTTTGTTGATGTCCCCCCCCATATTATTTTTATTTTTATTATTATTTTTGTTGATGTCCCCCCCCTCATTTTTTAATTGTATTTTTTTTTTTTTTATTAATATTATTTAATTTTATTTTTTTTTTTTTTACTTTAATGTATAATCAGTTTTGAAGGTATACATGTGTGTATGTAAAGGTTATAGATTATGAATTAATATATATTATAAAATGTTAAAAATGTTTTTCTATTTTTCTGTTACTTTTTATTTACAAAAACAGTAAGGAATGGACCCTTTTCACAAGACTGAGATGACGCGTTTCAACGGTCATCAGCATCGTAAATCCTCAAAATTGTCTTTATACTTTGATTTTTTTTTAAAATTATGTACATTTATAACACTGTATTTTGTATTATATCACATATGTGTCAAATTACAAAACCTAGTTAATGCTAATGCAAGGGTGTTTTTAATGCAGCGTCTATGGGAGAGTCAGTAAATTTGATTTCGTTCTCTCTTCTGACTGCCTCTATCAGTCTCTGTCTGCTTTCGAAGTTATGACGACTTCCTCTGCTATGACGACTTCCTCTGCTGAGAAACCCGGAAATGTGAAAAAGATCTATACCGACTAGCTAGACTCGAGTCCAATTTGAGCACCGAGCAGATGTGTAGCTCTGACAGAACTATACAATTATGTACACACACTCACTTTTTGAGAATAATGAGTGTGTTTGTTAATTAAGAGTGAATTTGTGTGTGTGTTGGTTGTACGTTTATAATACCCTTGTGTAGTGCGTTTATGTTGTTTGTATCTGTTGTGTAGGTTTATGGTGGGTAAATGTGTGTGAGTTTTTGGTGCTGGGACAGGCTGTCTCTTAGAGATAATGGCCTGCAGAGTGAGGGACAGGGGCTCCAGCTGGCTGTGAGAGAGTGAGGTGGGCTTCGGGCACATCCCCTGCTGAGGACCCCCAAACACTCATTAACACATCGCTCTTACACATGAAAGAGGACAGCAGCACGCACCCTAACTTAAAGTACTGATAAAATACTCTCTCACATACATGAACAAATGTGGGGTGGAAAGTGTTCGCCACCTGGGACGGCAAAGTCTCAAAAGAGCACGTGTGTGTGAGTGTGTGTTTGGTGAAGTCTTTATCATCAACATACCAAGGTCATTATTCTTAAAATCTGCAGTAATCACTTCTACTCTGATAAATGGAGCTTTCAATCAAGTTCGCAACACCGTTATCCACTCACTAACCCTCACTGAACACGCACACACAGTAGCGTTGTGTTGTGCTGGCTTGTTTCTCACCTAGCCCTCTCACAGTAGAGGGAGTCTAGGCCCTGTTGTGAGGTACGCCAGTGTGTGCGTCTGTCCTCCAACTCGTTGCAAAAGGACACTGAAGGGACAAAATTGCCCCCCTTACTCATTTGGACCACAACAGCCCACCTGAAGCACTACATTATAAAAATATTAAACACCACATTATGTCGCTAAAACATTTCTACTACATTAACAACACAGATAGCAGCTCACTTACCACAGACTTGCTAGCTTGACAGCTATTACAGAAATGAAATAAAAATAGCAGCACGGTTTCTGTCAGGAGCGGCACGTGCTGGAGATATATGTTAGCGGAGAATGGAGCAGAGCGGAGAATTATTTGAGCAGTAAGAATATATCTGAGAGCATAAAAAACGGTTCTTTTGAATGACATTCTTTAAAAAACATTAGTCTCTTTGGATGATATTCTCAACAGCCCAGATTTTATTGAACTTGACCATGCCACAGTCAGTCTGCATTCAAAAACAGTGCGCTGATTCAGAATGATTCCACTTAGCCTGTTTGCCTTGACCTTAAGTCGCTTTTAGGTTTTGCCTGAGAGGGCAGTAAAGGGAAAGTCTTACTAAAATCTGTCATTACTTGCTTTCATGTTGAAAGCTGTATGGCTTTCTTTGTTCTTAGGAACACAAAATGAAAAATGTGTGCTTTTTACTCTTTTCAGTCCAGCTGCAATTGAAACTGGAGCTCTCAAGCTTCAAAAAGGACACAGAAACACATAGAAGTACCAAAAGTGTGGTCCATAATGACTCATGCTAAATTCCAAGTATTTGAAATCATATAATCACTTTTCTTGTGTATGGATTGTTCAAGTTCAAATTATTCGATTCAATTTTCAGAACTAGTCTGATTTGTTCATAAATTAGACTCGCAGACCCAATGATTAAGGGAAGAACGTCAGTAAAAAAAAATTATTTTGGTGTAAAAAGGTATTGTATGGCTTCATTAGACCACCTTTAGGGTACTTTTATGGTAATTTTGTGTCCTTTTTGAAGTTCCCATTTTATTATAAATGTAAGCAAAAGAGCATGGATAACACAGTCGAACAAAGTCATATCACAGAAAAAACAAAAATGGAAAAAACATTGGTTAATTTTACTTATCACGTATCCTAGCCCTTTAAACATTTAAACCCTCAAATGTGCAAAAATAAAAAGCGAGGCGCTTTGGGTGAACCCCAATCTCGAAACGTTCATGGACCTAACCTCGACCCCTGCCCCACCCCATGTCCATCAGCCTCTCTTCACACCATGCGTCGTGTTTATGCACGCGTTTGCGCTCGTGTGTGTTTGTCAAGGCCTCGGTTGGAGGTGGAACGACCGCAGCCGAGGTGCATGATGCGTGATGCGTGTGTATCAATCTTCCACTGCAGAGAGAGAAATGGAGCCCTGTAATGACGGTGGCCCTGCACTCTAATGGAGTGTGTTCTGGAGGGCCCCCTCTAGAGACTCCCCTCCCCTCTTCCCTCCTGAGAGGGCATACGCTTACGGGAAAGGAGGGGGAAGAGACACAGTAATGAAAGGAAGATGCAAAAAGAGAATGAAAAAGAAGGATGGAGAAGTTTAAAAGGCAGGTTAGCGGCATCGAGCACGCTGTCGGCCTCTTTTATCCTTGTTTCTGTGTATGCCAGCAAGCCCCGCTTACGACCGGAGAGATGGAGGGATGGAGAGAGGAGAAGGGTAGGGAAAGGTCCCCTCCTGCTTCTCCCTCGTTGCCATGGTAGCAGGTTGTGCTGGCATGTGCCTTGGTTGGCAGTGCCTGTACCTCTGGCATGAGGGTACCTGAGGGAATCAGGGTGTGTGTGCGAGTGTGTGTGATTGAGTGAGGAGAGGTAGGGAGTGTTCGAGGGTTACTGCCACCATTCATTTTCCCCGAGATTAGAAGCTCTCATGGATGAAATAGTGTAGTTAATGCACCTTTTGTGTGTTTGCGGGTGTGTATGTGTGTAACCGCTGCTCAGGGCTCTATCAGTGTAGTGTCAGTTAGGGGCCGTTCTCCTCCCTGTCCAGACGGTGTTCTCACCACTGGACAGATGGCCATACCCCTCCTACCCCCTCGCCCAGCCCGCACCACCCTTCAAACCACCACGACGCCCCCACCTTCACCCCCACCTCTCTACCCTCTGCTCTGGTGGGGGCGAAATAAACTAGAGCACCTCGACGCTTTCTTATCCAAATGCCCCTCCAGATACCGAGCACACCACCCCCCCCCACCCCCACCCATCTCCACCTGCAGTCCGGACTGGGCCGGGGCCCAAAGCGAGGCACAGGCTCTCCTCTGGCCAGGCTCCGATCCGCAGGCCCCATTAGCGTGGGCTGCTGCGGCGCGGTGTAATGCAGTGCCAGGCCTGGCCAAATTAGAGCTGATCAGAATGTGTGGAGCACAGGAATGGCCACCTCCTGCTTCTCTCTGATTGCACAAGTCCAGGATGATTAGACAGGATGTTAAGCCCGGGGGAGCCGGTGAGCAGCCCTCCCTCTCTCCGGCCCCCACTTCCTCCCTCCTCTTACCGCTCCCTCTGCCCTTACGTTTCCTCCTTTCCCTGCTCTTTTTCTCAGCTCCTCGGTTTCCCTTGTTGCCGATGTTGTTGTCTTTTCTGCCTGTTTGATTTCTTTTATTCAGTAACATGTTTCATATTCTTTTCCATTTCAGTGTATTGGAGCTGATCGCACTTACACGTGAAATGGAAAACTGCTTGTGTATTGCATCAGAAGTTGCGTTAACTAAACACGTTCCATCATTTAAGAAATTTAAAAAACATTGATGGATAATTCAGTCATTTCTGTTGTGCGTTATTGCGTTTAGATACATTGCCACAGTGAAGGATGCTATTAGGGAATAAAAGTGAAAAACAGTGTTTTAAAGCTCCCTTGCATTTTGATAGACTGGGATTTACATGAGCGCGGATTTAGGGATTGAAACGAGAGATTCCAAGTGTAGTCCAGTGGAATAATTTATAGGATAATGATTATAAAGTCAGGTGACCTGATCGTTTGCCCTCTGTAGTTCACATTTAAGTTATGATGAAATGGAAATCTTTTATTCTGTTTTGCATATCTACATCTGTAGGGTTTTGTTTTTATCCATCAGTGGATCTCAATGCAGTCAAATCATAAGAGGGTGAATTTGAATGATTTTGTTATATATTATTTGTGTCATATGTGGATAACAAAACATATTAGCATTGACACTTTTGCAGAGTGTGGTTGGAATAGTATCTGACCACCTCCATATGGGGTCTAGGTAATCACAGTGCAATCACATGGCTTTTAAAGTGGTCAAGTGCTATCGGATTGTGATCCGACCACCAAAAGTGCATGTTAATGGCAGGTGTGACGGGGCCTTTGTGTCTTAATTTGGATCAATCTTATCAGGTTCTCTTTGCTCTCATTCTGTCTCGCAATCTCTTACCACCCCACTTTTTGTACGCTGCCTTGTCTCTCTTCCTCGGTCTCTCTCTCTTTCCCTCTCACTCAATCTTGCTCTCTCCTCCCTCTTCCTCCAGTCTCGTGTGTAGTCCTTTCAGCGTAGAGCCTTTAATGTGATAATAAGGTGTGAAAATGGAGCCACAATGGCGGAAGGAGGATTGCAGTGGCAGATTTCTCCACTGGTCCTTACTGTGTGCCACGAGCGACTGGGTGGCTCGCGCTCAAGCGGCTCTCGAAGCCTCGGGCCCCTCTCTTACACTTCAGTCTAGCGGCTCATGGGAGCTTTGATGTAGTTTTGACTCTGACTAGACACACTTAGGGTAGGGATTTATGCTGAGAGGCTGAGAAAAGTGAGCTCTTTTAGGTCATTTTTAACCGTGGGATTTTTCCAGTAATGTATTACATTTTCTATGAATTAGTGACTTTCTCAAATATAGCATTGGGAACATAATTGATTCAGATGAATTGGTTCTTGTAAATGATTCTTTACCTCATATGCAGCATTGGAATGTATGATTCATTCTAGTGAATTGGTTCATCTTAAATTCTATTCTCTCTCTCTTTCTCTCTCTCAAATGTAGATTTGTAGAGCGAGTCTTATTGGTATATTCTTTATGTAACATATGGAAATTTTGATTCATTCTAGTGAATTGGTAAATCCTTAATGCTACTCGCTCTTTCTTTCTCTCCCTCTCTCAAATGTAGATTTGTAAAGTCTTATTGTTTTTTTTCCTGCATATTCTTTATGTAACATTTGGAAAGTTTGATTTATTCTAGTAAGTCATTCATTTGGATCATTAACTGAATTATAAAATGATTCACTGATTTGAATTCCTGCACAGTAATTTTTGTACTAAAAATAGCATTTGATGTAAAATTAAGTTAAATGATGCTGTTCAACACTATATTTGACTATTTTTATATGTCTAGATTTAGATTTTAGGTTTCTAGTCATTTTGATTTCAATTTCTATTAGTTATATATTATGTAATTTTATTAGTTCAATTTTGACAGCAATGCAGTCAGTTTATTCAACCCTCAATGTGCTTGAGAATAAAGCTTTTATAACATATGTGTATATGTGTGTGTGTGTATTTATGTATCTATGTCTGTGTGAATATGTATATGAATACTACTTTTTCAAAAAAGTAACTTGACTTTAGTTTAGACTTAAGTTCTGTATTGGTAACCTGCAGTCTCAAAATAGCTTCCCCAACCACGAATACAACCTGCTTGTATTTATTATTTTTTTAGTTTTGCTGCCCGTGACATTTGCAAAAGCTCTGCATCAGCACATATATGAAGTACAACACATAACAGGCCAGAAATAATTATTAAAGTTTGATTCACCTGTCAATAGCAATCCCTTCTCCTTACATCTTGCCCCTTTCTCTCTGCGGTGCGTGTGTGTGTATATACATAGATGCAGCAGTATCAGAGCGAGACTCTGATAGAAAGGAGAGCCGGGCGACAGGTGAGGACGGAGAACAGAGTGTGACCAGTCATGACGAGAGGGTGGGAGAGGAGGATTTAGATGACGACTCCATCTTCACCTGTGACAACTGCCAACATGACTTTGAGTGCCTGGCAGACCTGACCGAGCACCGTACCAACCACTGCCCAGCAGGTTTGTGTGTGTGTGTGTGTGTGTGTGTGTGTGTGTGTGTGTGTTGTTTCTCCACTGTCTTGAAAGGAGAAGTGTCAGTATAAAGTGTCTATTGTATGTTTACTTTAGTAGATCGCCTCTATAATTTTTGAGTCAAACTTATAAATTAATGATTGTTGCTTAAGACAAGCATTTTTACCTACAATAATCATGCAACTTATCAAAAATACTAATAATTTAGCATTACATTTATAGGTGAGACTACCTCTTTATCCTGTACAATGGCAGAAGGTGGAGTGTTTGTAAACCTCCTTGAAAACAGTCATTATTTTTTGCAATTTCGTGTGGTTATGCTATTGGCACAGAAATTCTACACAGCTGTAATTTCTTATTTCTGATGAAAATCATATTGGCAGGAGGCAGAGGTTGGTATAGTTTTCACGGTGGTGGGGTTACTCAAAGGCCGTTGGCTGTTCTGGAGTCAGTATGCTCCCTCAGGAGAATGGTGTTTTAAAGCTAACACGCAGTACATGCACACAATAGCCGTTATTACAATCGCGGTAATTAATGAAACGCTGAAAGCGGCCCTGCAGGGGCATCTGCTTCCTAGCAGATTAATCAAGGGTCTCTCCTTAACGAGCATAAAAACTGAGGTGAAGGGGGAGAGGTAGAAAGAGAGAGAGAGAGAGAGAGAGAGAGAGAGAGAGAGAGAGAGAGAGAGAGAGAGAGAGAGCATGTCACTCCAGCAGTCGTACGCAGTATATTTATTGAATAATCGTGCAGTGTCTTTTCAATTGTATAAAATTCTCAAAGTCACAAAATATGATGCTGGTGGATTGTTAATATCCACGGCCTCATCGTAACAGAGCACACATGTTTCTGAGGGGACACAATACAGTGTGACACAACCCTCTTCTCCATTGCCTTCCTTTATTTTGGCAACTTACCAAGTAATGAAATCATGGCACTGGATTTTAGACGCTATCTCAGTTTCGGAGTCATCAGAGAGCTGCATGTTGGATTGTGGAGGGGAAAAATAAAGAGTGAAATGAAATGACAAAATGCAGTTGTTCCAAGGAGTGTGCGATCTGGAGATTGCAAAATTATGTGGTGCTGTGTCTGGGGTTTAGACCAATCACAAAACCTTCTTCTTCTTTTTATGATTATTATGATTATTGTTGTTATTATTATTATTATTTATATTATTTTGAGTGTCATTTTAGGAGTATTTATATACTATAATAGTTTTTATTAATACTTTTATTTTAGATTTTCAGTTTTCATTTTAATTTTTGTTTAATTTTTAAAAATTGTATGTGCTCTAAAATTACTATTTAGGATTGATTTATTTGTATTTCAAATTTTCTTTTATTTTCTTTTATTTTAATTTATTTTATTGCCAAGGCAACCTTTTCATCTAATATTATTTGTGTAATTTCAGCTCTATCTCAATTAACAAAAATTGTTAAAATTTATATTTAATCATATTATCCCTATTATTATTACTATTTATTATTATTATTATTATAGCTATTATTATTAGTAATAATATTAATACTAATTATTACTATTATTTTAAATAAATATTTCTATCAAATTATATTATTATTACATTCAGAATTATGGACATTTGAATTATTTTTAGTAGTAGTAGTAATAATGATAATAAGAATAATGATAATGATAATAATAATAATAATAATAATAATAATAATAATAATAATAATAATAATAATAATAATAATAATAATAATAATAAAAAATCATTTGCAATCCCTTTCAAGTTCTTGACACACTTCTGGGAGCTGGTCTAGTGGGGGAGAGAGTAGCGTACTGCTGGTGACTTCATCTGATAAGGGACAAACACACGCCATTTTGTGTGTATGTGTGTGTGGGTGTGTGGGTGTGTGTGTGTGAGTGTGTGAGGGAGGCCATGTTGTGTAGAGCAGTGGATGGTTCCCATGGCCCCAAGGAGAGCCTGGCCAATATCAGCACACCAGCAGAAGGCTCATAAAGCCACTCTATCAATTTACAGTTATTATTATGACCGCATGCCCGTCAGAGCAGGAATATTCGAGCACAGCCGTGCCACGCCATGCCACGAAATGAAATTTTTATTCCCTTAACAGTAGACACCGTGGCTATAGAATTACACCTGGAATCCCATCATGTGTTTGTGCGTGCATGTGTGTTTGAGTGTGTCCGTCTCATATTTGTGCACTGTCCTCTAGTTTAGTTTCTCGACAATAATATAACCTCTGATATGGTCGCTACGCGTCTCTACTCATCATCTTACCCTCCCCAGCCAACATTTACCGCCTCATGTGAATAAAAGATATTAAAGATTTTTTCACTATTTCTAGATAATCTCAAATAAGCAGATTTCTGACACTGATCATGTGACTCTTTGCAGTCAAGTGTTCCTGCCTCATCAGTTTTACTTGTGGGGTTCATGCAGTTCAAATTCTACTGTCATTAAAGCAACATTAATTGAGTTCAAATGATTGTTTTTATTTTATAACTTTTCACTCAAGTTATGCTCATAATATAATGTGTTAAATTATAAAAGTGCAAAATTACAGCAGTTTCAGTAGCAGTCCCAGACTTTTTGGACCCCACTGTATGTTTTTAAGAATGAGTTAATGTGTTGTTGCTGTATAAGTGTTATATTTTTGTGTTCAATAAACATTGAGTTGTATTTCTAGAAATTAAGTTTTGGTTATCGCTGTTTTTTACACTACAGTTTGTCGTAAGATTTTTTTTTTAACACCTTTTGCACCAAGTCCCCTTTGTTCCAAAGTAAAGTAAAACAGTTTAAATTATTTCATATAATTGCAATTTTAGTAACCCTTTTCTGTTTTAATATACTTTAGAATGTAACTTATTTCTGTGATGGCAAAGCTGACTTTTCAGCAGCCATTACTCCAGAATCCTTCAGAAATTATTCTTATATGCTGATTTGGTGCTCAAAAATTTCTTATCGATTTCTTATCAATCTTACCGACCCCAACTTTTAAACGGTAGTGTAAATGACGCTGCGTCCAGATATCATGTCTGTTTACAGGATTGCAGTGTAAGTGAGTGTGTTGCTGGCAGTTGGAAGACATTATATAGTCTCGTGTATGTTTATGTTTGTCTGTGTGTGAATATATCGGGTCATGAGTGTGGATTAGTGTTTGTGTGCACAAGTATGTGAATGTGTATGGGTCTAACGTGAGTGTGTGTGTGTGAGAGTGTCGTACTGTGGGCTGATTCTGAGGGGAGGCTCTACTGGAGGAGGAATCTGGAACACTGGCTCCCTGAGGAGCGCTTGGAAAAAACCTCAGATCAAATGGAGAACATTCACTGTGCTGCTCCGCTCCACTGCCCTGCAACCGGCCAAGGTTGGGCCCTGGCTGTTAACAACACTCACCTCACTCTCTCGCTCTCTCTTTCTCCCTCTCGCCCCCTTTCCTCATGTCCCCTGTGGCGTTGTGCAGCTGACCCCTCCCTCTCTAGTCTGGAACAGAAGACCCTATAGCCTCCTGGGTTTGGCTCAGTCGAAGAAAGAGGCCCAGTTTAGACTCCACAACACCAGTAGCCCTGTTCAGGTGTCCTCTCAGCCTGGTTTTGGTAATATGTGTAGTTTTTATTGGTCCACTTTCACAATGTGTTGTATATAGCAGTGTTGACCACCCTGTGAGCTTCCTAAACTCATGTGGCGGGACAGGGGGTGAGCAGAAGGCACGGATACGCACGCGCACACACAGAGGTGACCGCTGCATGGCAGCTGAGCTCTTCTAGGCTGAAATTAAAATTCATTGGATGACATCCTTTGACCCATTTCTCACTCGATTGGTTCATATTTCGATCTTTATAGAAAATAAATGTCGGGTTGTGTGTTGCCGTAGGAGAACGGATGAGGAATACTGAAAGACTATGGGGAGTAAGCCAGAGAATGGTTGAGTGAAGCAGGCAACCATGTGGGTAAACGAGAGAGCTGTCAGTCAGCTGGGGGGGCGGGCTCTCCACCTGTCAGATACAAATAGGAGGCGAGTGCTAATTAACCCGCCTTCAGAAGACTGAGGGGAGCAGCAAGCGCTCCAGAGAGACAGACTGAGAGAGAGAGAGAGAGAGAGAGAGAGTGGTGGTGGGGGGGTTTGTAGTCAGTAGAAATAGCTCTACACTGCTCACACTCTCTCTGTCACTGTTCCGAGAAGCAAAGAGAGGGTGGGAAGACGAATGGCTTCTTTTTTTGGGGGCCTTTTTGCCACTTTTATTTATAGGTGTAGTCAGAAAGGACAGGGAATGATTGGTAGAATAAGGGGGAATGGGGTCAGTAAATGTCACCAGCTGGATTCAAACTTGCACTTCTACGCATTAACCACTAGGCCACAGGCCTGACAGTGAGATGTACTTGTCATCACACTTTTTGATTCAGATTTAAAATATTCACACATTCACAAGGTTTATTCTAACAATATTTCAGTATTTTCTGATATTTTTACGTTGCAAACATTTTGCTTTGTTGGCTTTAGTAACAAAGTTTTTTGCTGGAATGGTTATTTATTAATTATTGATTTAGTATTTTTATGCATTTAGTTTTTTTTCAAATGCAGTCACAGTTAATAAATATTTAAATAAAATATTAATTTTTTATTAAATGTATTAGCAATTTTATATTTAATTAAACTAGTAAATTTAATATATTTACACTTAATTCAATTTAGTTTTCATGCACTTCATTTTATTAAAACATTTATTGCATGTTTTAAATAAAAAAAATAAACATAACATTGTCAGTTAATAAATATTTAAATAAAATATTAAAAAAATGAACAGAAGTTTGTGAATGATGACAGTGGCAAATCTGTGGATTTTTCTCCTGCGTTTCTCCCATGGTAATAGTATCCCATTTGTTCTTTCTCTTTAAAACTGTAACATTCAATGCACATCAACTCATTTACTTCTATAGACACTTACACACACAGAGCGGTGTGCCCTCTCCTCTGTTGGCAGTTTAGGTGGGGAGTTGTGTGTCTGACAGCCAGTTGAAGTGTAATGGGGGTGTGTGACGGGGCCTCAGGGTGGTTCAGTCCCTTGAGAAAGCAGTCACCCCTTCATTCTTCCACTAAACACACACTCGCCCAGGGCACTTCACGCTATGAATACATATCCCTTTTCAGCTTATCCATCCTTCCATCCATCCATCTGTATGTCTGTCCGGGCCAACCGAAGACCCCCCAGCTCTCCTGCCTGTCGTCACGACGGCAGCTGAATCCAGGGAGGCCAAGACTCTTATTAAAGTTGCAGATCATTTTCCCTCTCCCTTCATTCTGCAGAGAAAGAGGAGAGTAGTTTGTAACTTGATCTTGCTGTGCTGAGAAAAAAGCTGGACAAGGACAAACTCTGATATTAGTACCCTAAATTAATTTTATTGCCATTAGCTTAAATTATTTTGTGAATAAATGTGGCTGGATATCTCTATGTATGTTGTAGAAAGGATTAATTAAATTAAGCACTTTTACATTGGAAAATAATATTGACTTGGTTAGGGAAAACAAATAAAAATGCTCTTATAGTGGAAGTTTGCTGCCCCCTTTCCACCGACGGGGGCCAATCTGGAACCGTTCTGCATGTCTCTGTTGAGCTGGAAAAATTGCCAATGCACTGGCCCCTAAACCTGCTGAATCAAATAGGAATCTTTAGAAGCTAAGGATTATTTTATTTTATTTTATTTTAGTTTATTACAACAGTGTATGCGTGTAAAATACATATGTATTTTAAGTAACAATTTTGCATTAGAAATAGATCGTGATTGCACAAAGATACTGAATTAAATTATTTTTGATGTTAAGATGTGTTTTTGAAAATTTGTATGGCTCATAAACAAAGACTTTGTGAAGTTTATATGTGGACAGCTTTTAACAAAATCAGTTATATCATTGTTCAACTGTCAAGTCAGCAGAAACGTGGTCCGGCGAGAGGTTTTCCTATCCCTGTCTTTTTTAGTTTTACAAATCACGAGACGAGCTGAAATTGTTGTTTGTGGTAATTGTCAGCATGCCACACGTGTCTTGAGCTGTATTTGCTTTGCGTGCGTTTGTGGCACCTATATCAGAGGAGAGCGTGTGTGCGCTTATGCGTGTCTCTGTGTGTTTGCACAAATCAGACTACGCGTGTTCCCTCAAAGTGAGAGCTGCTTTGTGTGTTGGTCCTCCCTTACCCCCTCCATTCCCTCTCTCTCTCTCTCTCTGTCTCTCTCTCTCTCAGAGCCAGAGGGTGGCCTGAAGATTCCTCCACTAAGCCTTTGGCACAGATACAAATGCAGTCACAGCTGGTTGTAAACTCAGGTTTTCCAGGGAGAGCAAGAGCCCTGCCTCCATAAGAGAGAGATTGAGGGGAGGGGAGGGTGCACAGCATGCAGGGAGAGAGAGAAAAGGAGGGGGTGAGACGAAGGAGGGTTGTTTCAAAGCACACTGGAAGTCATTTTTCATCACAGGGTTCATTTTTCACGATGAAGTTCTTTTCTCTCTCCTTTTTCTCTTTCCCCGTCGCTGTCTTTCAGCGTCTCTTTTTCGTTTCCTCTCCACCTCCTTCCATACGTGACTCTACTTATCTCATGTTTTTCCCCCCTCGCTCGCTCTCCTAGCCCTAGATTTTCTTCTTCCCCCTTTTATAAAATATGGATGGCACCAGTTTTGGGAGAGTTGAGAGGCTCTCTGGCAGAGAGAGCAGTGCTCTGTCTCTCTGTAGAGACTCGGTTTGTGCATGCACCTAAACACTTCACTGAGCAATCTGTCAACATGTCAGCAACACATGTTTTGTAAAAAAAAAAAAAAAAAAAAAATGGAAGGAGAGAGAGAGAGAAAAAAGAAAAAAGCGCTTCCAGAGGGAGTAATGGCTCCCACCAGGACTCCGAAAATGCTTTGAATTCAGCAGATTTCTATTGCGGGGGGACTCCCCTGGGGTGCCTTTTTTACAATGCCTGCATTTCAGAAATTTGAGCCAAAGACCCCTGGGGGCGTCCTTTCATAATGCCTGAAAATGTAGGGTTATATTGTGTGCAGTTCCCCATGGGGCCTTTATTAATACCTGAATTCTGAGGGACTGGAAATTACACAGGGACTCTGTGGGGGCCTGCGCTCGCACCAGGAAGGGAGAAAAACTCTGTGGGGACGTTCTCTCTTCTCTTCCTTTTCCTTCCATCCTCTCCTCTTTTCTCTCCATTTTATTCTTTCCTGCTCCATGCAAGAACAAAATAAAAGAATTTGCCAAAGGACACAAAAAGGAGCGTGTGTGTGTTGGCGGCAGTGTACTTGTATTCAGCTTGCCTTCTCGGAGGGAAAAAAACAGCCGATTAAAAATGTAACTCTCTCTCTTTCTTTCCATCTCTCTCCCTCTCTCTCTCGGCTGCTGTGTCGAGCAGGCGGGCGGAAGAGGGGAGAGTAAATATTTGGTCTGTCTGCGTGTGCCCAGGAAGAAGCCAAAATCTGTCGGAATATCCACACATTTTTTTCCCGCTCGTAGAGAGAGAGAGAGGTAATATTCCTGCCACCAGACGCACTCATTTGTATTCATTGGCTATACGATGGGTGTGTACGGACAAATAAATGTACAGATAAACAAAGTACAAAATTACAAATTAATTTCTTTTGGTGATCATCCACACCAATACGCATAATTCATACTGTGCTTATTTGTGCAAGCTCTGGCCATGCGTCCTCTTTGTTTTTAGGTTCAAATCGTCTCTCTTTTTTTCGTCTCACACTAATGCATAAATATTACTCATTCATACATAAAGATCTGTGCACGCCACAGGAAGTGCACTAGTTCGAAATGAATTTTCTGGAGATTAAATGAAACTTCTCGTTCCTGAGTGCTGACTGCTCAACTTTGAGCCCCAAAGTCAGTTGAGGCCGTCTCCACTTCCTTTGAACAATTCCAGGGGGCGTAGGTCCGTTCTGAGATGGCCGCCCTTTGTTGGTTTTCCACAGGGACCAAGTCTTTGTCAGAGGCTCTGTGGGTGGAGGAGGTCAGGTGTTCCGGTCTTCCTTCGATCGCTTCGCATCTTGGTTAGGGTTTTGTCCGAGAATGTGACCCCCGGTTGGTGGGCGTGACCTCGGTGACCCCGGGCATTGGAGAATAGAGCCATCACCAGGTTCTTCGCAGGGAGCCGTGGTAATGAGGAACAGCCTGTTCTCTCCGATTCAGTCTTGTTTGCCCCCTCCTTCTCCTTCCGTCTCTCACCCTGTAGTGGATAACCCAAACTGCCCTCTTTCTCCCTGTCTCCCTCTCTCCAGCTCTCCTGCAGTGTCCTTTCTCCCTTTCTCATTTTCTTTTCACTCACTCCCCACCTCCTGTTGAGTTCGGCCCATTTGCCCCCAACTCCCTTGCTCTCTCAATCTCTTGCTTCTCCATTATGGTTTGTGGCTACTAGCTGTGCTCCTCCACTCCTCACTGGCTCCCTATAGCCAGCTTAGCGTGGGCCGTGTGTGGGCGTGGAGCGGGCCCTTGCAGGTCTGGCCCTCAAGATGCGCCGTTGCTGGTATTGTCACCATACAGTACCAAGATGCGGTCAGGTGGCGTCGTATGTCAGCAGACCTTGGGTACGCACACACACACACACACCTAGACCGACTTACTCTTTCACATTCTCACACTCAAGGGGCCCCAATTGCATGCACACACACACTCACATATATATACACACTTGGTGCAGTGGAGCCAAAGGGCAGTGTGCCAGGGGGAGAGCTGTTATAATAGTTTTAACCCTGCGCTCAGGTGTGGCTCGCCTTTGTCAAGTGAAATGTCAGGAAAAGCAGTGCCCCTGGGATGTGCGCACTGAGAGAAACGGGCAAGGCTGTCTGAATCCACACTCTTTTCAAAGAGCCCCAGCCTTTCCCCCTCTGCAGACAGACCAGAGTCCATTAACCATGGCCGCCAGCGCACACGCTCACACACTTGCCCTTATTGACACACACTCACTGATTCAGCACGCAGACATGTGCATGCTAGTAGAGATGGACCGTACACACCCATGAGTGCTTTTCCGTTTGTCATGTTTTGTTACTTTTAAATTTATGTGCGATGGAAGGCTGTTCAAAGGCATTCGAAATAACATGGACCATCAAAAGTGACAGATTTGGAAAGCTTGACATAGGCAGCAACTCACAAATAGAGCTGCTAAAGTGAAGCACAATTGACCCTTATAGAATTTGATGCTAAGCTAATGACATGATGCTCTATGCTTGTTTTCTTCTCCAAACCAGTTAAGCGCCAATGCCGGCCCGCAGCCAATCACCATGATGATTGCCTTTACACAACACTGAAACAAATACTGACCTTAACTCTACTCTAAACCCTAATCATAACTTTTATATAACGTTGGTAGCACGTTCTAATTACTGTTTGTTGCTGTTGGATACATCCATGACTTTTCTAAACTCTAAACTATATCCATGAAATCTGATCTTTTGTTTACATGTGACTGAATATTTGAGTTAATCATCAAAATCAGTTGCGTCCAGGATTTGTGCTCAAATGGTTTGGGGGAAAGAAAATCATATTATGTTATATTAAGCACAAAAATACACCATACACACAAATATTTGGGTAAATTGTTTATTTTTAATTAGATTTTAACCATTTTATCAATACTTTTGTGTAGAGCATTTTATTTATATATCTTATATATATAAATATTTTTATATTTATATTTAAATTTATTATGTTTTCATTTGCTGCGTTCCTCCAGAACCTATAAGTTAGGAAATCATAATTATGACATCCATCCAGTGATTTTCGTTGCAATCATTTGGAATCTGTCTGTAGTTTTAAATTTTCTTGAGGTGTTTTTATTGTTGTTGTTCATAATTAGTACACGCTATTCATACACATTCCATTTTATAGTCACCGTTCACAACTTATCGATGAAAGTTTGTTTCTCACCTGTTGTAATGAGGTGAAAAAAATGACCCCACTAGGTTTTGGAACAGAATTTGTATCTGTGTAAGTGTCCTATCTATAGGTCTCATGACGTGGTGGCCAATCACAGTGTGTTTTGTAGTAACATAGAATGCCGCCCTCCTAAAACCCTCAAAAGCTTCACATGCTCTTAAATGCATCACATATCTCAAATTCTCATTTCCGTAGTTACGAGAAATCACAGCTAATATTTTGCACACGGCCCTCACTCTGGGAAAGTGTCCGCAAATGACAGAGAACCTCTTTTCCAATCTTCCCATGAGGACAGCCCCCCTCGGGGACCTCTGCCAGCCTCAGGCAGGCTCTCAAACACCCATTATGCCCTCCCTCTATCTCTCTCGCACATACACGCACTCATACACGGTGACGTCAGTGGCTGGTTGCTCCCCTGGGTGCCGAGAGCAGTCTTTGTTCCCCCTCGTTTTCCCCCTCCCCTCCAGTCCTGCTCCTCTCCATGTCCTTTGTCCCTGGAAATAGCCATCCAGCTAAGTGCCTGATTGGAATCCTTCGCATCTTGGCAGGGTCGCAAGGGGGGGCCTCCGAAACCGCGAGGGAGTGAGAGATGGATGGATACGAGGAGAAAGAACAGAACAGGTCTAGATTTAGAGCTTAATATCGGACGAGGGAGGGCATATATGTTGTTTTTTTCCTTCTTTCAGCGGAATTAGTGCGGTAGGTGCATATTGTTTTGTCGAGGCTAGTGACACTGGAGCATCCTGGGAGAAACAGAGGAAGGGAAATGCGTGATGGGGGTTGAGTGTTCAAAGGAGACGGACCTCTATTGGGGTTAAAGATCTGGAGAATCCTTCTACTGTTCCTCCGAGCTCAGATCCTATGCGATCCACCCTGCCTTTGTAAAATATTTAAACCTGTTTCTCATTTCTGGGGAGGATAGGAAACTCACTGCTGAATAAGTAACCAGACTTGGGGGTGGGTGGCGTCACCAACACAAACTCCACCTTGGAAAATATGATAAATCCAACATGCACAACCCGATGAGAAAAAACAAAACTTGTCACATTATTAGCCTTGGTGTCTCGCCATCGCCGCCTTTCCCTTCTTGCTTTCTTCCATTTTCTTTTATTCTTTCTTTCTTTTTTCCCTCCGTTTAATGAGAGCAGCTCCAGTGGAGCGCAGTAGGGCCGTGGCGGACCTGCTCTCTGGCTGGCTGGTGGGAGCGCCCTGCTCAAGTAATGAACTCCCCCAGGACACAGCACAGCAATGCAGGACTGTTTCCACGCTCCGTTCCAGGCCAGGCCAGCACTGCTGTTGCCGCCACCGATGCCACTGCTGGGTGGGGAGAAAGAGTGAAAGAGAGGGAAATGGAGAGACTGGTTACCCCCCGGTCTGCTGCCAAAGCATGCAGCCTGCGAACGGCTAGATAAAGTGAAGTGGGGGATTGGAGGAGAGGGAGCGAGAGAGGGAGCGTCGGGAGGCTCCATCAGCTGTGGGGGGCTTTGGGTTGACTGGTGAGGGGCTGATAACGGGTCGGTATGGATCAGAGACGAGTAATAATCCACAAGCATGCCGGAAAAGTTGAGGAGAGATGAAATGAGTGCAGTTGTGTGTGTTGGTTTGGGATTGTGACAAACACAGTGTAGTGGCACCATGTGTCCAGCTGTAGGGCCCTATGAAATCCGTCTTATTTTTACATTTTATTTATTTCCAAATTCCGTTTTTTCCGTTTTAATTTTTCTTGACTCCTTTTTTAATGGTAAATTAAATTGTATTAATCAAAAAGCATGTCTAATTAATTATAATCACGAAACGTATACATTTTCACATCAATTTATTAAAAGATTAACAAAAATTACATGTTTAGGGCCCTATGAAATGTTTTATTTTTTCTTCACCGTATGTTTTATTGTTACCTAATTCTGTGTTTTAGTATATGTAATTATTTAAATGCATAAAAACAACTTAATTTATTACATTTTTTCTTAAAATAGCCTTATACATTTTTTTTTTTTCAGAAATTCTGTTGTATATTTATATTTTTCTGCTTATCAAATAAAGGCATAAAACATTAATTTAATTTATCTTTTAATTATTGAAAATTAAGCAAACTTTATTTTTTGGTAAACAAAGGGGATTTACTATTAAAATTAAAACATGGAAGAAATTTTGTGTGATTATTCCTTTAAAAAAATGTTTGCTTCTTTTTAGTAGTAGTAGTAGGCTATGTACTGTACATTCTGCTTAACAATAGTAATACATTTCTGGAAAATACTTGTCTTTAAATTAATCCGGACTTTTATTTTGACGGGTTGCCATGAATACTTTTACAGTTCTGTGTATGTGATATGACATTAGTTTTACTCAAATCAAACGGTCAAATGCTCATGAAGTCACTCTCAGAGCAGTTCTGGGGATGTTGTTCATGTGTTTACGTCCTCATTTAGTGAGATGCTGAAATCACAGTGAGCGTCACAAATATGCTTATTATGTTGGTCAAAATATTTAATATAGCCTATGTATAGGTTATAGGTGCAAGATGTGAATGACTCTGATTTTTAGTTTTTCTGTTTTGCAACCTCAGATTACTTGGATAGAAAGTGTTTTTACGTCATAAAAAGTCAAAGGTATAGGAAAATTGTGATTATATGTGGCTATTTGCTCATGTAAGTGAGTTATTTTGTATTTGACATTTCAAAAATAACACGAAAGACCCCACAAAAAACAACAGCAACAAAAATGACTTGGTTTTGTGACAAAAATCATGCCTTGTTTTTCTCCTTATGATTTTGTTTGTGAGTCTTTTTGTGCTCAGTTTAATGTGGCTTTTGGTTTTATGACTGTCCCTTTAAGAGACCAATCGAACTAAAAGACAAAACAAATCTGCTGTCCAAATCATGGACCATCAGTAACCGAAACCCTCAGAGCAGAAAGCAAGCCCAGTGTCTTGTGGGATAGCAGAGGAATCAGTGGTGATTTTGTTGTGATTAGGTTGCGATGGAGAGTTTCCACCACCGGTTTGGGTCAGAACGGATAAACTTCTTGATGTAGACGAGGCAGCATCATTACCCTAGAGCCTCAAAAATGCGAGATGTGCATGTCAGAGAAGCTTGGCAAGACACTATAGAGATCCAATCGCGCATAGACAAGAAGTTTTTCCACTATTTGCACTGAAAACCAGAGCCAAGTCTTAAATCTAATTTTGGCCACAATCCGCAATCAATGAAAAATCCTGAATGTGATATTTCAGAACTTTGGAGAGTTGGAAAATGAACTCTGCAGCAGCAGTCATGAAGTGAAGAGACAGTTTAGTGAGGACGGCGTGACTTGTTGCCCGATATAGACCGACCCCATTGTATTTCTCTCTCAGCTCAGACACATCAGAGACCCTCGTCAGACACTTTCCAGAGATAACATTTCTTCCAAATGAAATAAGGCATGAGCGATTTTTTTTTTTTTTTGCTCCGACGTAATAATACCCATATGTCCTTAATTATTCATATTTTAGTAATGCAGTCTCTTAATGGCTGGAAACACAAGTAAGTAATAAAACACTTGGGGGTTTGATTTAATTTAATTTTTTTTTCATATTAATTTAATTTTGGGGCATGTGTGCGAGCTTGTGCAGCAGGAAATGCACCCTTCCATATTGGCTTTGGGCTTTTGTTTGTGTGTGGTGAAGAGAGAGAATAAAAGAAAGGTGAGAAACAGGTTAGGTAGACAGGTAGGTCATTATGCAGACATACAGGCCTATGTGTCTTTTCCTTTCCAAACTTTTCCTTTCTTTTCTTCTATTCCTATGTGTTATTTTGCTATGTCCCATGCACTGCTCATTAAATTTGAATGATAGTAGAATATTGTCATGCCATAAAAAAAAAAAAAAAAAATATCCTATAAATATTTTGGTAAATAAGAGATTACTCAGTTTGAGTGTATTGATAATTTGGCAATAAAAATATATATTTTTATTTAATAAAAAGAAGAGTTTGTCTATGTCCCTTGAATGGTTGTCCGCCCTGTTGTATTGGGGAATCCGTCCCTTTAAGAAAAGGCCATCCCCTTTAGTGACATCAGGACAACAATTTTTTTTGTCTATTCAGTGGCTGAGGTGAGCAAGTTGGTGACTTTTCAATTGACAATTTTCTTCGTATAAATGTCCACCCTGTCGGCATAAAATATGCCAGAAGTAATTATAATACAGTATTTTCAAAATATGTAAGTTTAAATATACCAAATTCTCTTCAACAACCAGACTAAATATTCATCTAGTCACAGTTTGTTGTAAGCTAATATGCTAATTGAAGCTCAAAATGTCCACCCTGTCGGCCACTTAGACTCGATAGAGTGGACATAAACATGACAGGGTGGACATAGCATTCATTTGTAGTTAATATTGCTAAAAACTAAAATGAAATATATTATTTACATATCAATGTGATTGAGGATGTAATTATATTATTTATTATTATTATATTATTTACCCTGTTTAGGAAAGGGACATCATACCTTTTAGAAAATATAATTTGCATCTTAATTTTGCAATGAAAATATATTTAACAGTAATATATGTCCATGTCAAGGTGAGCATATCTCATGGTTTATGCTTTGAATAATAGCCCATAATTTTCTAAGTGTATGGGAGCTTAGCTAATATGTTTCCATAGTACTTGAGCGTCTACTATTTATGATATGACATGAAGCGAATGGGAAATTAACACCAACATTTTTGAGTATTGTGAGGGTTGAAAGGCACTCTATGGTGATATTGACCCCAATAAAAGTAAATTAAATAAAAACATTTCGTTTGATTATTAAATGGATTTTTTTTTTTTTTATAAATACAAAACATGAAAAAGAGCTTTTTAAAAAGTTGGAAATTATAATGTATGGCTGTACATTCATGAATACTCTTTTGATGTTAGAATTTATTTATTTATTTATTTTTTGGGTGGCCAAGTGATTGTTTTTGTAGGCCGTTGAGCCTTGTATTGTTTTTGCCTAGTGGATGATAAAAATCCAGTAGACTTGCATTGCCATATTTGATCTTCTTTAACTTGGACCAGTACACAACCACCCACCACCCAGAGCACTAGCATCATGGCAGGGACTTATTCCTCATTACATTTGCATTAAAAGTGTATAACTGTAGTTGTAAGTGATTTCAATGATTAAACCCACACCTCTCCAGTGGTTCAGTTTGATAGCATGCCATTGATGAAGGCAACACACATCCCTAAATTTCTTCCATAGGATAGGGTATGAAGAAGGAGGGAGGGCGTACATGAAAGCCGGATCATCGTTGAAACCATTTTAATGTTTCTGTTCTCCCACATTATTAAAAAGTGGTGGTGGGGCCACATTTGATGTCAGGATGGGGCTGCACTTTTACTGTTAGTCCCACTGCAATCCTTTTTTCTGCCGTGGAGTCCAAGCAGCTAGTGGTCGCCATTGATCTACTCCACCCGTCAGGCTGCCCTCTACCACACTGTGTGCCTCATTGTGTGTGTATGTGTATGAGCTGACTTTTATATTCATATATGAGTAGGCATTTGTATTCATGCTTGCATGTGCATTTCATGCATTTTACATATGTGTGAATGTCTATACACATTGTATGTTTGAATGCATGTCTGTCTAGAGGTCAGCTTGCTTCTCCTTCCCAGAGAACAGCCCCTGGGGCGATGCTAGAAGTTCCCAACAAAAAGTTTTTCTTTTTTTCAAGTCGTCCAGTCACAGTGGACAGCCATTCCTCCCATGGGCCAGCAGGGGGGCTCGCCGCATGAGCCGGGGCCTTGCAGGCCGAGGGGGAGGTCCAGAACGGGATCTGGCAGCGTTAGCGAGTCCTGGTAGGGGTTAGAGTGTGTGTGTGAAGGACTAGTGCAAAGGCAACCCCAGGAGCCAATGGATTGGAGAAGTTTTCACATTGCCTCCATCCTCTCTTTCCCTCTCCCCACGCTTTAGCGGATGTAGGCCGTAATTACTGGACCCCCTGGCTTCCCTTTCTCCCGACCGCAGCCTTTGATCTGTTTCATGTCGGGCAGATTTTTTTCCCCACTCGCTGTACCTTTGTCTCGTCCTCCCTTTCTTTTCTCTGCCGCTCCTTTTCCCCCGGCTGAGCCCCCTTTGATGGAGACAGTTTGCGCTCTTTAATACACAAAGAGAATTTTCTCTCTCCCCACCCTCCATTTTGTTTTAAAGTTGGGTCCTTTTTGTTGACAACCACATTGAACTTGACAGGATTTTTTCTTCATGTTTGCTAGTTTATTTGGTGTTTTCTCCGTCCTCGTGACCTTGATTAAAGGCATGGCACTCTTTTTTGCCCCCTCTGTCAATGTGTTAAAAGTGAAATAAACTCACAATGCTAATGGCTAGCTACTGTACTCTTTGGGTCGTCCTGGCGTCCTTTTTTGCGTTTAAACACAGTAGAGAAACAAGATACAGGCGACGTGTGTTTAGTTTAATGCGTGTTCTTAACGTTGTGTGTGTAGGAGAGAGTCTCAGGGAGTGCATAGGTTTAACAAAAATAATAATCCACTGATGAAAACAGTCCAAAGTGAATAAGCGGTCCTCACCTGTTGGCGGTCGCGCATTGTCCGTTGTTTAGCGTGCGTCCCGCCGGGCGTTGATCTATAGCCTCCCGCGTGCATGAAAGTGGGGGTTGTGTTTGTTTGTAAAGTAATGGCATTGTTAGCATAATGCTGGGTTGATTTGCTATTTGGTGTGGCTATTCTTTTGGGCTAATTGCCACGCCACATAGCGCTCCGGCAACGTTAAAGGGCCGGTGTGAGATTCTATGAACGCTCAAATCTGATAGGCGCTATCAGAGCGGGTGTGGGTATGGTCCAGCGATCAGCTTTTGTTAACAGATCCCAGACAGGCGGTCCGTTGTGACTTTGCTGTTTGCTTGTTGAAAGATTGTGTGTGTGTGTGTGTGTGATGTTTCCGATTTTCTGTTCTTCTTGTCTTTTGATTGATGTTTCTCTTTTTTCTTGCTCTCTGTCTGTATGAAGCTTAATGGCAGCGGTTAAAAGTAAAGTTCAGCAAAAAAATTACAATTCTGTCATTATTTACCTACCCTGGTGTGGTATGACTTTGTTCTGTGAAATACAAAAAGAGATGCTAGTTAGGATATCCAAGCTGTCTTTTCCCATACAACAAATTAGGAATGAATGGTGTTCAAAAATGACCAAATACCATAAAAGCAGTTCATCAGACTTGCGTGATAAAAGTTTTCTGAAGCTGTATTATAGTTTTGTGTGTGGAACAGATTCTGTTCTGTTCTGAAAAGTCATTATTCATTAAAAATATGTTTTATGAGATTTTGGAGATATGATGGAGGGAAAGATTTTCTGTGAATAATGAATATATATTTTTTTAAATTGTGAATTTCTAAAGTTTATACATTAGTAATATTCTTTTTTTTTCTGTATTATGTATACATATTGAAGAAAAAAATCTGTTCCTCACACCAGGCTTTAGGAGACACAACAGGTTTGAGAAAAGTGCAAAATGCCACTGGTTCTCACATCTCATGACATTACTTAACACCAGCTTTAAATATGCAGCAGTATGAATATAACTTGAGACCTAAGGTTTCAGTGTCTACCAGAATAGTGAATAATGACTTTATCTGGCTTATTACTGATTTGCTTTTTTTTCATTTTGGAGCCACCTTTTATCTCTATTTTGTGTTCCATGTAAGAAATTCATATGGGTTTGGGAAGACATGAGGGTGCATGAGTAGCTGATGACAGAATTTTCTTTTTGGGTGAACTGTCTCTTTAAGGGCAGCTATTTGAGTTTCTATGTGTTGCAAGTGATTGTGTGAGAATCTAGAGAGACAGTCAGAGACTGTGCATGCTGCAGTAATGACAGTGGTGAGGTGCAGCTGTTTGTGTTTATATGTGTCGTATTGGAGTGTGTGAGAAGTTGAGCAGCAGACAGGCAGTGAGAGGCCGTGTGTGCTGCTGTAATGACAGTGCTGAGGTGCAGCTCTCTCTGCGTCCTTGAACCCCGGCTGGGTGCTCTGGTGTCACCCTGGGGAGTGCACCATTTAATACCACAGTAATTATCCTGTCCTTATTCACCACATTGCCGTCCAGGTGTCTCCTTCACCCTGCCTCGCAGCATGTGTGTGTGTCTATGTGCATGAATGTGTGTGTTTTAGTGTTTTTTTTTGTAGTGCTGCTGCCCTGTATTTTTATGCCTCTTAATATTCATGACACCTTTTCATTAACTCATGTGGGTGTGTGTGTGTCTGCCAGGTTTTTTCGCTGTTTGTGTGTTGACGTTATATATGCGGTTCTGCGTGTGCTAGTTCCTGTTTACTCAACTGTTTGTGCATTAATGTCAAAGCATGTGTTTGCGTGTGTAGTTCTTGTGTGTAGGCGTATATGCACGTGTGTATGTGATGTCTTTCTCTCCAGATCTCCAGCTTACCGTCTGTCTGCTCTCCCAGTCTGTGTGACTAATGGCAGGTCCAGGTGTTCCTCTCAGTTCTGGGGGTCCCTTGAGGTGCCGATGGCTCCCTCTGTGGCAGCATGGGCAGGAGGTACCTGCCTCTCTCTGCCTGTGTGGAGGGTCCCAAGGGCCCAGGAGCCTCATGAGGGCCCCAGCCTTAACCCCCCCACTCTCAGCTCCTCTTATAGCTTAGATATTGAAGTGCAATATCATGCGTTAGCCATGCATTAGCTCTTGTTGTGTCAGCCTGCTGTCTGAATTGAGTGTTTTGATATAAAGTTCAAAAACTGCCCCCAAAAAAACACGCCTTTCTATTGTATTATCTTTGCATCCTGCACTTAAAAACAAGCAGCGCTGCTAGTTTTTTGTGACAATGTTACATTTTTTTGTGACTATGTTAAACTCACTACTATTACTTTTGATTAAGTAAAATCATCCTTGCTGAATAAAACTATTAATTTCTCTTTCAAAATAAAAAAATCATACTGCTCCCTAAACTTGTTCATTTCAGAATGTGTATAGATACAGATATATAAAATATATCACACACAGACACACACGTCTGTATGTGTGTGTATTCAGTTTAAAGGAAAAGGTTTATTATTTTAAAAAAGGCGCATGCAGACATACAGTATAACTCTGTATGCAGACATACAGTATATCCCCTTTCACCCCTCACCTGACTGTAGGGGGCGATACACATGGCAGTGTTTCCCAACCCTGGTCCTGGATTTCTTCCAGCACTGCACATTTTGCCTATTCCTAATCAAATACACCTGATTTATCTCATCATTGCGGTACTCCAGGATCAGAGGCTGCATGTACACTTGGCATTAACATGCAATCACTGTTATCCGATCAAGCAGATCGGATCATCAGTCAATCAGAACACTGCGCGTTTACACTTGGCAACATCAACTGACTTTTCTATGTGGATAACCGATCGGATCTGTCCTTCCCGTGCAATATATAAATAAGTCTGCAGAGAATGGCCCAGTGCAAGGTCAACCTGAAGTGGTGGGTTTTCTTTTGAAAAGCATTTTCAGTCGCGGGGCATTTTACAAATCAAAGATAAGTGTAGGAGTTTTGCGTGATGTCGACCTGCGAATGCAGACACGATGGCTGGATTGCGTTCACATTACACTGAGATCCGATCACAATGCGTCCTCGACTACCTCTGGACCAGGACACACTGATCGGATAACATTCCGATCACAAGTGCGTTTACACTTGTCTTTTCAATGTGTATGTGGACAATATCCGGATACAGGTCGCATGTTAATGCCAAGTGTAAACACAGCCAGAGTTGAGGAAACACTGCTCGGCACAAATCATATACAGTGTAGTTCTTTACTGTTGTCTTACGGGGTAACAGATTCTAATCCAGCCTGCATTCCTGTTCCCCTTCTTTCTTTTTCAACTTATTCAACGTTTATGAATAAAAAAAAAGCATTGGATTGTCTGATTTAGCACCAGCTCTTTAGTGCCCTACACTGCTCCAGTGGTCATCTCCTGCACTGCGGGTTTGAATTACTGTAGTGTCAACTTGTCAGCTGGGAGCACTTGTTTGAGGGCTTGAGGTGGATTAAACACTCATCAAAAATAAGGTGCTTAGCCTGTCATGCCCCAGAGACAGTTATATGCTAAGCTAAGTGTGATGGCCATTACCATCACGCTCATTTTTACACTGAATTTGGGCAGTGTGCTAACAGCTAATTGTTCAATCATATTTAGCATAAGTAATAGTAAGTTTTGTGATGTGGATGGCAGGGTGTGCTCATATTGTAGTTAGCATGAAACGTTCTCCATTAGTCTCCTCCAGTAGCTCAGGAGCCTGCGGGCACATTGACTATTTTTAACAATGAGGTTTGGCTGATTGAGTTCAGGGAAAAGAGGGGTGGTCAGAGACTGCACTGTAGACTGCAGAACCTCTGCATATACCACACACTGTCAGTGACAGGACCTGCCAGATTTTTTGGGGGGCTAGGCTTTGACTTCCTTTCAGATAGAGGAATTATTACCATATCTAGTTTGTATCAAGCATTTTTACTAGACCAGAATTTTTAAGGTAGTTCTTGGGGCATGCAGTATTTTGTAAATTCAGAAGACACACACCTTCTAAGATTTTTGAGTAGAATTTGATTGGGATATATTTTTAAATAAGAATCGGTTTGATCATATAAAACCAAGAGACAGAATACAGTGTGTGATCTGCTTAAAGGCCTGTCTGCGTCCGAGCACAGATCATAGAGAAAAAGACATAGACAGACGGGTACAGTAAGTGATGGGAGAAACACATTCACCTTCTCTCTCTCCTCTCTCCCATCTGTTATGCACATGCTCTCTCGCTCTCACTTACAAAACACATACAAACACACGCAAATGCACATCTCAGCAATGGAGGGTCATGTTCCAGGTTATGTGAGGTAGATGTTTGTGTGTGTGGGACTCTAGAAGGGAACAAAGTGCTTGTTTAGCACCGCTTTCCTGCATGGCCAGACAGGCAGCTGCTTCCCATTGACTCTGTACACAGTGGGAACCTGACTGCACTCACTGTACACTCCCAACCAGTGAAACTTGTGACATACACAACTACCAGACAGAAGACAAAAAGAGCGATCAAGAGAGACATCAAATGAAACAAGACTAAAAATAATTTTTAAGAATCTATTTTATTAATTTTTTTTGTAGTCTGAACAGTTAAATAAATAAAAAATAAGCAAACCATATCCATATGTGCTTTAAAACAAGATTAAAAATAAATTTTAAGGAATTTGTTTTCAAATATTTTTTTTTAATTTTTTTTTATCATTTGATACACAGTGTGTGTTTATCTGGAACTGCATCTTAATATGCATGTTTCCCCCCTCTTTTTTTTTTATCATATAATGAGCTACACTACCATTGAGATTCATATAAAAAAAAAATAAGACTTTTAATCTGAGGATGCATTAAATACACTTTCTGTTTCAAATAAATGCTGTTCTTTTATACTTTATATTGATCAAAGAATCTTTAAAAGTTTCCACACATATATCAAGCAGCACAACTGATAGTAATTAGAAATGTTTTTATAAGCACCAAATCAGGATATAAGAATGATTTTTGAAGGATCCTGTAACACTAAAAACATTTGATAAAATATTAAAATAGAAAGCAGTTATTTTAAATTGCATTGATACTTCAGAGTATTGCTGTTTTACTGTAGTTTTAATTAAAGAATTGCATCTATGATGAGCATAATAGACTTATTTTAACTTTTTAGCTAGTGTATGTTGTATTCATGATCTAACGAATGAGTGGGCGAGTCAGCCGTTTGTGGATGAATGTGTAATATGAGTTTGTAACTCGCAATTTCCTATTTTTCATCATCTTTCCACACTTTCCACAGCTACTCTTGTTGTTGTATGAAAGTCAGGCAATGTTCATCATTTCTGTAATGACAAGCTAGATAGAACAAACCTTCTTTCTCATACACTCAGTGACATCGTCACTCTATGCTCAACCGAACGTAGCAAGTATAGCAAAGGCAGCCAAATTTTGAAGGAAAACAGCAAAAGAGAGAAAAGAGAGCGGCAGAAGCCAAACGTCTCATCTCTGATGCTGGAGTTGTGAAGAAGCTTGTTTTGGTACACTTCACATGTAATTAATCTGCAGCTGTTTAACAGTGCGGGCCCCCGCCGCTCGCGCAGACTGAGCAACACAAGAGTCAAACGGAGCTTAACCACTGCCAGTGCCCCTGTCGTCACGCAACCTCTCCCTCAGTCTTTATCTCTCCTTCATCTCACCTTCCCTCTCTCTGTCAGACACACAGAGAGTACTTATGTTTCACCTTCGTGCCCTTAAAAATGCTTAGCGTGTAAATCATCCTCACTAAAATGCCATTGGCTTTTCCACATCTAAACATTATTAATGGTTGAAGGCTTTTAATTGGGTTTACAGCAACTTTATCTCCTGTAGAAAGGCTTTAGAAGTGATTTCATCTGTGTCTGGTTTGTGTTTAAAGGAGTGCTCCGGGTTAAATACAAGGTAAGCTTTATCAGCAACATCTGTGGCATGCTCTCAGTTTCCACTGAAAATAATTTTTCTCCTCCAATTAATAAAGACAAAAAAATGCTAACTGAGTTTGATTTACAGTAGAACTCTATATGGGGCAGCATTCTGCGGCATGAATTTCCAATGTAGATGTGAAACAGTCAGTCTGCAGAGTTGGAATTGTTTTCTGTAGAAATTCACAGCATCTGTTGCAGATGTTAAACAATGTCACAGAACCAAAAACATTTTTTATTTTATTTTTTTTCATTAGCAAATGCTCAAGTCAGAGACCCTGTCCCAGATGATGTACTTGATGTGTACCAGTTTTTAATTTTTGGTTTCATAAGGGTGCACTTGAGTGCCCCCTTTGGGGCTTCTATGCATCCTTGATGCACATTATGACCTGTTATCAGCATAGTTCCCTATTTGATTCATGTTCAATTTTGATTCAGTTATTGAAGTTATTTAGATTTAGATTCAATTGTGATTCATTTTATTTTATTTTATTAATCCAGTTGATCTTTTACAGTAACTCTATTTCAAGTAACTGCCCAATCACCAATTCACTTTGGTATAATTTCTGTTACTGTATGTCAGTGTATGTGTTTATCAAAAAAATTACTACTAAAAATACAAATAAATTATAAAAAAAAAACGAAACACAATACTGAAAAAACAAAGATATAAAAAACCTACAATGACAGAATGGTGACCCAAATCCGAGGTCACAGAGCTACACAGACCCTGGATTGGGCATCTCAGTCAAAAAAATTTGAGATTTTAAGAACTGATATGAAGATTGTTCAAATGATTACTATTTTTGCAATTAGTCTAAAAAAATCTATATTTTTCCTAGCCCTAGTGTGGAAAATGTGATATCACATTGGTGTCAGCGATCTGCTGATTCTTCTGCCCATCATTTCCTGTCCTTTCTCCAGCCTCTCTTGTCATCATGGTAGCACTGCACCCATCTGCACAGCACTCTGTGGTCTCTAGAGGTGAGTGAGTGGTCAGGCTCCAGAACGTGTTCCATTTCTCTTCCTCACCTGGGGGTCGCCAGAGGGGAGATGGGGAGCAGGCTGTCAGCTGTCCTTGCCTTCCCAACCCCCTGCCCCTCACCTTCTGCCCTGGGAATGAGTCCGGCTGCTCGGACGCTTATGGGCGCCAACTACTCCATATGGGCCGTGGGCAGCAAAAGTGTGTGTCCTCCAGGATTCCGGCCCCTGACAGACAGTCCGTCCTGTGACATCACTGCAGTATGCATATGTGTGTGTGTGTGCGCTAGGGTACATATGAGTGTAAATACATGGGTTTCCTCCAGGATTATGGTTCCTGACAGACTGGCTACACAATGACATCACCTTGGCATGTGTTTGCGTGTTTGTGTCCTTTAGGAAAAGACCCCTAACAGACTGTGTCCCTGGAGCCCCCTGTAGGGTACCGAGAGCAATGCCAGGGGTCCTGCGAGCACAGACTGGAGAGTGTCAGCTTGATGGAGCAGAGACCGTTAAGGACGGCAAACATGAGTTTGTGTGTATGTGCGTGTTTGTGTGTCCACTAGGACCAGGCCCCTGACAGACTGTCTCCCTTGAGCGGCGGTGGGGTACGGCAGAGGCATAGAGTGTGTCAGCATAGAAACCCAAAGGAACACGGCAAAACAGTTGGGGGGAGAAATACAGGAGTCGGTTTGCTTGTGTGTGTGTGTATATGTGTGTGTGTATTTCAGTTTCAGTAAACAGGTGTTTGGTCTCAGAGACTCTGCTCCCAGAGGACTGCTGGCCATGTGGTCAGTTCCTGTGTGCCGTCCCCCCTCCCTTCTTGTTCTCTCTCTCTTGTCCTCACTCTTCCACTCTTTCTTACCCTCTTAGCAACATAGCCTTGTCCTCTGTTGTGTTTGGTTATGACTGTCCTGTTGCCTAGGGGAGAGGGGAAGGGAGGAAGATAGGGAAGAGGGAGGTCTTCACGAGAAGCCCAGAAAAAGACACAAGAGAGATGAATGGAGAGAATTAAGATGAACTGCCAGTAAAAACTCATATAGGCCTTTACTCTGGAAGTTGTTTTCCCCTGGCTTTTGCTTCAGGCCTGTCTGGCTAGCGTGCTGGGTTGCCCAGTGGGAGCCCGGGTGGAAGTTGTTTTTCTGCCCCCTACAGTGTGTCTCTCCTGCCCCGGGCTGTGGGCAAAGGGGTTGTGAGCTGGGCAGAGGGGCTGCTGGGAAAGGTGGAGGTTTTGGGCAGGGGGCCAGGCTCAAAAGTGGAGGAGGGGTGAGAGGTCAGGGATGTGGAATGTGACTAGGTGAAGTGATAAGACTCAGGTCTAGTTAGACCATGATTCTGTCAGATCGCTTTTCCCCATGTTGTTATATTGCAACATGTCGGAATGATTATATTTTTGAGTTGAGTGCACATGAACACCACCTAGAAGTCACCAGTAGGAAATTTGTTGCGTTGCTTTTTTTCAGCTTTGACTTTGAGTTCTGCTGCATGTCAATTAAAAATTTAGGGCAGAATTAAATTAGTTAAATAAATAAATAAATAGTCTTTTTTTTTTATAATTGACAAAAAATTAAACAAAAAAATGTCACAAATAATTTGTTTACACTATCATAGTTTGTAATCCTGATGTGATTCTTAGATGTATAGTGTCCATTCAATAAGTCGTCATATCAGGGGCGGAGAATTTTTAACGCAGGTGCTGAGGGGGTGCTAGATCAATGATAGTGGGGAACTGGGCAATAAATAGTAAATATGACCAAAACAAGTTGTTATTATTATTATTATTATTTTTTTATCAATAATACAATCACTATATAGGTGCATTTCAGATGTTTATGAGGAGTGTGGGAGTATTATCACTTACTATGACGGGGCACGCGTGTAATCTTTTTTATTTTATTTTTTTTCCTGCAGAAAGAACTTAAAATACTCATTTTTGGATGTGCTTTCTGTCGTCTCATGCAGTCTCCTTGAATGGAGCGCATCACAACAATGAACTGGCTCACAGACATAAGAAATAAATCTACAGAAAGCTTAAAATGTCTACTATTAAACAAAAAATCTCCTCTGATTATGTAATCCATAAAGGTGCATTACTCTAGTCTATTAAAGGCACGTCCATTACTGTGGAGATGGCGAGTCAAAAAATGAAAATGATTTTTTTTTCCACCGATGCATTCATAATTATAACTTTAGCTGCTGCTTTGCGGCAAGCTTTATGAATGCGCTTGAGCATGCCTAAATGCCTGTATTAAAAGATGGTTTAGTAGGTTATAATACTAATCAATTTAATATAAACGTGCAACTAGTTAACTAGAAAAATCCTTAGTCAGGGGGCAGGCCTACTTGGCACAAGGAACCGATCCATTTTTTAAATAAAATGCTGACATTACGAAATGTGCGACTGCAAATCACGTCAAGTTGTATTCCATTGCACTAGTTATGCATCTGTAATGAGTCAAATGTTTATGGAGGTGCTATGGGGGTGCTTTGGTTTTTCTTTGGGGTGCTGGAGCACCTGCTAGCCCCTCCCTAGCACCGCCCATGTGTCATATCTTAAGGTCCTAAGTCATGTCTAATCATACCTTGTCTTCTGAATTTTTTGTAATGTTTTGTAATGAGGTAATTTTAGTGTTTCATCAGCTGAACAATTAGCGCCATGAAACAACCTTGTACAGGCTCTACATCTAGCCTCATTTTTGTCAAATTTAATATGGCATTTACCCTCACTAACGTCCATTACTATTATAATTAGCATAGTTTGAAGTTAACAGCATTAGCATGTTGACGTTTGTGGTCACTGATAACATACTTATACTTTAAAACAGGTTCTGGGTATTGTTCTGAAATGAAACATTTATGGAAAATTATTACGCTTCTCCAGCAAAAATACACAACGTTTTGGTGAAAAATACACAGTTTCTGGTTTTCCACAACTGCATTTTCTTGTTATTTCTGAGACAAAATATTTAAAAAGCATTTTAGGACAAAGTGAGATGTTAGTAGTGGAATCTAACCTAGATGGATGATGTGATTAATCAGGCCAAAACCAGAATGTTTGCCTTCATTTGTCAAGTTTGAATAGAATATGTTGGAATGAATGTGAAACTGGTTTAGTGTTGGCACGGTTGTTGTCGAAGTGGGCATATTTAACCTCGTCTCCCATGTAGCATAAATTTCAGTGTGTTAATCATTGTGGACCGGCTGTATTGTTTTTGGATAGTGTGTTGTTCCAGAAGGGGAACAGCAGTGCTATATGTCATAAGTGTGGGTCTGCTGTATATGCCTCCAAGCGCTAATGAACACACTAGCCTGTTTTGGCTCTGACGTTTGGCTCGTGTCGGTAGGGGCATTCACAAAATCCACAGCTCTGGTGTTAGGAGAGATAGAGGGGATCTCTTTTTTCCCCCTTCTCTATCTGGCTCCCACCCCCTCTTCCTCTATCTGTCCTTTTGTCTGATAAAGAGGAGAGAGGACAGACATCAGACCGAGCACATCTTCATTACCGTCTTCCACCACGCTTCTGGCCCCGCATGCCAGCACTTTGGCTAGCCCATTAACTGGCCCCGATGTGGTTCAGTCCAACCCGTTCTGGTGGAGGCATGGGGGTCTGTGCAGGGTGGGGGGGGCTGCTCTTGAACCTCCTAGAATTATCTGTAGATTAGGTGCTGGGGTGGCTGCCGCCATCACCATGTGTTTCTGTTATTGCGGTCCCAATTACCAGGCCTTGTTCGAGGCGGGGTGGCAGGCCCATCCTTGGACATCAGAATGTGTCCTTCTGCCAGTCCTGTCTTCCCAATCTTCCCTCCCTCGCTACACCCTTCCATCCTGTGCTCCACCCCTCCACATGGGACAGGCTGGCAAGGAGCAGGCCAGCGCCAGGGGCAACCACCAGAGCAGCCTGTTAATTCGGTAATGAGTCACAACATGAAAGAAAGTTTGGGTATAGAATGTGGAACAAGTGAGAAACAAACTGTCAGAGAGGGAGAAAATCTGAAAAGAAAGAGAAGGTCGGTCAAGCCTGTAAATGTGGAAAGAACAGGAGCGTGGAAGGAGCCCCATGTTTTCGCGCCCATTGCAGTCGCCAGTTCTTTTCTCTCTCTTTTTCTCCCCCCTTACTTTTTTCTTTCTGTTTCTTTTCTAATTTAACTTTTCATTGAAATTTCTTACCCTGTTTAGTGCTCTTGCCAAGTCCCCCGGCGGACAGATGACAAAAGCCTCCTAAAAGCCATGTGATCTTCCATTTTCCGACAGCCACACTTCTGAGGATTAAAGCTATTTAATGACTATAATCTCCCTCTTTCTCAAAAGTGATTTCTCACATTCTGTCGCAGTCAGAGGGATTGCATTAGCATTAATAGATTTATAATTCACCAGAATGACCACATGTGCCAGGAGGTTTTTTTTTTCTTTTGGGCTCCATTCTTTTCCTCTACTCTGCCTCTTTTTTTCCCTCCTTTTTTCTGGCTCTGAACTCAAGCAAGTGTTTCTTTGTATCTCTTGCACTGTGGTACATGTCTGTGTCTCAGCAGGACGGCCTACCTGTCAGTCGGCACCCCCACCGTCACCACCATACCCGCCCCCTCTCACCTCCACAGTGGCTGGATCAGAGAATGGCCTGTCAGGGGCCACGGTCTCATTGTGCAGCCAAAGAATTCACCACGGTTAAGTCCCTTATGGGCTTTTCATCTGGGTGCTTTCATTGGGCCACTGTAACACTTTCTCTCCCGTGTTGCAAGGGTTTTAGGTTGTGTTGGGATAGCTCTTATCCTGACACGGACACAAAAGCATGAGAACAGAACAGGGGGAGGGCACTGTACTTGAAGGAGGGTGGGGAAATTGGAAGAGGAGGTGTGTGAGAGGTGGGCCGGGATGTCTTACACTAAATGTAATCTGAGAAAGTGAGTGAGACTGAAATAGGAAATGAAAGGTGTACAGAAGTGGCTACACATGGGCACAAACATGAGTATTTTCCTTTTTTTTAGTCAGACATTACATTTACATTTACATTTAGTCATTTTGCAGACGCTTTTATCCAAAGTGATTTACAAATGAGGACAATAAAAAAAAACAAAACAAACAAAATAGAAAAAAAATGCAAGTGCAATAACAAGTCTCAGTTAGCTTAACACAGTACACATAGCAAGGGCTTTTAAATAATATAATAAATAAAAAGAAAACAGATAGAATAGAAAAAGAATAGAGCAAGCTAATGTTAGAGGTCTTTTTTTGCTTTTGTTAATTGTATAATAAATGAAAAGAAAACAGATAGAATACAAAAAGATTAGAAAGCTAGTTTTGTTCACTTGCAGAACACAAGCTTCTAGAGGGCACATAAGTCTGAAGTAATGAATTTAGGTAAAGGGATGCAGATGTGCAATGTGTGCAGTACACATTCTGTGTATACTCTTGTCACTTTGTCTGTTTTCTCTCTATTTTTATTTTAGTTGATGTATTAATTAAAAGACTGCATATTTATAGTTTTGTTATGTATTAAAATGGCATAAGCCAAAATACTTACAGGGATATCATCCTTTCAAGAAGTGAATTTTTCACGTCTTTTTTAAATCACTCTTTTCTTATATTCTCTTAACAGTAGGGGAAGTAAATCCTATCATAAAGCTTGAGATGCCACAACATCATTTATTAAATACTTAAATGGTAAATCTGAATTACCTTAACCTGGAAAAGGCTCCCATTTGATAGAATGACCTCTTTAAGTATTTTCCTGATGTCACACTTTCTTCTCTTGTTTTACTCCTTTACTGATATCTCTATTTTTAACTTTTTCTTTACTCCAGCTCTGAATTCATTTCTCGCTTAGAGCTAAATTCATAATTCATGGTTTTACAAATTTCTACCCACAAACCCCCGTGGAGATTTATTTGTTCTGCACAGCACCTACATTTTAAAGTGGATCGATTCATCACTTGAATTTATTTTCTACAAATTCTGCTGTGCTCACCTTTGTGTAATGGGAGAGTAGTGGGCGGAAGTAAAATCCTACAACTGCCATATGGAGTTGAAGTTATTAGTTTATACAATACACGATGAGGTGATGCACTCTCTTTGTTCTTTTTTTTTTTTTTTACTTTTCTCTTTTCCCATTGTGTTGGGTCGTAGATTGTGACTCTGTTTCAGTGGGTTTTTCATTTCTAATTAGAATACTGAGCATAGGAGGCCATTGTTACATTTGGCTTGTGAGTGCCAATGGAGCTTTTAGGGGATGTGGAGCATTATCCTCTGTAAACATACATTTTTTTGGGATCTGTTATACCAGAGGCTTTTTCAACGCATTAAGAGTGAACATACAACTTAGAGAAAATAAAGCAAACAAACAGTGCACTGATAGAAAATTCTGTGTTTGTCTGAGCCGCAGTGGGACTTTGTGCTCACAGCATCCCTGCTCAATAAGTCATGAGCTCTCTCCCTTGCTTTCCTTCGGAGTCTGCTAGTTGAGATTCTAAATAGATGACGTGTAGACTGTGTCAGGCCCCATCAGATTGCACAAAGCAGGACAGAATTAAGAACAACCCGCTTTCTATATCTTTGTATAATGTATGCCTGCATTAATCTAGATGGGTGTGTGTTTGCACAAAGAGAGAAAAACATAAATAATCCAGTGCTATGATTTTGTATGCATTGTCCAGTAAGAGGGCCTTCCTTCCTGAATGTGCTCTAATCACTTTTGAGAAGCTTTTCAATCTGGTGAACATAATGAAAATATGATAACTCAGATCCAAATCTGGGGGATATGGGCATGAGCTTGTTTGCTGAGGGAGGATAAGAGGATAAAAAAAATACATCTTTGTCCTTATTTCTCTATTCCTTTGGGGTTTGCTGTCTTTAGTTCTTTGCTTCTATTTTGATATTTTCTCTGCCTCTTTAACATTTTAATTCTGTCTGTGTTTTGCATTGCAGATGGTGATGATGACCCGGGGCTCTCCTGGGTGGCGTCCTCTCCCTCTAGCAAAGACGTGGCATCGCCGTCACAGATGCTAGGGGATGGCTGCTGCGATATGGGCATGGGCACAGGGGAGGAAGAAGGGGGCTCTGGCCTGCCTTATCCCTGCCAGTTCTGCGACAAGTCCTTCAGTCGCCTCAGCTACCTGAAGCGCCATGAGCAGATCCACAGTGACAAGCTGCCCTTCAAATGCACCTTCTGCAGTCGTTTGTTCAAACACAAGCGCAGCCGTGATCGTCACGTCAAGCTGCACACCGGTGACAAGAAGTACAGTTGCCAGGAGTGTGAGGCGGCATTTTCTCGCAGCGATCATCTCAAGATCCACCTCAAGACACACAGTTCCAGCAAACCATTCAAGTGCAGCATTTGCAAGCGTGGCTTCTCTTCCACCTCCTCTCTCCAGAGCCACATGCAAGCTCATCGGAAGAACAAGGAACACCTGGCAAAGAAAGACCAGGGTAAGCGAGATGGATCTAGCAGTGATGTAGCTGACCAGGACCAGGACCTATACATGTGCGATTACTGCGAGGAGACGTTCAGTCAGACAGATGAACTTGAGAAACACGTGCTGACGCAGCATCCCCAGCTCTCAGACCGTGCAGAGCTTCAATGCATCCACTGCCCTGAAATCTTCAGCGATGAAGGCAGTCTACTCACCCATATTGACAGAACGCATGCCAACAAGAAACACAAGTGCCCCATGTGCGCTGAGCAGTTCCCATCTGTAGAGGAGGTCTATTGCCATCTTGACAGCCACAGGCAGCCAGATTCCAGCAACCACAGTGCCAGTCCTGATCCCGTCTTAGGAAGCGTGGCATCAATGAGCAGCGCTACCCCTGATTCCAGTGCCTCCCTGGAGAGAGGATCAACCCCAGACTCCACCCTTAAGCCTGGACAGAGCAGACGAAAGCTTGCACCTTCTTCTGATCATGACGATGGAAGCTGGTCAGGCAAAGTGACCTACAGTTGTCCATATTGCTCCAAGAGAGATTTCAACAGCCTGGCTGTCCTGGAGATTCATCTGAAGACTATCCATGCAGACAAACCTCAGCAGAGCCACACTTGCCAGTTATGTCTGGAAACCCTGCCTACTCTCTATAACCTTAATGAGCATGTGCGCAAAGCGCATAGATCCAGTGGGAGCTCTGTGTCAAACTTTCCCCTTCTGCAGTTCAGTAACGTTTCGGCCTTTCATTGCAACTACTGTCCTGACATGTTTGCAGACATCAACAGCCTGCAAGAGCACATTCGTGTTTCTCACTGCTTATCTGGTGGTGGTGTTGTTGCTGGATCCACCACTTTGGAGGGCAACCATGCTTTCTTCTGCAACCAGTGCTCCATGGGTTTCCTTACAGAGTCCTCACTCACTGAGCACATCCAACAGACCCATTGCACCAGTGCGGGAGGTGTGCCCAAGATGGAGTCCCCAGTTTTGCAGCCCTCGCAGTCCTTCATGGAAGTGTATTCTTGCCCTTACTGCACCAACTCTCCCATCTTCGGTTCCCTCCTCAAACTCACTAAACACATTAAAGAGAATCACAAGAACATCCCACTCGCCAACAACAAGCGCAAAGTCAAAGTGGCAGACTTGAGTCCAGCCTCATCTGACGTGGAGATATCATCACCCAAACGCCATAGGGTAACTGGTGACAGCACTCCAGCAGTTGCTAATGGAGACTATCCCTGCAATCAGTGTGACCTTCGATTCACCAGCTTTGAGGGCTTCCAAGCCCATCTCAAGTCCCACCTGGAACTGTTACTGAGGAGGCAGTCTTGCCCACAGTGCAACAAAGAGGACTTTGATTCTCAGGAGGCACTGCTTCAGCACTTGACGATTCACTACACCACCACTTCCACCCAGTATGTCTGTGAGAGCTGTGACAAACAGTTCTCTTCTGTAGACGATCTGCAAAAGCACTTGCTAGACATGCATACCTTTGTGCTGTACCACTGCACACTGTGTCAGGAGGTCTTTGATTCAAAGGTGTCTATACAAGTCCACCTGGCCGTCAAACACAGCAATGAGAAGAAAATGTATCGCTGTACGGCCTGTGCTTGGGACTTCCGCAAAGAAAGTGACCTGCAGTTACACGTGAAGCACAGTCATTTGGGTCACCCTGCCAGTACAGTGGCAACCGGAAAAGCACGCAAATGCATATTCTGTGGGGAGACCTTTGGCACAGAAGTAGAGCTCCAGTGTCACATCACTACTCACAGTAAAAAGTATAACTGCCGGCTCTGTGGGAAGGCCTTCCACGCCATTGTCCTTTTGGAAAGACATCTCAGAGAGAAGCACTGCATTTTTGATGGAGGAAATGGCAATGGAAATGGAGGGAGCCAAAATGGAACACCCAATGGGGTGACTCAGAGCTCTAAGCGTTCCACAGCAGGATCGACTGTAGCTGCTGAGCAAGCAGATTTGCAGAACATGCTATTAAAAGGAGGAAATCAGGAAACAGCAAACAGCCATGAAGCTAGCGGTGGTGAAGAGGAGCTTGATGCCTCCGAGCCAATGTATGCCTGCGACATCTGTGGTGCGGCCTACACCATGGAGTCTCTGCTTCAAAACCACCGCCTTCGAGACCACAATATCAGGCCTGGTGAGGACGATGCAGGCTCAAGAAAAAAGAAGGCCGACTTTATCAAGGGTAACCACAAGTGCAATGTTTGCTCACGGACCTTCTTTTCTGAGAACGGCTTGAGGGAACATGCTCAGACACACCGTGGCCCAGCAAAACACTACATGTGTCCCATCTGTGGCGAACGCTTCCCTTCACTGCTTACTCTCACTGAGCACAAGGTCACCCACAGCAAGAGCCTGGACACAGGCAATTGCCGTATCTGTAAGATGCCCCTGCAGAGTGAGGAAGAATTCATTGAGCACTGCCAGATGCACCCTGACCTGAGGAACTCCCTCACAGGCTTCCGCTGTGTAGTTTGCATGCAAACTGTCACTTCAACGCTCGAACTGAAGATTCATGGAACTTTTCACATGCAGAAGATCTCGTCTTCTGGAGTCAGTGGCGGAGGAGGAGGATCAGCCTCATCATCTCCCAATGGCCAGCTGCAGGCCCACAAACTCTATAAATGTGCCCTGTGTCTCAAAGACTTCAAGAATAAGCAAGAACTGGTCAAGATAGATGTGAACGGCCTGCCTTATGGTCTTTGTGCTGGCTGCATGAGTCGAGGTACAAATGGGCAGTCCCCAACTGTTGTTGTCACCCCACAAGAAGCTGGGGAGAAGGGCACCACTGGACTGCGCTGCCCAGAGTGTGCTGTTAAATTTGAGACCCTGGAAGACCTGGAAAGCCACGTTCAGGTGGACCATCCCGAGATGAGCCCTGAGACCAGTGGAGTTAAGAAAGTTACCGATGCTTCACCTGTCCCTAAAGTAAGTGTCAAAGCCTCACCCTCATGATAACCTGATAAAACTGTCTCAATTATATGTACTTTTGTCTGAAAGGGTATTAAAGTGTACTTGATAGTTCAATATGAAAACAGAAGATCAAAGATGACTCTTAGCCATTGTCAACAAGCAATGGGCTGTTAGACAGAAATGTTCTATCACAAAATGGTTTTGTATTTGCTTAGGGTATTTTTTAGGTCATTTGAGGTTTTCCTCTAGTTCTCGAATTTGTGTTCTTTCTCTACCTTTTCTCTTTTTGTGTTTCTTTTCCTATTATCTCTTTTCTTTTGGCAGTTCAAAGAAGAAATTTATGCAATTTCTTTTGAAAAGGGGAGAGATTGCCAGCAACCATTTTCTGGCAGTATTTTTAGTGTATAAGTTCCCTGTGTTCCCAAAGTGTTTTGAGTCAAAGAGAGATGTGTGAATTCATGGCTACATTACTACTGGCCCCAGAGGGTTCAGCAGCCTCATCCTGCTGGGCTATTGTACAGCCTGTTCGCTTCACTAGATATTGACAGTGAACTTCCAGGGACGCTCAATCTTTACCTGTGTTTTTGTCTCAGCTCAGTGTAACAGACAGCAGAATCTCTGCCTTATCCACTCTCGTTGCAGCATAGGTCTGGTGTTTGCAAGTGTGTGAAGAATTAAAAAAAGCCTGTTCAATGTGAATTTCAATCCTGTTTCCTTCTCTGTAGAAGAAGACATATCAGTGCATCAAATGCCAAATGACCTTTGAGACAGAAAGAGAGATCCAGATCCATGTTGCCAATCATATGATCGGTAAGTCAACCCCATAGTTTCCTTTGCTAGTGCGCGTGTGTTCGTGTGTATTTACGTGTGTGTGTGTGTGTTTGGCTGCTTGCCAGTCGCTCCTCCTGCTTTCCTACCCTTATTTGCTGCCTTAGTCTTGCCCCAGCATTCTCTCTCACTCCCTGCACACAGGTGTGAGACAGACAGGTGAAATGAACAGCTCTATTTCTGGAAGTGCAGACATCGCTCTCAACAGCTGTTCCATTGTTTAACACTTGACTACGCAGCTGAGGCCTCGGCTGCAGGTCTGATTGCTCTGTTAACTCTTCACCATGCAGCCGAGACCAGGACTGCAGGTCTCGCTCCTTCAGCAAAGGCCAACAAACAATTAGGTTCTCTTTTATTCCCCTTCATTTCATTCCAGTAGCCTGTCGTGGACAATTACACAGATTTTGCTCTTGCTCATATGTGGATGGGGTGTTATTTAAGGATGTTGGAATTCTAATTATGATAGGTTAGGTGGACTAATAAAGGGCTCTATGGCTTAAGTTATAGGAATGTGTTTCCTCAAATACTAGCATGCCATAGAGTGCTAGGTGGGACTTCTTAATGATTGGCTCCTGATGGATGATATTTTCCATCCCGTGTTTCTTGTTTCTTTGGCAAATGGCCCTGGCTGCAGTGTATGAGCTTAACTGAACAGTTCCTCTGTAGTTGTTTTATATGCCTCCTCCCTTGGTGTTGTTATTCTTTAAGTAATAATTGCTGCTGCAGCACACTGTAGTGTAGATTAACGAGCTGGGCCTGTGAGTAATTTCACAGAACAAACGGCGCAATGCTCTGAGCCTCAGCAACTTCCCGGCCTTCTCCAGACCTGACAGCCGATACTAGAGCGGAGCCGCCTGATATATTCTTAGAGTCCTAGTGAGCATGCTGCATCTGTCTTTAGAAAGGCCATTGTGACTAACCACATAGCACACTTGTGTGTGTTTTCGCAATCTACACTTTTCTTTTTGTCTGTTCTTATTTTAGGTGGGAGGAATTTTGAGTTTAATTCAAGGGCCCTTTGGTTCCATGTTCATTTTCTCCTTTATATAATGAGCATGGATGTGCTTAGCACCCAATTATTCCCATATTAACCGCCCTGACTTTAACCTCCCATCCACCTATCTCTCTCCCATCCCTCTTTCCCATCTCACCTGACCCTTCACCATTCAATCACAACCTAACTGCATCCAACCTGCCCAATCTCAGACCAACACAATCCAATTTGGTCCACGCTGAGTGCTCTCTCCTTTCATCCCTCCATCCTCTCTCACTTTTCCTCTCTGAAGATACTGATGCTAGAGATAAAGGCTGCGTGTGAGACGGCAAGGCGGATCGTATGTCTCTCCCCATTGCCATGAAGGGAATTTTGGGTTAATTAACATCATAATTGTCAGAAAAGCTGGAGGAGATTAATTATGGAATTGAGGCAGATTATTTTAAGTGCCGTTGTTATTTTATTATTTTCCACCCCTCTTCAAAGATTGATGACGTCTTTGAATAATGAAAAGGGAGTCGTGTATTAACCTTTATCAGCCTCTGCGTTAGGAGCCAGAAAATTGAAGCGAGATCACAAAGGAGTTCAAGATTTAGCGTTTTTGCACTCTGTCTTCCGCTTTATTTTTGAGATTACGAAGCAATCATTAAATAGCTACACTATCTGTCAGCTTTGATATATGACTAGTGAGGCTATTATAAGACTTTGATATTTTAGCCCATCTTTTATGCTGGAAATTACAAGCATGCACAGTGCTTTTTTTTTTCTACACATATACATATACAACAGGTATACTTGCATCATGCAGTTCGGTTACCACTTGTAAAACATTTGGAGTGTCCAAGGTCCAGATAATAGTAATGAGACTTTATTTTTGGCTGTATGTACGTAGACTGACAACCACAACCAGCCTCTAATCACAGTCATAAGTGCTGGTCAGATTTTAAAAACCCTTTTTCAATTTGTAGAACAATGTAGTTGAAATCAGTTCAGGCATGTTATTTATGCACAAATGCATTTATAAAAATATCTTAGTCTTTAATATCTTAAGCAATTCAAGCATTGAAATTCACTATAATTCATGTTAAGTCAAGAATGGTCTTTTCTTATAATAATGGTATGCTGCAATTTATGAATCAGTCATTTTGTAGAAAGCCTCATTTATATTATGTGTGCTTTCTGATTTGTCACGTCAATATCAAACAATTACTGAAATAGCTGAATTTTGACAGCAAATGGACTCGGTGTAGTTTCACTGTGACATATATTTAATTGTTGCTGATTATTTGACTTGAACTTACTAATTGAGTGAGCATTAGTAGGCTACATGTTCTTCTCCTGCCGCGTTAAATAGAACAATTTAGCTTTGTGCTTTTTCCTCACAGTTTGGCAGCTGTGGAAATCGCACGAATTTGATCTCTCCGCCTCCCGTGTTTCATCAGTGCTTTCACTATGCATATTCATGCGTGCATCTCTGCCAAAAGCAGCTGTGTGTGAGAGTGTGGTCTTTACATATACACTGAATGTAGTTGATGTGTGGAAGTCCCTGTGCATTCTTACCCACACATACCTGCTCTTATATATGATTGACACATCTGATAAAAGCTTGCATACACAGACAGACACATTCTGTCAACCTCCAGCTTTTTTTTTGCAACATCCTCCCTGCCCGTGGATACACAGACACACAGTTCCCAGTTTCAGTCATCCTACCTTTTTGCAGAGGTGTGATCATACCTCACCTAGCCTCCCACACTCCCCCACTTTCCCGCTCCATCCCCCTCCCCTCTCTCACTCTCACAGTCACCAGTAGGCTGAGGTGACACCTCATCTCAATCAGTTTACCTCCTCAAACTTGCAACATCTGCTCCCCTCTCTTCCTCTCCTCTCCTCTTTTCTCTTGTGTCCTTCCTGTGAGCGCCCCACCACTGCGTGAGCACGCTGCCTGTGTCATTTTCTATACCGTCACTTTGCTCCGCCGGCAGCCCAAGAGGAACGTGCACCAATCACGAGAGACTTTCCTCCCACAAATTAAAAAAAAATAAAAATCCCACACACACACACCTTTAACATTCGTTTTACACACCTGAAGGCTTCCTAAGGCATGCTTCAGGTGGTTAGGGCACCTTGAGGTTTTGTGACTTGATCTTTAATTTAGGTTTAGATTATGTTGGTGTCGTTTCAAATCTTCGCTGCCTGCCTTTGCATGTAAGCGGCGTTGAGCATAGGTAAGGGAATCGATACAGATTTCGAGCTGTTGTGGTTTGCTGCAAAAGAGCTTGATTACACTGAGATGGGAGGGGTGGAAAAAGCCTAGTGTTTTAATTAATCCGACTGGTGAGGCAGGCGAATGCGATCAGAGCTCCGTTCTCCAGGAGGCGGTGAGCCTGGAGGAATGTGGGTTTATTTTTCCCTGCCTGTTGATTGAAGCCGTGTGATTATTTAATGTAGACGTTTGTCTCTGTGCGGAGAGACCGCGTAACGATTTTCCTTAGCACGGAGGCGGCAATCCGCGTGTACGGGAAAAATGAATTTCATTAGCGCTGCCCTGATTTCATCAAACAACCGACGGCTCCAGACTGCACCGGGTCATGCCGACTTTTATTTACTGTGTGGTTTTATACTGCATTATCATTAGTTTCATGTTGCAGTGATCGTCTGTTCAGGTTCTTCTCTCATTGGCTCAAGGCTCTGTCAACCTGCAAAGCGGTCACTTCCCATTGGTCTGTTTAAACAAGACTCTTTTTTTTTTTTAATTCTGAAAATAAATTATCTTTTCTAAAATGCAGACTTTCTACTGCAAATTGTGATTCAGATACATGTAAAACTAATCTATTTACACAATCCAAGTAGGGTTTTTACTCAACCCAAGCCATCTAAATGTTTAAATATTCATTATACAGTGCATGCAGCTTTGTATGACTTCATATTAATTGTCAGACTATATTAAATGTTTGTAGTCTAATTTGTCACTCTACAGGGCTATTTGTGGGAAATACAGTAGTGAATGACTCTTTCTGGCTTACCAGAGAAACAGAATCCTAGCAATAATAGTAATATTTTCACACCCCATCCGGAAGCACACACTCCATAATGTGAGAGCCAGTGTAAAACCTCTCATTTCCCCTGTGAGGAGAGAGATACTGCACTACACATTTTACTGCCCCACACCAAGACCTGTCTCAGCCATGACACAGACTGGACTCAAGGAGTAGAGCTGAGAATTGTGGTGCATTGTGGCAATTAATTGTGTGACTGGTGATGGAATGCAAAGAGACTGTTATAGAGGGAGCCTAAACAGGATGATAAAAAAAACCCCAAAAAACTGGCATTATTTACATTTAGGTAATTTTTTGTCAACTACACAGTATTTTGGAGTTTTTTCTTTCCAACACAGATGTTACACAGCCTTTTGCTTTTGCACACAATAAAAGTTTACATGGCTCCACAGTAAGGTATTAAGGATGTTCATTTCATTTAATTATAATATTGATTTTGGTTTGTCAAAATAAATTAAAAGTTTAAAGATTAAAAAAGAAACATTATATAAAAAATGCTGAAAATAAAATGTATAATTTAACTCACTTTTAATGTTTTTTAATTATACACGCACAAACAATACAAATACTTCTTTAATATTATGTTCTCTTTACCAAAAATAATTTCAAAACGTTTTTCATTGTAAACCTTATAAACACCTTTTAAATAATGACAGAATTTTTATTGTTGGGTGAACTATGCCTTTATTTCACTCCATTAAGGATCAGAATACAGCATGTATGCTCATGCAGATGTGCATCAAAAAGATTCCTGTCACTTTCTACAGCATCTATCTAATAAAGCAAAAAAAGATTTAAAATTACACTTTGGCAGTACAAGCACATAAAAGACGGCATTTTGATTTGTTCCTGTAATGACAGGGATGCAGATGAAAATGAGAAGGGGAGCTCGATTCGAGTTTATATTCATATTAATATAACAGAACCCCTCTGAGCCAGGCTGTTAGTTTGGGGGCAAAAAGATGTCTTGTCCCACTGTCGGGCCACCCTCACGGGGATGTGTCCGCGTAGTCACAGGCATCTCAGTGCACTGCTTTTAATTTTAGTCTTCATTTAGCACAGCACCCCTTGATGATCACCTCTGCGCAGCGGCGCGCCCTGCTGGCGGGGGGAAGAGCCGACACAAGCGCGCACTCTTGAGAGCGAACGCTAGAAATCACGCACACGTATACCTACATACACACTCTCACACCTGCAGGGGGCACCCCGTGGGTCTACAGCTGCGCAGCGGAAAACAATAAAGCCTGCAGAAAAAAATCCCCTGTGCTCCTGAGAGACCTTCACACACAAAAGATGTGCACTGAAAAATCATAGTAATAAAAATACAGACAGACTGACAGATAAGCAAGACAAGAGAGGGGAAAATAAGCTTGAGTAGCAAACAAGCAGACACAAAACACAAGGCCTCTCAAACAATACAGCGAGGAACTCGGCCTAGTATTCCACACTTCCACCTTGACACGTTCTTGACACTCCTTGTGATAAGGTGTGATGTTTTATAATGTTTGTGTTTTGCTAGACGCACATAGCCTGGATTGTTTTTCAGGGCTCAATGCAGTCCTTGGGGTTTGACAAATTTCCTGTGTTTTTCTTTGCTTTTCATGTTGGGTGAAAGTATAGGAACAGTAGGAGAGGCTTTACTCATTTCACCTCTCCATCCACTTCCTCCCCCCCACACCTCTATCTCCATCCGTCCATTTGGGCACGTCGCAAGGAAAAGCATGCAGACACTAATGTTGCACTAATCACCAGCGGACAGAACTCACAGCACGTCCACTCTCTTCTCAATCGCCCTTAATCAGCCAACACATTTCAATTAGCATATTGTGTTTAACCTCCCTTTCATCTGCCTTTATTAGTGGATTGAGCTGTAGTCAGCCTCTTCACCCCCCTCGTCCAATGTTGATTCTCCCTCACTCGTCTTCTCTCTCTGCCCGTTTCACTTTTCTAGGGTCTCTTGTATCACACCGCTGTGATCTATGAAAGGTTCAGGATTGAACATTAGAGGACAAGTTGTTAAAGGGATAGTCCACCCAAAAAGTCTGTTTTGTCATGTCATTACAAACGTGTACTGTATGAATCCCTTTATCTGTGGACCACAAAAGAAGAAACTTTGAAGAATGGTGGTAACTAAATGGTTGCGGTTTCCATTGACTTCCATTGTATGGACAAAAAAACTAATATTGCAAACAAAACTGTTTGGGCATCAACATTCTTCAAAATATCTTCTTCTGGCTTCTGCACAAGATAGAAATGCATACAGGTTTGGAACGACATGAATGATGACACAATTTTAATTTTTGGGAGGGACTTGTTCATGCAAAATAAATATTCTGTCCTCATTTACTCATATTCAATGCTTTTTTCCAAACCTGTTTGACTTGCTTTTTACTGTGAAATGTGTTATTTTTGGTCTATACAGTGAAAGTCAGTTGGATCCAGTGTTGTTTTAGACCCAATCGTCTTTCATTATATTGTCAAAAACAGCTGAAACATTCTTCAAAATATTATTTTGCATTCTACAGATAAAAGAACATTGTACAGGTTTGGATACGAGGGTACAAGTTCTTTTTTGGGTGAACTATCCCTTTAAGTTTGTTCTTGAGCCATGTTAGGATAATGAGTACTAAAAGAATAGTTTATCAAATGCTGACATTATTTAATCATCCTAATATTTGTCCAAACCTGTATGATTTTTTTTTCATCTGTGGAACACAAAACCAGAAGTTTAGGAGTAGTTTATGGTCTTTTCCTAGTAATAAAAGTGGGCACTGGTGCTTTTTAGCTAAAATGACCAAAATATAATTAAAGTGGTTCTTATGATTTATTTGGAATGACAAGAGGGTGAGTAAATGATGACAAAAGTGTCATTTTAGAGGGACTCACACCATAACAATGGTTATTTTTCTAGTTCTAGTGTATTTTGACAATTTAAGACATGCAAAACCATGGCAGCCCAGTCTCCCTCCATACCGTCACCATGAGTGAGTCATGACCCCCATGTCTGACCCCTCCTCCACCATCTAACCCTCATGTGATCATAGAGCTGCTGACTAACTGTCACCCTGCCTTCTCTTTCCACCCTCCCTGCCTGTCGGACGGCCCATAGGAGAGCCCGCCCAGCTGCAAGGTTTGTTCCCCCTTATCTCTCTCCATTCTAAGCTAGATTACCTGAATGAATGACCCCCCTCAAGCACACATACATCTCTCACTGCTTGAGTAGAAGGACCGGGGCGATAGTATAGAACAGTGCATGATTGGTCACATGAAGGGGTCATGCCATACATGTACCTTTTTCATTTGTCATTCATTTATTTTCCCGCAGGTCCCCATAATTTGGTTTTCATGCTCATTTTCCATACCCTCAGAATTAAACAGACCATTTTTGCAGCATGTGAAATGAGAAATGGCTTTTACTTAGGAGCCTCCACCCTTCGGCAACAGTCTTTGCAAAGCCGGTTACATTGTGACAGGATTAAATTAATGTGTTGTGGACTCCCCTCACATCTTGCGTTTTTGTTTGTTTTATATCAAGTGTAGTAATAGTATTTTCTTGTTATGGTGGTTTAGTTCCTACTTCCTCCATGTTAACATAAAAAAGGAGTTGTTTCAATATAAAGGTGGGCTGTTGTGGTGTATTCAGTGAGCTTGGAACAAAATGTTTTTGGAGCTTTGTTAGAGTAAATAAAGCATTTTTAACTTGCATATCTATCTGTCTATCTGTCTGTCTATCAAATTCTTTCTTTATTTTCATAAAATTCATTCTTTGAATACAATTCATAGAATTTAAATTCTGTTTATTTAAATTTTTCTATACAATCAAATTTAAAATGTGAAGTCTTGTTTGTTGCATTATTTCAAATTCAGAAACTTACTTGAAATTTAAAAGACATTTATTTATTTTAGAATAAACAGTTCATGAGATTCATTTCAGTTGTAGAATATGATTTCATTTAGAATGTGATGTCAAAAGGAACTTAAAAGGGCGCAACCTTGCTTATATTATCACATCATTTGATTTCCATACCCCATTCCCTCTGCCAGTTTACACACAAACACACACATACACCCACACACACTTTGTCATAGTGATTATTTGTGCATGGGGCTGGGCCAGGGGCATGAATGCACATACACCTGAATGAGGCTGCTCTCCAGAGAGCATCACTAATGTCACCGTTGATTCTTAGTTATTCATCCCAATGATTCTGAGGCCTGGAGCACAAGTCGCACATGTGTTGTCAAGGCAACGCCACATAGAGGCTTGCCGTTTGACCCCAGGGTGTTCTCTGTGATGTCATAATAGTCTACTTGTCTCAACTGTGGGTGCGCTTTTTTATATTTGAACCTTTGTCTCGTCACATCCCAGCTATTATTTGTCGAAAATCTGTTTTTAATGTGCGCAAGCAAAGTCAGATAATTCTTTAGTGCAGAGTGAAGGATTGCGGGATTATCTCGTTGTTTATAAAGATGACCGGTGCTTATTTTTTTTTTTACAGAAAGTGATGCCACAGAGCAATGCAGGCTTTTTATTTTGCTCGAGGTGATGCCCAGCTCATGCTGTAGACTATAGAGAGACACACACACTTACACAAATACACACACACATGCACGGAGGCTGGCTACTAAAGGAGACCTGGCGCGGTCTCTCTGTGTCAGCGCAGACTTAATGAGGCAGCACACAAGTAGCTTTAGGAGTCAATGGATGTAGATAATGTGGATGAGGGTTCACTTCACTGAACTGCCTGTACGCAAGCAAGCCAGTGTCTAGCCTAGGGCCACACTGTGTGTGTGTGTGTGTGTGTGTGAATAGCCATACTCCAGTCCCCTCTATTCTGTAGTCATAAGAGCAAAAGAAATCATCATTCCTTCACATTGCATGTCACTCCCTGTTATCCAGCCCCTGATGTCTCTATTGTGTGCGCCGAGCCGATGTTAGGTTGAGTGGCTTTGGTGAGAGCAGTTATTCCTCGGTGTTCTGATGTTTTAAAAGGGTTGGGTTGGTTTTTATGGCTTGTTAATGGTGTGGCGCTCTCTACTGCAGCCCATGTGGCAAGTACGTGAGCATGGGAACAGATGACAGCCCCTCATGCACATCATAGACCACCTGGAGCTAGCCAGGCGGAACCTCATAGGAGCTGGGCAATGTTTGAGGGGGATGATGGAGGGTGCGCTGCTAGAGGTGAATAGAGAGAGGAAGAGAAAAAGATTGAGGGAGTTGAGCTTGACCAAATCAATGCAACACACGTGCACGATTAAACACATGCACATCTGCATATGTTTGAGTTTTACTATGCAGGTGTTCTGAATACTTGATTCTGAATGGTCATTCTGCACTCAAATATTGTTGTGTAATGACTGCTAAACTAAATAATCGAACATTGCCCAGCCCCTGGTAACAGATTTCTTACATAGCTATGCTAGTTGTATGGTGTCTGTTCGCGGTCTCATTTCTCTTATGTAATAAAATAATCTAAAATCAATATTTTATGTTTTGTTTATTAATTTAGTGTGCTTCAAATCAGGGTCTTGATGACCCTGTTGGCAGCAACTATCCGACTGTATATAATGCCTTACTTGCATGTCATTGCATAACCTGTATACACTACTGTTAAAAAGTGTAGGGTCGGTAAGATTTTTTAAATGTTTTTGAAAGTATTTTATGCCCACCAAGGCTGCTTTTATTAGATTCAAAGTACAGTAATAAACAGCTTAATTGTGAAATATTGTTAATTAAATTTGTAATAAGTTAAAAAATTAACTTATTTAATATATTTTTTTTAATTTAAAATAAGTAATGAAGATTTTAACATGGATTTATGAAGAGTCTTGAGAATCACACACACAAATCATTCTAATATACTGCTTTGGTGCTGAAGAACCATTTTTATTTTTATTGAAAACAGTCGTACTTGTTGATATTTTTCAAAACATTTTTTCAGGATTATTTGATGAATAGAAAGTTCAAAACAACAGCATTGATTTGAAATAGAAATCTTTTGTAATATTATGAATTTATTTATGTCTTTACCAATAACCAATATATAGCTGATGTATAACATCTATTTTATATTTTATACATTTTTTTTCTAAATGCATTTACAACAATTATATATTGTTTTAAATTATGTATTTGTGAGTTTTCTTTTAAGATTTCATTCAACAGTGTTATGATTAATTTATAGTGTTGAATATGTAATTTATAGTGTTATGTTTATTTAAAGACTAAACAAATAAACAGTATGATACTTATATATCATGCATTTTTATTGTACTGTATGCAGGTTTGTGTGTAAATTCACATTCAAGCTCAAACATGCTGTGGTAGCACATGACCCCTAACTTTCTCCATGACCGAACTCCACTGATTTAATTTAATTCCTAATTCCTTTCTCTATCTCTTCCTTCTTCTCTCCTTTGAATAGCCCCCACAGAGAATGTCATGTTGAAAAGGGAGTGAGGCAGCAATGTTTTGCCGAAATGTTTGTTTGCAAGGCTGAGTGATGTCTGATCCCCCTGAGAGCTCATTTTGCCACGTTTGCGCTTGATTTGCTTCTTATGCTGTTTATTAAAGGTAATTACAAGCTGTTTGGAGATCTATAAGAGAACTGCTCAGGGGGAGCCTCCTCCAAAATATGTGGGAACAGAATGGAAAATGAGGTACACTTGCGGGTGACGTGGCGAAATCGCATGGGTAGGGGTTGCAGGTGTGCTTAGAGAAAACACTGTGGAGGAACGTGTCTATAGTTGATCGGGTTTACTTACACATCACAATCTCTGACACTGCAAGCACTAGATCCGAATGAATCTTTGACATGCTGGTATGTTAGCAGCATGTGTGTACATCTTTCTCAGGTAAATCTGGTAGAGGTGCAGCTGCCCCGTTTCCCCCTTTCCCTCCCCGCCGTCCCAGATCCGTCCAGGTGTGTCTCAGCCAGCTGCCGTGGAGGGGAAGGAGCGGCGATATCAGGAGCTCGTCAGCCTCCCAACCCTCCCTTCTCCGTGCCGTGCGGTAATTGTTAAAAAGACAAACAAGCTGCCTGCCTATCTGTGCATAATGAAAGGGGGCCAGCTGCAATTTGCTCCTCGCTTAATTCGTTAAGTATTCTGAATTTATTTTCTCGAGTGACAGTGGCATCTGTCGTAGCTGGCGAAGAGGACTTATGTGCAAATGACGTTACACAATAGATGCGTGATGAGGGGGAGGAAATGTGTTAAGGGTGCAGTGTTAAAAGGATAGTTCACCCAAATCTAAAAATTCTGTAGGTATTTATTTCATAATCTTTCTGCAATGTTCTGCATGTTATTTCTATGCAGTTATTATGATGGGCTGAACCTTTAAACTTTCATTTTAAAAGTGTTATTCAGTCACTATATATTCCAAGTCTTCTGAAGCCTTATGATAGCTTTGTGTGAGAAACAGAATAGATCTATGCCATTATTATTAGGTTTCCTAACGAGAATTCCTAAAAGAACTAGTAATGTCCAATTTGTGAATGAATCATTCTTTTGAGTTGGATCTTTTCAGTGAATCACTTGATACAGTGAATGATTCATTCATGAATCAGACTTTTTTGGTTCTACTTAACTTAAATGTTGGTCTTTCTCTCCTAAAAATGTTATCGTATGGCTTCAGAAGACTTGAAATGTGGATCATGAGTCATTTGGAGCATTTTAATCATCATTGTTGAAGCTTTAAAGTCCCCATTCATAGTTATCTAAAAAAAAAAAAAAAGAGGTCAGAAAAAGAAAGTCAGACAGGTTTGGAACAACAAGAGGGTAAGTAAATCATTTAAAAATGAAGAGGTCTCATTTTTGGTTAGACTGTCCCTTTAAGGAGGTCAATCAAGGTGTGCAGGGGTCAAGGAGTGTGCGATTTAGCAGAAGAAAAGGTGGGGACAAGGTATGGATTTTGTAAGAATCCAAGTTCTCTCATGTTGTCGTCAGAAAAGCAGAGCAGTGCAGGTGATACAGCGCTGCCAGGTAAACTCTGCAAATAAAGCCCCCTAAATACTGCCTGATAATTAACATCTGCTGTCTGGTGTGATCTTGCCTCTGCACATCAGCTCAGTGTGTGAGTATATATACTGTGTGTGTGAAGGGGGGGGGGGGGTGGAGGAATAAGCGGATGTCATAGCTCATCAGTGCTCTATGTGAGATGCGCAGGAATCAGGGGAAGGCACACTCTCGATGGACGGACGGGGGCGGAGGTCCCAGAGAGACGGGTGGAGGCCCCTCAGTGTACAGTATGTGCGTGCGCTCGAGCCCGTGTGTGGGAGAAGGGGCCACCTGGGGTCGGACTCTTCAAAGGCCGCTCTCAGAGGAGCGGTGAGAGGTGCCTGTATGACAGGAATCCTAGCTTTGATCCGGAATAGGAGTCAGAGTGGGAGAAGAGATGGAAGGCAGGAAGGATGAATCCAGAGGGGAACTCAGAGGTGTGACTTTCAGATAAAAAAACAGAAGGTGTGGGACATGGTGGATCTAAGATAGGCCTATTCCCTGTTAGGTTTCTTTTAGGATTCGTTCTAAATCTTCACTTTTACCCTGTGGGTATGCCTCTAACATGCCTCTGCTGTTTGTCTATTTCCTTGTTTTGTTGTATGTATAACTCTGCGTTCAGAGGCATTCTGTGTTTTTGTTTCTCGCTTTGAGTTACATCTGGATTGTTTAGAGCATTCATTTAATTAACTAGTGGTGTATTGTTCATAAGTTTTAAACTTGAACTTGAAACTTTTCCCAGCTTGTTTGGAATACAGACTGTAACCTCAAATCATGTGATTTAAGTAAAGTTGATCTTATTTTAAAAGTTTAAATATAGGATGCACAATTATTGTTACTATATCAGATATTAGAGATTAAAAAGTATATTACATTATGCAATACATATATTACATAATAAAACATACATGTACAACAACACATTAATAAAATATTAGATACATATATTTAGTGTATATAATATTATATATGTCATAATATATCAAATTTTATATTTTATTTATTATTATATTTTATTGCATGTTTATTTCTACTATTTAACATTTTAGGTGACATTTGCCATCATTTAATGCTCACTTGAAGGTAATCTAGCTATTATAATATTTAGCAAATCTCAAAATTAATAGATATTTTGTTTACTATAAAAAGCAAGACTTTGATGCCTAGATATCAATATTGTCCATCCCTAGTTTAAACTTGTGCTTTTCTGTCAGTGTCCTAAAAAAAAAAAAGTTTTTGTTTTAATTTTCGCTTAAAGTAATCTAGAAGTTTGGGATATAGAAGGAATTCTGTGATTGGCTTGGTTTTATCATGCTGTGTCCTCACTGGTTATTCAGCATCACCAACATATTCAGATATTTCACCTTGAATTAGTTGAACAATTTCAGATGGAAAACATATGAAGAGATTAAGAGAATGAGTGTGGGTAGAAGATTATTGGGTATCATCAAGATCGAGGGATGTGACGGGTGGGTGAAATAGGGAGGGATCCATGGGACAGAAGGGAAATGGGGGAGATTTGGCAAGGAACAAGGGATGAGATGAGAGGAATGCATGATCAGTGCTTTACCCTCCCTCTAGGTACAGAGATGTTGCGGGAGGAATAGATACAGAGGGAGGGAGAAAGAAAGAGAGATGAACTGACCGGGTGCTGATGAGGGAGGTTGACCTTCGGAAGTGAGTGAGAGTGAGCGAGGAGGATGAGGCTGGCTGACAGGGGCTCTCCTGGTTTTTGGCAGCCTCTCAGTCTGCGCGGTGAGCAGCTGGACTTCATTAGGCGCTGGTGTTAATTACTGGGTCCAGGCTGCAGCCGCCCGCACGCACAAAACACTCACCGCAATTCAGCCAGGGTCACCTTGAAATTGATCATTTACCATCAGAGAGAGGAAGACGGACTGAGTAGAATGAATGAACCAGTGACAAACTATTTGGTCTGTTTCAAAACCTACTAAGGCACATTACCAATGTGAAAACTCATCTAAAAGCTGTTCATCTTAAGATATCTTTTATGGCCTAATTCTAAGGGAATTTGAATCCTTGCAGAGGATGCAATACCATAATGCATTCTGAAAAGCTCAGTGGAAAAAATTAACAAAAGATGGCGGACGAGCCAAGAGAAACATTGACTTTTACATATTTACATTTCATTCGTTACTGAAAAGCATAGATAGAAATGAGTGCTATGTATCTTGTTTATTGTCTGGTAGCTTAGTGTAACGCTTTGGAATGTGTTGATGCCAATGTAGAGTGTTCAAAATCCCTCCCCCAATTGTCTTTACTGATTTTAGGAAAGAATCTTCCACGATGGTTAAGTTTTTCTTTTGGAAAGTTAGGCATTGAGGCAGCTCACTAGGTTTTGAAACAGAGTTTGTGTCTACTAAAAGAGCTGTGAAACAAAAACAGCTGGTCTTTAGCTAGTGAAAGAAACGGCGAGTGTTAAACGCTACAGCTGTAGCAGACACCGCGGATCGTCAGATACGGGGTGAAGTCGCAGTCAAGGCAGCGATCACTGCGGCTTGGTTTCCTGTGACACCGGCTTGCAAGGTCAACCTCCCTGCGGCGGATGACTCAGCTGACCAAACCTGGGAAAAGGACCGTTCAGGACTTGAAATGTGTGGGAGAGAAAGCTGGCAGAAAGCACAACATTTGGAGATTATTTTCCGTCCACTGCTGTGGGACTTCTTCACACTTATGATAGCTCTGTCGCACACATACACGCACAGTTATACAATTACTTTAAGTTATTCTTTGGAGTGAAGCTCGCGGTCCTACCTTGGCGACACTATGGTAATTACAGTACAAGAGGACAAAGAGAGACAAATGGAAGTTGAGGAGGTACGAGAGAGAGAAAAGGAGGATGTAATAGTCGACCCGACGCACACGTGGTCCCAGCATACCAGAGGCATACAATAGAGCGCTTTTATTCCGCATCCTCACAAAACAAAAGTCTACCACTCTCTGCTCTCAATAATACAAAGGTCTGATACAATCTCCTTCTTAATTCTCAACCATGTCAGTTTTTCAGGAATGTTTTTGCCTCCTCCCTGAAGAAAATCAATGCATTCTGATTTGGTAATTTCCCAGGGTGCCACGCTCTGCTCTCCCTGCGCTGAGAGAGGTGACAAATCCGGTCATGGCGGCGTGAACCCCCCCCACTTCCCATCTTCCTCTGTTTCCACCCTGATTTTGTTTGTGTTTCTCTCTTTCTCTATCTCTCTCTCGCCATCTCTGGGTGTTGCGACAGTGCGCGAGCTTAGAATTTGTTGGAATTTCGCAGCCCTTCCCGGTGCTCTGGTGAAAAACACTCATTTGTGACGGTGCCAAGCTGCTAATGGCGGATGGCGGGGTCCGTGCCGAATCCCACCTCCGCTCCCCCGCGCTCGTTATTCTGTGCTCGGCACCGCTCGCACCCCTCCCCTACATCTGCCAAACTCAGCTGCGAGGGAGCGGCATAATTATCCCGCCGGAGCCTCAGACGCCTCCATGCCGTCACAACTGGGGCTTCATTAGAGACCCGCAAGAATGCCCCTGTGCGTGTATGTGTGTGTGCGAGAGAATGTGTTACGTTTATTTGAAGATATTTGCACGCGTCCCTTTGTGTGTTTGCGTGTTGTGTATGTGCGCGAGTGTGTAGCGAAGCATGGATAGTTGCTCCGAGAGTTTTATGTCCATGGCTTGCAGCGCGAGTGTTACTTTGGTGCCGTTCGCATGCGTGTTTGCGAGTCCTGTCTGTGCTAATATTCTGGTGAGTACGCCATTAATGAGTGTGTGGCGTGTGGGTGTGCGAGGATCTGATGAGTCGGGCTCAGAGGTAATTTGACTTCTTAGAGCTACAGACCCCTGTGCCAACCCCCCCAGCCCCCTTCACCAGCTGAGAAGTCCCTGAGGAAGGCCGGGTTTAACAGGGCCTAGATTCCCCCACTTACAACACACACATGCCGCAATGACACACACTTATATACTGTCAAAGACACGCGCACTTTAAATGCACGTTCATAATGAGACATTGGCCTCTTTTAAAGGCACCTGTCCATGTGCGCATCTCTCTGAGACTTAATTTGCCTTGAGAGTGTGAGAGTTTGCTTGTAGGCTAAAGTGTGAATAGCAAGCACATATGTCAGTGTGTGAATAAAAGTCAGTAGAGCCATAAAACATAGATTTAAATTGATATGTAGTTTTGATGAGCTTTCAGGAAGTATCACAACATTTGGTTTGATTTCTGCTTCTAGTTTTTGCTTTAACACCATTTTAAGACTAAATCTGATCTACCTTTCTATGTTATTTTACATGGACAGTGTATTGTTTTCTTTCTTTTCTTTCTTTTTTTGGATAGAAATTAATACTTTTCTTCAGCAAGGTACATTGATTATAAGAATTTTACATAGTTACAAAATATTTCTATATCACATAAATTCTGATGTTTTTTAAGCCTTCTATTTATCAAATAATCCTTAAAAATGTCTCATGATTTCCACAAAAATATAAAAAGTACAACCATTTTTCAACATCGCTAATAAGAAATTCATGAGCACCAAATCAGCATATTAGAATGATTTCTGAAGGTTCATGTGACACTGAAGACTGGATTAATGGCAGCTGAAAATTCAGCTTTGCTATCACAGAAATAAACTACATCTTAAAATATATTAATATAGAAAAAAAGTTGTTTTCTTTTAAATAATACTTCACAATATTTCTCCCTTTTTTTAAACAAATAAATGCAACCTCGGTGATCATAAGAGACTTCTTTCAAAAACCAACCCTAAACTTTAAAACAGTAGTTCTATAACTGTATATAAATATATATTGTACTTGATCTGTTATTGTTGTTTAATCTATTTGAGATAAAGAGATACTGTAGTCATCTTAAATGTCAGGCAGACACACTGAGTGTACGATTATTGGCCAGAATAAGCTGTGAAGCAAACCAGACTAAGACTGTAATGACCTGATTTGAGTACTGAGCCGAAGTTATCTGAAAATGCTAGCTTAGAATCAGAGGATTTGTTGTTGTAGGGTTTTTTCCCTCTCATTAAGTCTCTCTTTTCTCTCTCATTTCTCTTCTTATGTCACTTTCACCTCCTCTCCTTTTCTCTCTGCTCTCTGAAGAGTCTGGAGACTCTAATTGTAATGATGTTTTGGGTTCTTTTTATCTCTGCCACACATTGATGTTGTAATTGTAGGTCTGTGTGTGTGAAAGAGGGAAATAGGAGGGATATTACCATCCGCTGTTCTCTCAGGCCACCGACTGTGCTGTCGTAGACGGCCGTTAGTGCTCCACGCATGCCAGTGCATGTGATGTGGGGCTGGCTGTTGCATCACCTTGCCACTACTACATGCTGCTCTCTCATAGAACTCCAAAACTTAGAAAAACACATATATTAATTTTCTGTACTTAAAGAGAAAAGATAAGTGACTATTTAAGTCACTTTAAACATATTTGTGCACACTTTGACATTACATTGTGTTCTTTTTTTATATTTACTCATGTTTTGCCCTCATGTCAGCCAGAAGTTTCATGCAAACACTGAGACATCCGTGTGAGGAAAAGAGCTTCAGATTTTCCATTTGAAACTCGGCAGGGACATCAGACCACCTTGGAGGAACCACAAGCCTCCTCTGCGTACCCTCCACCCCAAAGGAAGGCCAGAATATCTCAGTTCCAGGCCAAAGCAAGCATCCTTTCCCCTCCTGGGCCAGATCTTCTAGCGCAGTTACAGTCCAGTGTTCACCCAAGGACAGAGGGGAAGTTAAGCATGAAAGCTACTTGATACTCTCGCCTCACTTTTATGCACCAGACTAACCATTTTGAACTAGATCGCAGTGTTGGGAACAGGACAGGCATGTTTTCACTCTTTGGTGACCTTTGTATGTGGGGTCAGGGGTCAGGGGGTAAACACTGTGCTGGCTCACTGCATTTCCTGCAGGCGTTAATTGTGCTGCTGGCGCCTTATTGACAGTGTTTCTTGCTCTCCATACTGTGCACATTTTGTCTCGCTCACACCTCAGCCCCCTCCTTCCTCTGTCAGTAAATCCCCTTTATACTGGAGGGACGTGAGGGAATGGTAGAGATGGATGAAGAGGGAGGAATGGATGGATGGATAGATGGGGAGGGAGGAGGGCGAACTGTGAGCTGAGCTTCTACGTAAGTGTCAGTCATATTAAAAGCCGCTGACAGCTTTCGCTTCCAGACCAAACTCTGGACAAATAGCTCTCCAATCGATAGTTTCCCAACAGCAATATTTGGTATCAATGCGTGTCCTTCTCATTACACGATGAGGCCAGAGTCTCCCTGGGCTCTGAATAATTTATCCCCTTGACGTGGAGAGAATAGCAAAGAAGGAAATGCCGCCCTATCTCTCTCATACTCTACAACTCCGTTCCAAAACCTAGTGAGCTGCCTCCGTAGGCAGCATTTTAAAGTATTATAGCCATGAAGTCTGTTCCAAAATGTAGGCAGCGTAATTATGCTGCATCCTAAGATACATAATTTTGGCTAAATTCTAAGGCAACATTACATTTGCAGAGAAAGTAATCCCAGTATGTACTGCGACAACTTTAGTAAACACAACAACAACAAAAAAACCAAAATGGAGTACAGACCTAAGAGAAATGAGAAAAATATTGAATATAAATAAACATTCAACACTGAAAAGTGTTGTAAAAAATAAATTAAAAAAGGATGCATTATAATTCATTTAAAATGTGCTGTTTAAGCTCAAATATTATTTCTGAATTTAATTAAGAAAGCATTTTAAAATCCCAATTCTGTTTCCGAATCTGAATAGTTTCAAATAGGATATGGAATAGCAATTTAAATTATTACGTATTCAGTATTTATTATTTGATATTTATGTTTAATTTTTAAATGTAGTCATTTGAAAGTGTTGACATATTAAAAAATCCTATAGCAATTTTTTAAAGTTTTGGTCCAGAATATCTGAAACTTTTAATAGATGGATGGATGGTTATGTTTAAGAGTATTACGTTTTTAGCTTAGCGGAATGCTAGCAGTAAACTATTGTTGGTGCCTATGTAGAGCATTTCCAGGTTTCATTTCAGTTGTCTAAATAGGCAGCGGCTTTCTAAGACAACAAGGCAGTTCACTAGGTTTTGTAACAGCCCACCACACTTAGCTCTCCATAGCTTATACCAAGCGCTCACCTCACTCCCTGTGTTCTCAAGCCTGTCCCTTTCTCTTCCTCATTGACACAAATCTTCCTCTCTCTTTCTCATGCTTTTCTCATCATCATATTTTTAGTTTTCCTCCAGCAGCCCCACTTCTCTTTTTAAGTAGCTTTGCATACATTAATCGCTTGCCATGCCAGGTGCTGCTGGGTAGTATTTGCCTAGACTCAGCAGTATGAATGTGTTTATGGGGTGAGCTGGGTCTATGAGGGTCCTCCATAAGAAGAGGATCAACATATCCATAGGCATTACGCATCTTGCCGTCGCCTCTCCGGGGAAAGGGCGCTCGAAGAGCAAACTCATTTTAAACACACTTACTCCACTCCGACCGCATCTCTCGCTCATTATGGCAGCAGCCAATAGCGTGGGATCCGTGTGGAGGTGAGCCATCTTGAATAAGTGGTAGAGAACATTAGCGAAGAAGAAGATAATGGAGGTCTGGAAGGCTGGCTAATGAGTGCTATCCTCTCAAGAACAGACCCTCAGCCTTATCCCCACCGAGGAGAAAGCAGGCGGAAAAGGTTCCCGCTCCGTCTTCCGTTATCTTTCGTGACCCTTCCTCCCTCACCCGCCCTCGCCTCCTAATCATCACTAAGTATTATAAATGTTAGCTTAAACCAGGCAATCATCGCTACACCATAATAATAAACTTTTATTGCCATGTTCCTATTAGTGAGTTAATGTTGTCTGCTGATGGCGTGTAATTGTGCTCTTTTCTCGGCTTTGCGAGTCCCACATTTCCCTCATGCCCAATCAGCTACGCACGGGGAGAGAAAATAAATAGCCTAATGCTGTTTTAATTACTGAAAACATAAAGCATGAAGCCTACGCCTTCCCTCCTCTCCTCTCCTTTAGCTACCTGCAGTTCTCATCACCGCACTCGCAACCAGCGGCACTGACCGGCAGAGCGAGCGGGGCCACGGCTCACGCCCGCCCACTCTGTAGAGGAGCCGTAGATACCTTTAGGGACATCCGGAAGAGTTTGGACGCATTTGCGCTTCCATCATTAGCAAAGTATGCTCTTATATGTTTGTTTTTGGGGGGGCGAACTCGCTTAACAGTCACAGCACAAAAACCTGTATCAGATTTCTGCATTTTGTGAACTCGTTTGTGGCGTTACCTGATTTACAAATAGAAGGGCAACCGCAATCCTTCATGGGGAGTTCGTTCTTGGTGTTGTTTTGCGGTCTTAGCTGGTCATTATGTTCACTATCTCTTCTTAGTATGCACACACACTCCCACCGAAGCACAAACATACACAAGCCTCTGTAATCTACCCTGAGAACATGGCATTGGTATTCTAGTACGTTTTTTGACAATGCTTACTACAATGCAATTAGTCGCATATCACACACATTCTCAAACACAAAACCACCTCCTGTGGTGTTTACAGCACACTAACATCCCGCCCATACCATCACACACTCAATCATCGACACACACACTCTGGACTTCTATAGTGTGGCAGTGTTTCTAAGGAAACAGAGCGTTTGACGTGTCTTTGTGGCTCCTAGTCAGCCGCCTTCCCAGACGCCACTGTTCTTATTTTAACTCGCACCCTTCACACCTCCGCCGAGGCCGGAGAACACGCTCGCCCCGCTAGACATGACACTGAAGCAGATGTTAAAAGCGCTCCTGCAGTAATTAATCTGATACCTGTGCTACAACTGTTGATTTAAAAAAGGGGGGCTTCAAACTACACAGAGTTATAAATAGATTATGGTAAAAATGACCTGACTTGTGCGAGGAAATGTTAAAACACTGCTGAAATGGTTCGTTTTTATTTTTAGACATTAAGTAAATCCAAGCAGCATCTGTAGTGGTTCACAGCTCAGAAGTTTCAGCTGTGCTGGGTTGTTTAACCCACATGTTCTGTTTTGTGTCTCTTGAAAATCACACATTAAAATATCAATATTGAAGTTTGATTTCATAAACAAAATTTCAACTGTACTCTATGAAACTTTTTTTTTTTCACCAATTTGGGGTCTCAGAGACCCCATTGTAAAATACTAAGTACTGTAATGCAACAAATTCTCACATTAAAGTTCTCTGACTGGTGTACACTTTTGCCAGTTGTTTTTAATTTATTTGATTGTGTTTTTATATGGTTTGTATTTGCCAGTGTTATTTTAGTTTTATTTATATGCGGGTAACACTTTATAATAATTTTCAATTTATAAATCATTAACAAACGTTATGTAATGTTTAACGGATCATTAGTTAATATATATTCACATATCTACTGCAGAAACGTGAAATAATGTGCTTGTTAATATTTACTAATAAATGTATTAAACATTACCTAATAATTAACATTTCATGTCAATTAAAATGCTTAGAAATGTCATTAAACTTCTAATTCTAAATTCTAAATGCACATCTTAAAAAGCTACAAATGATTTTAACAGATGTTATACATTGATTAAAAGCTTTTGTTAATGCACAACACTTGCTGCTATTGAGGTGTGATACAGGTAAGGTTAGGTTCTGGTTTGGTGTATAGGTTTGTTTAAGGGTTGGGTAAGTGGTCAACGATTTGATTACTATAAGGGAACATGATTCAATCTGTTTATATCAAGCATTTAGCTAAACTTAACTAACCACCCTTTACACAAACATTGTTACAGTAGATAAAAGTCCAGTGCCAATAAAGATTAAAAAAAAAAAAAAAAAGGAAATGTTTATAAACATTTACAAATGATGAATAGTCTCAATTTTTGATTGGGTACTACAAAACATTAATTAAATATTTACATAATAAAGGATTTAAGACATGCATATAGTAGAAGTCTACACAACAAACAAAGACCAAATATATGACCCTTACAGACTGTGATTATGAGTTGATATTAACATGAATAGTTTGTGAAGTGCTTAACGTTAATAATTAAGCTATATTTGCACAACATTTGTAAATGTTGTTTAAATGTAAAAATGAGCATTAGCTAATATGTGAACTGAAGTTTAATGACACTTGTAAGCATTCAACAGTACATTAACAAATAAACTTGTAATCATTGTGTAATTTCTGTTCAAATCTTTTGTAGATTTTTTAAACGCATTGCAAGTTTAATGACATTTGTAAACATTAACTAATGATCAGTTAAGCATTATATAATGTTTGTTAATGATTTATTAATGAAGCTTTTAATCATTGTAAACCATCTGTCAAAATCATTTAAAGATTTTTTATTTTTTTAAATGCATGATCATATGAATTGAATGTTTAATGACATTTGTAAGCATTTCAGTTTACATTAATTAATGATCTTAAAAACATTTTATATTAAAAAAATCACAATATAAAATAAAAAAAAACACAATATCACATATCTATATATTTGTGTATATATATATAAATAAAAAATAATTATTAGACACACATTATATAATGTTTGTTAATGATTTAAATAATGAAAGTTATTTATAAAGTGTTACCACTGTATAAATAATTACTGGTAAAAAAAAGCCTTTTAATTATCTTCCATTTACCTTACCACTTACAAGAAAATTTACCATTTATTATTTTTACGCAAATATCTTTGAGAGCTCTCAAACCCAACATAAAAACAGTAAAAAAGTCTGTCTCAACAGAACGTGAAGCCGGCAGGGATGGACACAGATTTGTTGCAGAGTGGAAAGGCAGTAAACCACCCTGAGGATGTCATTGTGACTTGAGGTTTCGGTAGACATCGGATGACAGGCAGAGAGTTGGAATAATTATGGGCGATTTTCTGCCTTCATCTCATATTTTCTTCATTTTCAATTCCACATAATGTGTCCTTCCCTGTAGCGAAGTAATCATATTACAGTTTGTATCTATTTAAATGTGTGTGTGTGTTTTGAAGACTGAAAGAGAGTTAGAAGTGCTAACTTTTAGAAGATGTTGTTTTGACACGTATGTGTGTGCGTATTAAAGACGCGGTTCTGCTCTTTTCTGGGTGTATATGGATAAGAGCTGGAGGGGCAGATTAAAGGTGTGGGGTTTGTGCCCCGAGGCCTGCTCTAGTCTGCCACAATCCCTTATCCAGACTCGACCCAGACAGCATTGATCCACACAAATACGTGCAGAGTGTACAAAGCTTATTAACCCTTGCAAAAACTACCTAGTCTCTGGCTGGTCAACTATATAACACATAGAGAGTCTTTTTGGAATCATCATTTAATACCACATGACATCGGCCGGTGGAATTTGTTTCTGTTGTTTGCGATTGTTGGTCCAAGTAGGTTAGGGGTGCACAGTCATTGCTGGCAGAAATTGTCGTACCAAACACTGAAAGAGCAGTCCAACTGTGCTATGGGTTCACGTATGGGCAAACACCGACACACTCTCGCTAAATAAGTCTCTTTGTGTCAGGGCTTCAGACTGTTTTACAAGTTTGCTAGATACTGTAGCAACTGTAAACTGTGAAAATGCACACTAAAAAGTAGCTTAGAAGTCCTGATGTTTCCTTTGATACATTGTACAAAGAATATAAAAAATAAATATATATAAAAATTTAGCTCAGCTTGGCTTTGTGTTTATATCTAGATATTTACTTTTCTTTTTCCAGCAGACATGCAAAGTTTTTGAACATCTGTTGTTTGAAAATGTATCACATTATATTCAATTCCTTCCTCTAGAAAATTAAACAACCATTTCTGGTGTCATACAAGATCTCATCTTCCTGCACACCTGATCAAACTCCAGCATATTATCGTGATATCTTGTTTTAGCTAATCAAAAAAGCTTATCGCAAACGGTTAGCATTATGCTAAGCTAGTAACTGACGCAATTAGCATGTCAACCAAAGGTTAAATAAAAACACAAAAAGTGTATTTTGATCTGTTTTCATGCTTAAGAAAAAAATAAAGTGATTTTGTACAATTTATAATCAGACACCAAAGATAAACCAATGAAAAATGTAGCTAAGGAAAGGAAAATGGCTAATTGCCTAGCATTATGCTTCAGTACAAGAACTAACACTCGTAACTTGACATGTCACTCAATAGAACATTAGCAAACGCTGACGTGAGTATTGTGTGAAGGCTTTAACACACTTTAAACAGTTGATCCTTTTGTGTGTCACTATAGCAATGTTGCACAAAATAGTATTTGTGACGTACTGTAGTGAGGAACCATTTACAAAGAGGAAATAGACATCTGCTAAGTGAGGGGTCGAAATATAATGGCAAAAATCAAAGCAAAGTGCTGCTGTTACTACATAGGCCGTGCAAGTTACCCTTTGTCTTCCTTTCTTTCCTTTTCCTCTCTCACACCCACACGTACATACCCACAGTTACGAATAAAAGTATGCAAATATCGCAGCATGTTTGATTCTCCGACTCTGTGTGAGGTCCCCACAGACTCATCAAGACTTTAGCACCTCCATCAAGTCAGAGCGGAGAGAAAGAGGAGGTCTCAGCTACACCTTACATCACACACCCCAGTGGGTGTGAGTGTGTGTGTGCACGCGTGTGTGTCTGTGGTCTCACTGAGCTGCTGATGTGGAAGCTTGGTTTGTTAAAAAAGGGAGAAAATCTTGGGTCCAGGGGTGTGAAAATGGACCTATATCACTGTCAAGGACACCTTTAATTACAACAGCAGGGGTTCTGTGTGAGGGTGTGCCTGGAGATGGAGGAGGTGACAGGGCAGAAGGAATTCTGGGTAGAACTTGGAGTAGAACTTTTAAATTATTGTTTATTTTAATTTTGAATTGCAATTTTATCAACATTTTATCAAATGTTATCCTTCCTGAGTAAATACACCCATGTGACCACTCTACACATTCTACCCAAGCCATACATAAGCTTAAAAAAGAACTGGAAGCTCTTTACACACATGCATTACCATTAAAAAAAAAAAAACATTGATTTAAAAAAATAAAATAAAATTCAAATACTTCTATGCTCACAAAGGCTGCATTTAATTACAAAAAACAATAATGTTATTAATATATTAATATTATACTATTATTACACTTCATAAGAACAGCATTTAATAGTTAATTAATTAATAGCATAGTAATAGACTTTTGATTAATTTAATACATCCTTTCTGAATAAAAGTAATAATAATAATAAAAAAAAACTTATTTTATTTTTATAAAATATATTAAAAAATATTTTGGATCAAAACAGATTTACTGCTATTCAAAGAAAGTATGTGTGTAAGTGGACGTTTTAGCACCTGTTTGTCCGCTCATGCACACACTCTTGAGTTCAGCCACATTATGATACTGAACGCTAACAACCTCTTACACGTCTTAACTAGGTGCTTCGCAATAGTGACAAGTGATTAAAGTTATAATTTCGATGTAAGTCTGAATTTTTATCTTACCTGCTGCAACCTTGAAGACATTTTGCTGATTAAATTTTTTTTTTCTTTTTTTTTTTTTCAATGTTGCATATCTCAGACCATCAATTAAATGCTCTGTTTTTGTGTCTGTGTGTGTTGCTGTTGTTCATTTTCAGTTTTGCACTTTTCGTCATTGGAAGCTTGTTGCATTAAACTACCACTAGACAGCAAACCTGTTAATTAAACCTCAGATTTTAAGTGTTTGGATGTTTCTTTGCATTGAAGTAAATATGTTCTAGGTTGTGTCAGAACACCTGTCTTGTTAAAAGCTCCTCCGTTCTCATGCTCTGACGTCTCCCTTCCTCAAAGTGTACAAATATATGCAAACGAGAACATTCGTCTGAAAAGGCACTCTTTAGTTCTTCATTAGCGGAGGGTGAAGCTACAAAGAGCACAAACAATATGGGGAAAAAAAATGTGATGGAATGAATCAAAGCGGTTAGAGCTTTGTAAGACGAGCAGAGGCAGATACTGTACGCTGCCTGCCGCCCCATTTCCTCGGCAGAGCGGCTGAATTAGCATGATAATCATTCTCATCGTTTACAAGGGCGAAATGTTTCAGTTTAATGCCTTGCTTGTGTTACAAGCCATGCACTTAATTAGACAGTAATGACTCCGGCGAGGCGAGCGGAAAGAGGAAGAGAGAGGAACACAGGAGTTGAGGGGATGAGGAGTGAGAGCCCTTCACATCCAAGAGCCCTGCCACATTCACCCACTCCACCTGTCAGCTATCCACACACACACACACTGCATGCTGCGTCCTGTAGCCGTGACGACAGTTTACACAGGTAAATTGTGAGGCACAGTCTAGTCATTGTGACCCTAGGTCACTTCCTTTATGCGCTGTAGTGTTTTGGCATATCAGGATAAACAGACCTTTTTGCTTTTTCGTAATGTTATATCCTGTCCTCCTCTGATTCTACCTGTTTTTTTTTTCATTCATTTTTTAGTGAAAGACTGTTTATGTCTGTCTGTCTGTCTGTCCTCCAGTCTGCCTATCTGTAATACACTGTGCATTGCTATATATTATTTTATTATTGATTCATTATTATATTATTTTTTTTATTTCATTCATTCATTCATTCAGTATTTCTTGTCAAAAATATTCTTCATAATTTTACTTGAAATTTTTTTTTTTTCAGTGTATGCTCAAATTTACCAGTGATGCTCATATGCTAATGTATGTTCAATCAGTTTTTTTTCTAAATATATATATATATTATATATATATATATATATATATATATATATATATATATATATATATATATATATAGATAGATAGATAGATAGATAGATAGATAGATAGATGTGTGTGTGTGTGTGTGTGTGTGTGTGTGTTTGAATTACTTTTTTTATTATATTGTATTTAAGGTTTTTATTTAGTTTTTTTATTCATCATTTCATGACTACTCTACATATCCTCACTAACCCATGCATATTTTTTATATAAATGCATTAGTGCTACTTTACTCATATAACAAGATTGTGGTTTTTAGAGGGACGCATGCTTTCGACCTTCTCTCCTGTCCCATAACTGACTTTTTCTTCCTCCTCCTTCTTGTAACAAGATGTCAGGGATCATGTTCTCCCTTCTTGCTGAGGAAGACAAAGTCTGTGTTGTTATAAGTGACTGAGTAGTTTTACCATTAGAGAATGCAGGCTGGAATCCAACATGAGAGCAGGCCTTTGGGTACAGGCTGGCTTGCAGAGTTAAGCCCAGAGCCTGCCGTCTCGCTGGCTGTCGGATTGGAGCTATACGCAGGTCCATATCTCACCCCGTGCCCTGGCTCTGAGCTCTCCGCCCTGGGCCAAGAGGTCTATCCTTCCCTGCCCACGACTCATGATGGCCGTCTGATAGAGGACGTGAGTTTAGAGCATGTCGTTCTGGATAGATTGCCGTACCGCGTGAGTGTGTCTGCAGAAGTATAAAAGCCTGGCTGGGAGCAGGGCTGTTTCGTCTCCGCCGTTGATCCCGCTCATGCTGTTCTTTGAAACGGCTGATAAATGCGGATCTTCAGTCACACTCTAATTACAGCAGCTTAAGTGCTTTAACCACTGTTATCGCAAACTGTTCTATTCTCTGAACCCTGTCAAAATACACACGCGTACGTGCACGTCAGAGCGTTTGTTTGTGCGTTTACGCGTCACGTTTGTGTGTGCACGGCTGTTCGTTTACACAGGCCGCGGGTACGAGAGTGCCTGTGCGTTCTCGCGGGCGAGGGACTTATCTCCACATGTGTGCGAGCAGAAGTAGGATGTGATGGCACTTGATGTTCCGTCGAACGCATTTTTCACAGCGCATAATTTAAAAGTTTCCTCCTGTTTGCATCTCCTGCCGTTTCTGTCGACTCCCCTCCCTCTCTCGCTCCTTCCATCAGAGGGTTGTACCTCAGTGACAGCCCCCCGCGCCCTCGGACTGCCTGCGGTCTGCCTATTAGCGGCAGTGACGGCATCCGATTCGGCCATACCGCTTCATTTGCGATATGGATTTAATGTGTGACACAGAGAGGAGGTGTCGATGGACTAATGTCTCATCCTTTCATCTTACTCTCTTCCTGTCTTGGTCTCTGGAGTGTAATTGGTTTCTGTCCTGTGTAGCGTTGCTAGCTCCGAGTGCAAAGCGAGGCGAAGGCAGACAGTGCACAGTGGTTGGCGATGCCTGGGAGAGTTAGGTGTGTGTGTGTGGTTTGGGTGAATCAGGAGAGGTGTGTTTCCAGAGTGGAGGTGATTCTTAATGGGGTGTGGAGTGTGTGTTTATCAGCTCCCTGATCGCTGTTTATTGCCCAGTCGTGTGGAACTAATTTACTAATTGAGTTTGAGGTTGGGAAAGATGTGGCAGGAGGGTTTGCGAAGGAGACATGAAAACATGTCGTACCCCCCCGCGTGCGTGTTTGTGTGTGGAAGGTAGAGAGGGAATGATAGAGTATGTTCACATGGAGTGACGGAGTCATTTCCTGAGATGTGATGCAACAAATTCACAGGCAGTCAGGATATTTGACGTTTAATATGAAGCTATGTGAATAATTTTTGACCAATGAGAGCTCACTGTGGGTGGAGCTACGCTGTGGTTTGTTACTTTACATTTGGATTTTGTGTGAAATGACAGATAAAGGGTCTAATTATGTCATCATTTACTCACACTCCAAAATTGCATGACTTACTTCTGTGGAGCACAAAAAATATGTACATTTTTAAAATGTTTGTGTTTTTTGTCCATAAATTAAAAGCCACTGGGGTCCAGTGTTGTTTTGGACTCCATTGTCTTCCATTATACAGACAAAGTATTCTTCAAAATAACTATGAATAAGTCATACAGTCTTTGAAACGATATGATGGTGAGTAAATGAGGACATGATTTTATTTTTTGATGAACTGTCTCTTTAACATGATTGGTGTGAAACCAAACTGCCTGCATGATGTGTCCAACACTGCCACTTTCAGTTAGGGGGGCACAACAGGTGAAATTTGTTGGCTCTCTCTCGTTCTCTTTCTTTCCTCCGTTTCTTCCAAAGACTTTCCCTCTGTCTCTCTCGTGCTCTTGCCCTTGTTGGTGGGAGATTTGACCTGGAATGTTAATAGAGGAGTGAGGCTGGAGTCCTCTGCAGATCTCTGGCTCTCTTCACTCGCTGGATAAGACAGAAAGAGAACATCCAAGAAGAAAGAGTGTAACTTAAACTCAACCTTACACCTTATTCTACTGTATCTCTGTCAGTTTCAGTGTAGTGTGCATAAATGGCATGACAAAATGATACATTCGTGCTTTCAAAAAAATAGAGGAAAGGAGTGTAATTTAAAGTATCATGTGTAGTGCAAATTGAGTGAACAGATGATTAATTTGAATTAAATATGAATAAATTAAAATACATTTTAGAATAGGATAAAATAAAACAAAATTCAATTTTATTTAGCCTACACTTTTATTTTCAAGTTAATTTAAAATAATTTAGTGCAGACTAAATTAAATTCATATAGTCACTAATTTAAGAAAATAGCATTTTTGGAAAAAAAGCATTTATTAAACTAGACAAATTAAGATGAATAAAGATTAGAACTAGTATGGCAGTAATCATATTTATGAATGTAAATGTAGCAAGGTCTCTCTTTGGCAAGTTTATAATGAGGGCTTCTAATGCATCTTTCTGCACTAGATAGTTGTGCAAGAGAGGAAGTTCTTGTTTTTCATCTCCTCTGGTGTGGTTGGATCACCCTGCATCGACTGACAGTGTGAATCTAGAGTGAAGGAGAGGGAGTCAGAGAGAGGAGAAGATAAGAGAGGAAGGCTCAGTTGTGTAAGGGTTACAGAGAATGGGGGAGCGTGGGTTTTTAGACAGGCAGACGTTTTTGGGCTAGCTTACAGCAGCTGTGGAGCCCCGCTGGTAGATTAAAAGAGGCTCCCGTCCGCAGAGTGAAGTACAGCAGAACCCCCAGCGGGTGCAGGTGGGGAGGGGCCCACGCAGCTGTCACCCTCCACATACTTTCTCACCCAACTCCAGGAGCTACGACCCAGCAGCCCCACCGTTCACCCACACACCCCACCATCACAGCGGCACGGACATTAATGGAGAGGAGCTGCAGGCTAGAGAGATGGTCTACCAGCAAATGTTTACTGAGGTTGTGTGTCTAAGTTGTCAAAGATCAGAAGAGTTTGAGATGGTAACCCTCATGCTGCGAAACGCTCACAAGATTTATCCTAACCACCACCTAAGGGTTAGTTCACATACAGTACTAGTTCCTACAGTATATCATATAAATAATATTAGCAAATTTATATCATGAAAATGATAATGCTATGCTGTCAAATATTTGTGGTCAGTAAGATTTTTATTTTTATTTTTTTGGAAGAAATTGATTCTTTGATACTATTTTAACTGAATACTGTTCTTTTAAACTTTTCTTTTTATCAAAGAATCGGCAACAACATAAAGTATGAACTGTACACAACACAAACTAAAGCATACGACTATTCATAAAAAATATTGTATATAATACAGTAAACACCATCACACCATGCAGTCTTAGATTGTGTAATCAGCATAAGGGTTACCATCTACACATTTTCAAATAGAAGATGATCAGAGAATTCCTTTGAGAAGTCTTTGAGAAGTTTTTTTTTTACACTTGTGAGATGCTTTAAAGCAGATCTATTGTCTCTGAGATGGGCCCAGATCCGTCTTTAAGGTCACAGAGCACATTACAGCAGCAGGAGTGCCGTCAGTGTTTGTTTCATGATAGCAGTAGTTCAATATTTTGAATTCAAATGCTACACTGTTAACATAAGCTGATAAGCAGGCTTTTTCCCCCTCTGTCGAGTGGAAGGGAGTCTGCACAGCTGCAGCCAGGTCTGAAGTGAAAACACACGCTTTCAGTCTGTCACACACACACACACACACACACACACACACACACACACACACACATATAGTGAGGATTACAGAAGGGAAAAAGAACGATTTGACACTCCTCTCAATGTTCTGACATATTTAGTTGGTTTGCCGGAATGTCGGATTCTCACAAACACACACACACACACAGTCACAAGAGGCCTTGGGTTTGCTGAGAAGGCTGAAGTCAGTGGGTCTCTGTGGTAAAGCCAACTGGGGAGGCTTTGTCACGCAGACGCCCTCACCAACAAGCACTGAACAATGACAGTTGTTCAGGAAACACAACAAAACACACACACTCCCTCGCACAAACATGTCCTCGCTCCCCTTAGTCCAGTCCACACTGCATTTCAACACCGACAGCTCAGCCCACCCTAGGGATATGGGTTCCTTTGTTTTAGATTTGTGGGTGTTTTTTATGTCTGCATGTCTTTTTTATAGGTCTGTGCTGGTGTCGTCGTGTTTATGTAACTCTTTCGCATCTTTCGTCAATATAAAAGTCATTGGTATGTGTGTATTTAAGCATTTTTGCTCGCTTTCGAAGGGGCAAAACGGGTCTTTCAGCAGGTCCTGGGTGAGATGGGGTCAGGAGTGTCGGGACTGACTGAGCCAGGTTGGCTGGGTTGATGCTGTGGCCCCGCCCCACCCCACCCCAAAGGCTCCCAGCGCACTGCCTGTTGGGAAGGAAAGACCAATCAAATGCCTGACAACACGGACTGTACACAAGCCGTTCTTTTGATTTGTGGAGAAAGACTCGATCCAGCTGGGCTGTGGAGCTCCTGAGGTGGAAGGGGGATGATAGGGCAGGGAAAAAAAGGGTTAGTCGGGAGAAGAAGTGTTTGCTAAAGGCAGGTGTTTGGCTTTGATGGATGGCGTGGGTTGCAGGTGCTCCCTGCACCTGTGTTGGATCTCAGGTCTTGTTTCTGCGGACTTGAGGTGCTTCTGTTTCCCATCGAGCCTTGAGTGGCGTGCTCACTTGCTAAAAGGCCCCGCAGAGTTTAACATTTGTAGTGAGGTGCAGTGTAATTAGATGGAACCAGACTAGGAATCTGTTCTTACTAATGGAGACAGACCCAGACAGGAATGCTCTCAAGCTCAGTCAAGGATGGGGGACTTCTGCTCCTCTCTGATAACCATTAATGATTCTGGACCACTGCTTTCCTGCTATAATATCATCTATCTCTGTCTCTCTTACAACCATGGGAGTGTAAATCCTGCTCCTTGGAGCCATGAGGAGCAGAGTATGGTGGCTCAGATCTGACATCCAGCCACTGCTTCCCATTTTTCCAGCTTTCCCTCCTCCTCCTCATCTTGGCCTGCTCCTTTCTTTCACATGGATGTGAGGAGAGGAGGGGCCGACTTAGAGGATTCATTTCTCCTGGCTCCTTCACTCCCCTGCTTCTCCATTCATTTTCGGCCCGGGTCGTCTGCAGGGTCCTGACTTGTGCTGCAAATGAGCATTGTCTTTTACTGACATTGCCTCTGACATGCTCCTGGGTCGCTCTCATGGTCCCTTTTTTGCTTTCTTTCTTTCCCTTTTACTCCTCATCGCTCTTTTCTTACTCCGTTTCTGTCTTTTTCCTTTTTCATCTCTCTTTCAATCCCTGGAAAGTGACAAAAGTGAAGCCAGTTGGAACATTTTTGATGTTTGGTGCACCTACAGTGGTGTGATGGGACCAAAAATAAAATAAGTAACCAATAGTTTTTCACAAGTTGTATGTTGTTACTTTAAAAGAGCTTATCATTGTCACTTTAAAGCATCGCACCTGGTTTGGACATAGTGTTACAGTCTTTCCATCTGCATATGTCCCTACTATGTAGTATACTGCATAAAAAAACTGGTGTAGGGTTTACTTTAAAACTATTTTCACTTAGAAATTGTTAGTAGATTTCCTTCAAATGTTTAAAAAGAACACAACAACTCATTGCACGTGTACACATTGTCTGTAAGTGGCTTTTCATTTCCTCAGTTAGGGAGAAACTTTTGATGTTCAAGCTTGCATATGTGATTGCATGTGTATGCACGTGGTGTGCAAGCATGTGCGGGTTGAGAAAGGCTCATCAGCATGCAGCGGGAGGTGTGTTGTGTATCAGGGACTGGGAGGGGGGATTAGAGAGACTTTACTGTCACCAACCCCAGGAGAAAGAGCTGAGAGCACACACTGACACCAGCATCCAGGAGCCAGATTAGAGCTCCGCATCACACACATGCATATTAATACAAAGAATTTAGCCTCAGCCCTTACACTTTAACACAAGACAGACAACACCCAGTGGTATGTGAATGCCACAACATATAATCTTTATAGTCAGGTATATTTCGGTTTCATAGATTATCAAACACATGTTTATTTAGCTATTTAAATAGGGATATACCATAGACTATGTATTTGTCATTACTGATTAATAATATAGTAGTTTTTTTATATTTATACTAGGGCTGGGCAAGTTAATGTGTGATTATCACGTTAATACATTAATTAATTAACGCTGACAATTATTTTATTGCGCATTAACGCAGTGTTTTTTTATTATTATTATTATTATGAAACCCCTCTGAATACACACAGACAAACCATGGGTCACAGGAGGGGTGGGATGTTGATCAGTACTGCCTTGGGATGACCGTCATCACGCGTCTCAACCATTAAGAGCATTTGGGGTGGGCCTAAGTCTGCAGAAGCACTCACATGGATGCTCCCGATTATTTAGGCTATGCATCAACATTCACAAACCACGGTTCAGCAGAAAAGAATGCAACAAGCTCGTAATCATGACTTCATAAGTGGGAACTAGGAAGTTTCCGATAGCATGTGAAGACAGCTGAGAAGCGCTCTCGCTCAGCACAGTGGAGTGCATCGTTTTGTTAACTTTGTGGTTATTTTGGATCATTTGGGACGGGGTAACACATGGCCCTCTCACAATGTATAGCTTTAGAGATCTATCAGTTTTGCTGCTCAGAAAAGTTCAAGCAATCATTCTTTATGTATCAGAAGTTCCGCACGCTGGCGTGGTGAGTACTTACATTATATGCTTACCGCGCCCGAGCCTGAGCCCAACTGAACCGTGCTCTGGCCCATCTCCTCCAACCGAGCCAGAGCCGGCTAAACGAACCGCACCTGAGCACAGCATGGAGCAATCACATTAGTCAAACGAATCAGGCTTTGGGGGTCAAATGCGCTCGGGCATGGTTAAGATTGCCTAGTGTGAGTATTTATTCTCTCGCATCCCGCACACGAGTCTCTACCCACCCGCACAATCAAATGTTGTCATGCGCAGCACTTTTTTTGCGTTGGGTCCCGCGATAGTGCAGGCCTCTACTCGGAAGGTGCCTGTTATAATGTTATGATCGATGCTCTGGACTCTGACCAAAACTTGTTTTTCTATAACAAACTATAAAATATTTTCTATAAAATGTTAATGTTTAAGTTGAGATTTACAGTAAATATTTTAACTGCTACTAGGCTAGGTAAAAGGAATACTGCGGTAAAAAAGCATCTTATTTGTTTAAAGTGCTTGCAAACAAAATGTTTTTGCACTTTTGTTCGGATTGCAGTACTTTTAAATGAAAAAAGTGCGCAATACACTACTTTTGAATTAATTATTGAATTTTGTGCATAACAATGCAATTAATCACAGACAATCATGTGGAAAATGTTTATCGATGCCAGCACTAATTTATATTTTAAATAAGAATTTTCTTATATTTAGCTCACTTTTTAATTTGTGTTTGTGTGTGTGTGTGTGTGTGTGTGTGTGTGTGTGTGTGTATAGTATTTTTGTATTTATTAATATTTTAAATGTGAATTTTCTTATATTTAGCTCACATTATATATAAATATGAGATGGTGAAATTATAATTTATGGATCATTTTTCCAAATGAGGACATCCCCAAAGGGAACTTGTGTTTATATATATATATATATATATATATATATATATATATATATATATATATATATATATATATATATATATATAACATTTTATTATATTTGTATGTTTACAGAATTATTTACTTAATTTATGGATCTTTTTTCCAAGTGAGTATATCCCTAAAGGATGTTTTGTCAGATTTAGTTAACTTTTAAAGAGAATTTTATCCCTAAATTATATCGAAGTACATACACACACACACACACACACACACTCCCTTAAACTGTAATATTTGTACTTTCATAAGCACATAAAGTCATTCAAAAGCACAAGTAGATAAGGATTCCTTCTCAGACTCAAAACAATGTGAACAGACCCCCAGATTGCTGCTAGTCCCCCGCAAACACAAAAGGATAAACAGGCATAAAAATCTAAACCCTTCTCCAACACACACACGCGTGTTCACACACACATGCGGCAATGATCATGTGTCTCTGCACCCCCCACCCTGAGCCAGGTCCCAGATGCCCCAGTGATTGGCCCAGCTCTGCACAGCAGACTGTGGTATTAGCAGGGAGGGGGAAGAGGTGCCAAAGGAGAAAAAGAGAGAGGGAGAGAGAATAAGAAGAGAAGGAGAAAGATAGAGTGGGGGAAGATGGAGAGAGGAGAGGAAAGAATGCACCCTTCACTGTGGGGAGCACCAGCCTGCCCCAGACCCCCAGAGGGTTCCCCGCTTTTTCTCTCTTTCTCCCTCTCTCCCTCTCTCTCTCTGTGGTGTTTGGACAGCTGTGAGTGGAGATCAGGTTACGGGTGGCGCTGGCACTTCCTCTGTGCTGGCAGGAGTGTGTGAGTGTGTGCCGAACGTCTGTATGCCATTACCACCGTTACACTGCTAGAAGCTCAGCTACACCACTCTTGACTCAATACATATAGTGTCCTGCTATGTAGTATGCAAAATACACATCAAATGAATCAGAACCCGCAGTATTCATGAATAAGTAGGCTGACAATATACTTATCACCTTCTGCATCCCATATGATGCTGATGTGTGCAAAAAGTGGATATTTTGTATCCCATGAAAGCTAAGTAGACGTCAGATTCAGAAAATGAAGTGATTCATTTCAAGTGAAAGTGTTATAGGTAACAAGAAAATTTACTTATAAAAGTTATACAGTTATTTTAACATATGTTGTTAGTACTGTAAGTCATAGGCCAACATCCAGCTTGTCGAATGTACTGCAAATAGGATGTCCGGGATATTACACGTCTCCATACCTACTTCATTAATGAGTGAAAAGTACATACTGTACTACAGTTCGTCTTTTCGCTCTTGCTTTCAGTTGAATGTCTATGGCAGTGTTGCTTTTTACATAGCAAGGCATAAGCACATCAACATTTTTACTAACTTGCTCAGGAACCATGCAACAATTTTGCCCATGCAAAATGTACTTCAGTTGCATTATGAACAACAAGCTAGAAGCATTTGCATTGACATACTAGCATAGTGTATGTTGAGGGCCTTATAGTGCACTAAACTGGCACACTTAATAGCTTTCCTCTACAGTAACTCTATATATCAGGGTTTGAATATATTATATCCTTCTAGTCGTTGTGAGATACCAGTGTTGCATCTTGACATAGCAGATAATAAAAGTCGTCTGCTGTTTCTAAATTCCCCAAGTCCTTCTGCCTTGCTTCTTTCCCTAGACGCTGAGCCTCTCTCTACAAGACTTTATGACTTTTTGTATTTATGCTGTTCTTCATTTTCTGTATATGTGTGTTTGTTTGTGTGTGCGTTGTCTCTGCCTGTGAGCCATACCTGCTAACGAGGTCCATATTCAGATGAGCTCTCCAGCCAGGCCAGCTCTGAGGCTAGATGCACTCTAGAGTCTCTCTCTCTCTCTCTCTCCCTCTCTCTCTCTTGCTCTTCCCCTCCCCTCACTGGTTTATTAATTCATTCCCTCCTGTAATGGGCTGCAGCTGGGGAGAGGCAAATCGTTGCTCAAATGCTGATGGAACCTTCAGCTGCTATCTAATCGCCCTGTTTGTGTGCCACACTCATAAAAGGGGAAGTCAATGCAGGGAAGAATGTTTTAGTGTCATTTAGAGGTGACTACCACTGGAAATGGATCATATTAAGGTGCAAGTATGACAAGCATGACTGACACCAGGCACACCTTCAGAAGTAAGACGCTGAGGAAGTTAGTGATTTGTTATTGCCCTGCTAATATTTTCACTGACCCACCATAAAAATATATATTTATTTTCCAACAGTTTTGCGTATTAAATGAATACATTAATATATATTTTATTTTATTTTATTTAATATAATCGTGTGTGTAAAAATTCAGCTTTGATCTCAGAAATAAATTATATTTAAAAATATATTAAAATAGAAAACCAATATTAGAAATTGAAATAATATCTCACAATATTAAACTACATTAAAATATTTCAAATCAAATAAATACAGCCTTGATGAGCACAAGAGACTCATTAAGAAAAATAAAAATCTTGCTGATCCCAAACTTTTGAACAGCAGTGTGTGTGTGTGTGTGTATATACATATATATGTGTGTGTGTATTACATTTTTGTCACTGTGCAATAATTTAATAATAGTTGTTATTAACAATAATAAACATTATACATCTATAATCTACAGCATAAAAATCTGAAAATATATAAAATATATACAATTTTTGTCATTGTGCAATAATTTAATTATTAGATTTTATTAACAAAAATAGACATAATACATTTATAATGTACAGCATAAAAATTTATATTTTTATATAATTAGTATTATCATTGGTATTATACACTGTATTTATATTGATATTTTTATATTTTATATAAATTAAATATAAATAAATAAATGGTATATATGTGTGTGTGTGTGTGTGTGTGTGTGTGTGTGTGTGTGTGTGTGTATATATATATATATATATATATATATACTGTATATATTAGTGTTGTCAGTTGATTAAAAATATCCCCAAAAGATAATTTAATTTGTGTTAAATGATAAGGCTACAACGGCCCAACATAAACTGTGGAACATAAAAGATAATTTGAGAAACATCTCAGCATTGTTACCAACAGTTCAAAATACCTTATTTTATGTTGTGCAAAAGAAAGTAAGTCATTCAGGTTTGAAACAACATGAGGGTGAATGAATGATGATAGAATTTATTTATTAATTAATTTTATTTATTTATTAATTGATTCATTTTAATTAATTAATTTATTTTGGTGAACTATCCCTTTAATTTTTTTTGTTTATTAAATTTTTTAAATAAATGAAATGATACTCTAAAGAAGAAATTAAAACTACCAGCAGGTGGGTGTAAATGTCTTTATTCATTCGATTTGATTTGTTCAAATGGTTGATTCATTAAGGAGGAATGAAGTAAACGGCTCTCGCTATGAATGGGGCTTTGAGTCATTGGTTCACACGATTTGTTCACGTAAATTCATTCAGAAACTAAACACCGCTGTGTTGCTCACAAACATACAACAGTTCTGCTGTGAATTTATAGGTAATTTCGTTGGCAATATTGAACAAAAACACAATATAATACAATATAAATACAATATAAACTTGTTTACTGAACTGTTGTATAAAACCACTTTTGCACTTTATAGCCTACAGTCTATGATTTGCACTTGTGTTCTTCATGACAAAAACAGCACTCGAATAAAATTTTAAGAATTTTTGCACCAATATCTTTCATTTTAGCTTCAGCTATATCACAGTGATTTAGATAAAACGGAATGCCATAATTTTTTACATTGTATGAATAAAAATAATACTGCATAAAATGGAAAAATTATGGCATTCCGTTTTATCTAAATCACTTCCAAAGATATCACAAACCAGTCTCTCAATTATAACACATTTGGTGGTGAATTTAAATTCTCTGCTTTAAATGACCAAATGAAAATTTATTGACTAGAATGTTTTTTTCTTATTTATGTAAAAAATTGGACAGTATCTTCGTAAACAGGTTGTTGTATTCATTTCAATTCAATTCATAAAAAAGATAATATTTTTTTCTAAATCATTTAAAAATGATCATGACTAAATTTCTTAATTTACAACACACATTTATTGTCTTATTTAAAAATATTTCAGAATTCGCAACAACCTTATGACGGGGGAGCGTTTGTCCTATAAAGCAAAACGTTGGTCTGACACATTTCTGTTCACACGATAACTGCCAATGCAAAGGCAAATCTGCTCCTGTCCAATCAGAGGAGAGACAGTGTGGGATTTTATTCATAGAGCAGTAGGGAAGAGCACGCAGTACATGCGCTGAATGCTTATAAAACATTCTGCAACAGGCGAGCGGACTGTTGTAAAAAAACGACCTGACCCAGGCACCGGCAACAGTTGCTAAACTCAGCTCAACAGTCTCAACTCAGCTCATTATCCAACACAAACTGGCCAAAACAGACTTGGCGCACTCAGTATGCTCCACGCATGCACATACACAATAGAAACAGAAATGCATTTGCCACGACAGACAACAGTGTGAAGCGGGCGGACGGGCAGGCCCCCGGGAAGCTGCAGCGTTGCTGTTTGATGTTGGGAGCTGATTAATGAGATGTGAGGAGTGAGTGTTTGACGGCTACTCTCTGGGCGCCTGTTTGAGGGGCCCACTGCGTTCATGTGTGTGTATACTTGTGTGTGTGTGTGAGAGAGGAAAGAAAGGGAGAGAGATAGAGTAGGGGGTGGTAGACCCCTGCTGGTTACCCTTGAACACTCTGCGGAGGTGTCGAGGCGGCCCCAGCTCCAGCCGCTCATGAGGGTGCTGTCGCAATTAAACCAGCACAGCAGAGCTGCCGTCAGAGAGAGAGGCCTCTCTTCACTGCACGCCACCTCGCCAGAGAGAGAGAGGTGAGGAGCGGGCGAGGATGAGACAGGAAATCGTGAGGCATGAGAGGTAAACGATAAGAAACTGCGAAGGAAGGAGAAATCGAAAACATGAGCAGGAAAAGTGACTTGAGAATCCGCTGACGGCCGCTTACAGGAGTGAATGGATGTGGATGATAGGATAGAAACCAAAGGCAGCTGGCAAGATCTTAAAGGGATAGTTCACCCAAAAATGAAAAATCTGCCATGTTGTTTCAAACCTTTATGACTGACTGACTTGTGCTGAAAACAAAAGGTGCATTTTTGAAGAATATTCTGTCTATTCCCCTCTTTTTCATGTAATGACTGTTAGACTTGATGAAAAATAACTTTAAAATAAAAGTATCATATGGTGGTCTATAAGACTCGTACACTGTCTTCTTTAGCCATATGATAGCTTGAAGATACTCTTATGGTGTTTTTACCTCCTTTTTTCTGAAACAACATGAAGGGAGATAAATTGAGCGAACTCTCCCCTCCCTGCTCTGATTGGTCAGCTGGACAAGCCTGTTGTGATTGGCACAGAGAGGAGTCATTGAGCCAATTAGCCAGCGCTACCATTGACAAAGCACCTTTACATAAAACAATATGGTGCTCCAATCCGTTCTTATGACATAAAATACAAAAACACTTATTCAAGCGAATCGTGCCCACAGCTAAAGTTTAACTGCTAAACAGTGGACACTTTGTGAAATCGTTAGCCGAGTGCTAACGTGACTAACTGATGAAACAACACAATTTGTAAACCAAAATATGTCTACAGTTATGTTTGAAGAACGACAGACAAAAGACGCTGTCTTAACTTTTAATTAGAATGCAGAATAGCTGTACCAGGCGTACCAGCCTTACATTCGCTCGTATCTCCTGCATTAACCCTATAACTACCGGTGCAGCAAATTAAACAGCAATTTCACAATGATTATAAAGTCTGTGTGCTACACTACATTCTTTATTATTAAACGAAGTCATTAGAACAACGTCAGTCTACATTAATCGACACATTCTTAGGAAATAGTAGGTTCACAGCGAATTATCAGAACTCCTTTAATAAGACAATAATATTGTGCTTCACCTGGAAACCTAAAGCTGAACTAGGTATTCATCACATATTAGCACAAAACTTTTTTTTGAGCACTCAATTGAAAATGTACACAATGTATCAATCATACCACTTACAGGTTGTGATTCGGAGAGCTTGTTAGTCCAAATTAAGAAGATTAGAAGCCAACGAAGATAAAAGCCAAGATTATAGAACAAGTCCTTGATAAAGTGACATGCACACAACAAAAGGTTCGAATTGTATTTCTGTGGTATCCTTGAACAAAGCATCTTCTCAACATCATGTAAACACACTAACTAGCTGAAGTGTTTGAGGGCAGGTCAGAGTCAGACTCTGTTCGTATTTCGCGGGCAGGCGGGGATTATGCAAATATGTTACCCAGTGACGTATACCCGTAACAGGCAAAAGATTCAAAAATATAACGACTCGTTAAGGCGATTCAGAACCGACTCTCTCTTTTGAGAGAATCTTTATTTATTATGCACTTTTTTAAATTAACTTTGCAGATTGTTTTCATTTAAGGATAGCTACATTATAAACTGCAAAAGAGATATTTTTCAAAAACCCATATGACCTGCTCTTTAACTTTCCGTAATACATTTTAATGAAGGAGGGACAATGAAACATCATCTTAACCTCGTCTTTGGTTGAGCTTTCCTTAACATTTTTGTTTTATGCATTTATTCTTTTTTTTCTACAAAAATTAGCTGGAGATCAAACAATCATTGCAGACCCCCTGCAATACCACCATGGCCCACCTAGGGGGGCGCAGACCTGCCGTTGAAGACCGCTGCTTTAGTTACATACAGTCGTGGCCAGAAGTTTTGAGAATTACATAAATATTGGAAACTGGAAAAGTTGCTGCTTAAGTTTTTATAATAGCAATTTGCATATACTCCAGAATGTTATGAAGACTAATCAGATGAATTGCATAGTCCTTCTTTGCCATGAAAATTAACTTAATCCCAAAAAAACCTTTCCACTGCATTTCATTGCTGTCATTAAAGGAACTGCTGAGATCATTTCAGTAATCATCTTGTTAACTCAGGTGAGAATGTTGACGAGCACAAGGCTGGAGATCATTATGTCAGGCTGATTGGGTTAGAATGGCAGACTTGACATGTTAAAAGGAGGGTGATGCTTGAAATCATTGTTCTTCCATTGTTAACCATGGTGACCCTGCAAAGAAACGCGTGCAGCCATCATTGCGTTGCATAAAAATGGCTTCACAGGCAAGGATATTGTGGCTACTAAGATTGCACCTAAATCAACAATTTATAGGTTCATCAAGAACTTCAAGGAAAGAGGTTCAATTCCTGTAAAGAAGGCTTCAGGGCGTCCAAGAAAGTCCAGCAAGCGCCAGGATCGTCTCCTAAAGAGGATTCAGCTGCGGGATCGGAGTGCCACCAGTGTGGCAGCAGGCAGGTGTGAGCGCATCTGCACGCACAGTGAGGCGAAGACTTTTGGAAGATGGCCTGGTGTCAAGAAGGGCAGCAAAGAAGCCACTTCTCTCCAAAAAAAACATCAGGGACAGATTGATCTTCTGCAGAAAGTATAGTGAATGGACTGCTGAGGACTGGGGCAAAGTCATATTCTCCGATGAAGCCCCTTTCCGATTGTTTGGGGCATCTGGAAAAAGACTAAATGGAAGAAAAGGTGAGCGCCACCATCAGTCCTGTGTCATGCCAACAGTAAAGCATCCTGACACCATTCATGTGTGGGGTTGCTTCTCATCCAAGGGAGTGGGCTCAGTCACAATTCTGCCCAAAAACACAGCCATGAATAAAGAATGGTACCAAAACACCCTCCAACAGCAACTTCTTCCAACAACAGTTTGGTAAAGAACAATACATTTTCCAGCACGATGGAGCACCGTGCCATAAGGCAAAAGTGATAACTAAGTGGCTCGGGGACCAGAATGTTGAAATTTTGGGGCCATGGCCTGGAAACTCCCCAGATCTTAATCCCATTGAGAACTTGTGGTCAATCCTCAAGAGGCGGGTGGACAAACAAAAAACCCACTAATTCTGACAAACTCCAAGAAGTTATTATGAAAGAATGGGTTGCTATCAGTCAGGATTTGGCCCAGAAGTTGATTGAGAGCATGCCCAGTCGAATTGCAGAGGTCCTGAAAAAGAAGGGCCAACACTCTTTGCATAAATGTCATGTAATTGTCGATAAAAGCCTTTGAAACGTATGAAGTGCTTGTAATTATATTTCAGTACATCACAGAAACAACTGAAACAAAGATCTAAAAGCAGTTTAGCAGCAAACTTTTTGAAAACTAATATTTATGTAATTCTCAAAACTTTTGGCCACGACTGTAGACAAATATTTAATGACTACAACACTTATTTTTCAGTAAAATCAGAAGCATATGTGAAAAAAAAGGAACGTATCTAAGTAGAATCAATGTTATGCAAACATTGCATTATAAAATGCCTTGATGGCTCCCTATCTCCAAAAACTACAGCATTTCTTCAGATTTCGAAAGCAGCCAGAAAGCTACAAATTTGAATAGCAGCACAGAGGTCAGCAGGAGATTGGCGAGACGAGCGAGATGTGGGTGCGTGGAGAGTTTACTCTTTCTTTACTGAGTTCTTAGCCCTCTGACGTAGCACTGGTCGGACTCGCACTGGGAGCGGCTCTTTAATTAGCTTCTGATGAGGACCTTGAGGAAAAGAGGCAGGTGATTGGACTTCTTATCCAAATAATTACCTCAATTAAGTCATTAAGACCCTGGGCATAGCCAAGCCCAGAACGGCCTCCCCTGTGCCACAGCATGCATTCATCCCTGATCTCACTCTTCAACTGCTGCGGTGTGTGTATGCTCGTGTTTTTGTCTCAACTGATTGTGCTTCTTTAGGCTAGCGCACATTCGTGACCGTCGTGCCTTTTTCTTTTGTCGTCTTATAATGGCAGCGATTCTATCGCATGCACAAAGTCTGTCTCTCATACTTTTACACACACGCTCGCTCACAGAGGTAGGTTAATTACCCATAGCATCTGGATGGCCGTATGTGTGTGAGCCCTCGGCGCCAGTGTGGGTCTCAGTGGCTCTGAAAGTGCCCCGGTGCATCATGGGGGATTAAGCATGGGCAGCCGTGGGGGGTTTGAGGGAGACAGCCGTTTGTAAGACTTTCACACTCCTTTTCCCTCTTTAGTTATAGAATTAGTCCACGAATAAGCAGATTTTGTGCATTTGATTTGTAGGTGAAACTGGCCACCATACTTGGACAGGAAAATTTCCTGCTCCCTTTTGAATTTCGATAGAGAGAGAGTGAGAATAAATAGTCTGAATCAGGGGGGCTGTGTTCCCCCTTTCCCTTTGTTTTGCTGCTGTATGTGTCCAGGTGTGTTTTTGCCTGCGGAGCTCGGCAGCCCACATCTGGATCAGGCCAGTGGCTGTACACCCAGATGTGCTCCGGTTCTAGACTCGCCCTCCCTCGCCTTTGTTTTTTTTATGCTTTTGTTAGAGCAGAGGGTAGAGAAGGGGGCATCAGCTGCCTGTCAGGTGTTTGCATAGATGTAAACAGATGTTATTTTGATGAGTGTGAGAAAGAAAGGGAGGGCAGACCGCAAAACAACAATACCGCTCATATCAGGAGTTCAAACCCGAGATGTAACGATTGAGGAGCCATCGCTGGAGTGAGGAAATGCGGCATACGGATGAGGTGCACACACACTTGGCCCTGCCTCGACTTCTCCATCTGGCCTGTGTGTGTGCGAGCATCTGTGCATGTGTGTGTGTGCACTGTTTGCATATGTGTGTATCTTGCATTTGTTCGACAAATTTGTCGCGCACCTCCAATGAAATTAGACCGACTGCTGATCCTCAGCTTAACTCTTGGGGTCATTCTGCGGTTTGGAGTTTCGTTATTGTATCTGGAGGGAAAAATTTTTATTTTATTTTATACCTCATATTTTAAAATATTAAACATTCATTATATCATTTTTACATTTCAAGATGTATATTGTTAACATTAGTTTATGTATTATAATCAAATATGAATAAAGGTTATTATAAAAATATATTACAAAGACAGGGCTGGGTTTAGTAACTATAATTAACATGCAATCTAGATTATGTAATCAGATTCCAAAAATTAAGTACTTCTTATTAGATTAAATTGCAATTTAAAATAATCGTAATCAGACTAAAGTTACTTTTTTTATGGATAACATGGTTAAACATCTTTTTCATCTTGAATCACACAACACAAATAAACTAATAAATCCCCCCAATTCTTCTTACACACACATTAAATTAAATATACTCTGTATACACTCAGAAAGTTTTCTGGTTTTGTGGACATTCACACAGAGATCATTAGTCTAATGGCTACACAGCATCTGACCACTGGGTTTACAAAAATCATTTCAGGTTTAAGAAGTGTTTCAACATTGCATCAACTACTGATGATCACATTCATTTTATTTGAATTATCACTCGGTTATTTACTTTGGAAGGCGTTTGATTTTTTTTTTGTCATCTAATCCGCTTTCACCTAATATATTTTTATTTGAAGTAACAAATATTTGTTTTTAATAATGAAGTATCACATTTTCATGTTCATGGTTCTCTGATGTTATTTTTTTTAAAAACCCAGTTTGGGGAAACTTTGACGTAATATATTGTTTAATGAACTTCATGTTGTTAACAACAAATGGAATATATTTTCTTACTCTTTGTATTTTAATATCAATATGTTACAAGATTATCCTATTTAAATCAATTTGATAAACAAGATTTATCGAACGTAATCTAAAAGTAGTCATAATTATATTACCTAAAATGTGTAATGTAATGAATTACATTACTAAAATTTTTGTCATGTAATTTGGAATCAGTAACAGATTGTAATTTGTAAGTAATCTACCCAGTACTGTACAAAGATACCTAGATTTTAACAAAACAACAACAAAAAAAAGATCTGATTCTCTTTCATTAAGACAAATTCATAGATAAGTTAAAACATGTTTTTAGACTCACACCAAAGATTGATCCAGATCTGTCTGCCAAGGTCCAGGAACTTAAAAAGTAGAAAAGAATGAAGATGGTAAACATAGTGTGAAAGCTTGAAAGGAAAAGTGAAAGAAATGGGGGGGGAAGTGGAGTATGCACCCCCTCCTGTGCTGTCCTTCTCATTTCACTCCCGTGAGTGTGGATGTGACATGTTGAATTAGGGCCCTTGGGCTGCTGGGAGCTTTGATTTGACTGAGGACTTTTTAGGTGGGACAGATGAGTTCTCCCAGGGGGACAAACACCCCCTCCCTCCATTCAGTGGGGGAATGAACGATGGTTAAAGAAGAAAAAAATTTTTAAGTTCGGATGAAAAAGCATCCTCTAAACAGAAGCACTGACATACTTCCTTTGTTCTGGATGTGTGCGCATTAATATTGATTTTTATTCGACTGGGGTCTTTGAACATCCAGTTTGGTGTCACCCCTCAGGGGAACACGCCCCATGCTCACCCGATTAATGCTTTGTCATCTGTAATAACTCAAATCTTTGACACCCTGATATTAATATTAGTATTTGGTGTTTCTTTGTGGTTGCTTGTGTGTTTTCGTGGTTGTTTCTGCTCATCTTCAAACAGTCTGTCTGGGACAGAAAGAAAGTGTGAGGGAGTTGCATGGACTGGGATATAAGGAGTCAGAAAGAAAGAGGAAAAAACCCAGTAAAAGTTTCAAAATAACCGTTTGGATGAGACTAGTATTCCCTGAGGAGTTCAGGTAAATTTGTGTTTTATTTTTAATCCTGATTTGAACACGTCTGTGGAAAATTAGACAACCTTTGTAAGAATTATAGAGCAAATTGATTACTTATTTTCGACAAACTCAGGGGACTGCTATCTAATCCCATTTGGAAAGAAATTTCTGGGGTATGTTATTTTTCAGAACACTTCTCCTTGTTTTATTTTGACCTTTGCAGAATGCTGTAACTAAAGCTCAATTTCTTGTTTCTCTGCCCGGTACACCTTCATTATGAATGTAGATCTTTTTGCCAAAACCTTTCTGGGAACAGTTGGTGGTTCAAGTACTGCTGGCATCCCATTTGATTTAAAAAGAGAATTAAATCAATACAGAGGGTCTGGTCTGTTCAGAACGGCCACTTTAGTTGCAACGTCAGGTATGATCTTCATCTTAATTAATTTCTTACTTTTTTTTTTGTGATGCACATGTCCAGAGCATATGACCTCCCATAACCACCATAGCTGGAAAATACACACTGCTATAGATCTGTCTAAATCAGTACATAAAAATCAAAGATATCCTTTTTGTAAATAATTGTAATTCAAATTGCGTTTGGAAAACAAATTAGATAAAGATTGTGAGGAAACATCTCGAATATTCTGTATGAGAATCTTTAGTTGTTTTTCAAACAATTCCCTCACATTCTTACACTTTTTAAAGCCTGAGCGACTAGGATTCTCTCCAGCAGCAGGAAATGAGGGCTTTTGTTTTCTGTCTGTAAGTACGTCAGCGTCATTTGGGAGTCATTGTCCGAATTGGGAATGCCGTATCCAAGATGGCGGTTTTAAAAGCCCTGCTGCTGTCTGAATGCACAAACAAATCTCTAAACACATGTATATTTAATCCTGGCCTTCGAATAATTAATACAGCATTATTTTTTGATTTGTTTGTATTTGAGTATGTGATACTAGCATCACAAAAGACATGGGTTTGGGTAACCATGGTAACTCACAGGTGCACTATGGCCTGGCCAGTCTCTGTGGGTGGGGTAGGGGGGAGAAGCATGCTGGGAGATTTAGACTCAGAGGAGCTGGGCAAGGCATGCTGGGAGATGAAGGCTCAGAGGAAGTGGCATGCAGAGAAGATATCATGCAGGCATAGAGCATGTTGCAGTCCTGAGGGAAGATGGGCCTTCTTTCAAACTGCTCAGTCGTTCCCTATTCCCTAATCTGCAGAAAGAAACCTTTCCATTAAGTCACATCAAAGGCAGCGCCCTGCACAGGGGATAGAACAGCCATTTGAGACGCAAACACGGCTCCTGCACATGATTTGAGGAAGCACAGTAATGAACAAGGTTGTGTATGTATTATTTTTTCGATGTTAAAATACTTTCTTCTATCCCAGTTAAACAAGTGGAGATATGTAGTAAACCATTTGTAGACTGGCCTTTCAGAGAGTGTAAACAAAGGCTTTCAGAACTTAGTTTTGGGCAGTTCCAGAATTTACGCTACGTCAGAGAATGCTGCGACTCCATTGATTTTAAAAGTACAGTAATTGTGTCATAGAGGAAGAACATGAGGGTTTGTGACAGGAAAGCTGCATCGTGTGACCGGAAGTTAAGAAAATTGCTACTTTTGAGAATTTAGTGTCTTATTTTGAATTGAATTTGAGTTACCAAACATGATGCACAATTGCTATTGAAAATAGAATATAAGGAACTAGAACTTACAATGGAAAATGAAATATAAATATTTAACAACATGTGTATGTGTATATATACAGTATATATACATATATATATACTCTCTCTATATATATATAGTTTTCACTTGAAAACATAAAAGAAAATTTTAAAAGCTTAAAAAATATGTTAACTCATTTAAATGCCAGATTAATGGATGGATGGGCAGGTGGACTGATTGATTGATTACCTATAATTCAGTAAATTCCTCTTCCTGCCATTACACTTCAGTTTTCCAGTTCAATTTAATGTGATGTGAGGAAAATTCAGGTCAAATTCACATACAATTCTTTAGTTATAAATTAAATTCTGTGCATTTTTTGAGTTCACTAGTGTCAAGCCGCGGAGAGGAGACGGCAGGGGTGTTTTGCAAAACCTGTTTAGAATCTCTTGTTTTGGCAATTCCACTGGTGCCGCTAGTGGCATAGAAACAACGGCGTTCACTTTTAATTAAAAAGTCTTGCAAAAAAGACTTGTTTTTGCACCCTTGCAGGTGAGTGGATCGAGCGGATGTGACTAATCTAATCCCTTAATTACATTTATCACACTCTTACCAGCTCTGATAACCTGGATTTCTGCACTTCTCCATCACTTCCTCCATTCTTCTTCTTTGTCGCTGCGCTCGAGCGTTCCTCTCTCTCCCCCACAGATACGTGCAGATATGTAGGGAACCGCAGCTCTTCTCTTTTCAATGAACTCCCCTAACAGTCTCAGCTCTCTGATCATCGGTGCTGATGATGTGTCTCAGATCAGTTTGTAAACATCCACATAAAACTGCCACTGAAGATCTTTGATATGACAGTATTTACAGAGGAAGAGTCTATAGACGCACCAACTGAGAACAGCGAGAGGAAAGATTGTGATGGAAGTGAGAGGAGGGGGCGTCCATGGGAGTTTTTGGCAGAGGTTCATACACATGACCTACAAATGATGTAGTGTCTTCATTAAATGTGTGATTTGTGCATATGTGCAAGCGTTATTTAGTGAGATATTAAGTGTGTGTGTTTAATATGATACGTTCACGGTGCCTGTGTTCCCTAGAGGCCCCAGCAGGATGGCAGTGTGTGTGTTTTGGCCCTGGGTGAGGGTCCAAAGGCAGGGCACAGTCGGACGCAGGGCAGGGGGCGGGGACGGTCCAGACGCAGCAAGGTCACTCCAACTGCTCACAATCATCCACATAGAGCCGGCTTACTGCCAGGACCCCTCTCTCTCTCTCTCCCCCCCCAAAACTTTAATCTAACGGTCCCCCTTTTCTTAGTTTTTTCAAAATATCCACCATTTTATTTCCACCTCCATCGTTATTTTTTTCATGTGCGCGCATTTATCCTTTCAATCTCTTTTCATTCATATAACTCCCTCCCTCTCTATCCTCTCTTGCATTTCATCTTTCTCTCTCTCTCTGTCTCCCTCTTTCTCTGGAGGTACAGATGGACACATTTGCAGGTTAACTTGAACAGCTGGAGGTGCATTATTAGCATCCTGCTGCTTCCTCATATTTGCTCAGAATTTTTCCCCCTTCCTTAGTGAGCAGATAATTCACAACCAGCCAACCAAAGATGTAGACGTGTCCTAATACAGAAAAAAGAAACAGGAGACAGATGAAAGCTAAGGGGACGTGGAAGTGGAAGGTAGGCTTAGGCGACCTGTTTCTGAAGTATAGGATGTAGTTTGAATGTCCATGTGATAGAGGTATTATTTGCCGATTGTTTTTTCTATACAGCTGATATGGCTTTGGGTTCAATGGGTTGAATGAGAGGGGGGAGGACAGAAATGAAGTCCCAGGAATCCGTGTCCCAAAGGGCCAAACCGACAATGAGCAATTGTGGTGGAATGGTTCATGGATATTGTTTTTGAGCTGCATTTGGGAGATCTTGCGTGGATAAAAAGCCCCGGCGCACCCAGGGGCGTGGATTAAATGCACACATGCATACATATATTATATAAATATACACATACACAGATGAACACATGCATATGCACACAAAGAGCATAAATGCTTACTGTTTACAGACCCATATTGTCCCTTTTAGAGGACTGTTGTGTATACTTTGCTGAATGTGACCATTGTGTGTTTGTAATAGTAAAGGCAGCTGCGTCCTCTGGCAGCAATTGTGTTCGAAAGCAACCCGTCATGTCTTCGGAAAGTCATGTGGCAGATTGCAGCATTAGAGAGAGACAGACAGTGTGTGTGCAGCCGACTAACAGCTCAGCCAACTCCAAATTCACTGCACCAGGCCTCAAATTCAATAAGACCCCACAAAGACCAGGTCCGGCCAACAGCACTGGCCAGCACATACTCCGCTGACCACTCACCAGAGCCATAATTACCCTCTATACTGCAATTAGCAATCTGGGGCTGTGCGAGCACAGGCGCGCTCACACTTGTGTCCACTTCCAATAAAAGTTTGCAGTTGGCAAAGGAGTTACGGCTCACTTTGACCTTGAAATGTAGATTTGTGTTTTCTACGTGTTGCTTGATCACTCTTGCTTTTAACAAGGCCCTGGCCAAGTCACTGTTCTGAGGAGTTTATTATACGGGTAATAATTCTTCATTGAGCGTATTATTCATGTGTTTGCGTTGCCATGGTGACTCATGCATTCATATCACATGCCTCTCTTTCCTTGTTTTTATAGTCTAGATTTACTATTATTTAATCACCGAAGCATATGGTCACACGTGTTGGATTCAGTTGTAACGTGGCTGTTTTGCATTCGCGCCATCTAGGAGGGTTCGAGGACACGCCGATGATAGGAAAGAGATGGGTGAGTGAGAGAGAGGAGGAGTACAGTGACTGTTGAGGTATATGGAGGCCATGGGAGTAAGTGCTTCTTATAAAGACTTTATCATGTGAAGGGTTTATTGGTATGCTGATTAGAACTATTCCCCCACCGGCACTTTCCAGCATTCAATTAACATTCAAAACACAAATAGCTGTGCATATATTACACGCTAACAATCAGGTCCTCAAGTGTGTATAACTGTGAGGTCGAGGGTGGTTTGTATGTACAAGAGGATGTGGGTGGGTTACTGTTTGCATGTGTATGTATGCATGGGCACGCATATCATTTGCCCTGGCAACAGAGTCACACATATTAATTTTTCGTAATTCGGTTAATTCACTTTCAGTGTTTAAGCCGTGAAAAAGCCTCGGTCAAAACCATCTTGTTCCATTTTTCGGCATTGCAAGGTCTGTATGCGGTAAACATGCATGTTTTATCCATGATTTGAACTCTGTTTTGATTGCAGACTCTATCTGCAGCACAGTGTGCAGTCGTTTTATCTGTGTGTGCTGGAAATGAGAGAGCGCTGCCTCAGTGGGAGCACTGGGTGGCCATCAACACTGCAGCCAGACCAGCCTGCCTCATAGGGGGTTAGACCTGCTGATACATAATGATTGGTGGAGAAGAAATTAGGAGGGTGGCTCTTGTTAAGAACAGAGTGCTTTGATTGGAAGAGTATGTGGTTGATTTATTATAGGGGGCAATTCATTGGTTGATAAACTAAACACAGTGTGAGACTTGTGCAGCTGCTCCTGTAGTGCATTATGGGTAATGAAGTTCTCTGGATGAGAGCACCATGGTAGTAACAAGGCATAATCAGTCTTTGGAAAGCTAATTTGATTCTGTGCCACTCAGAGACCTGAAGCAGCAGTCATAATGAAGAGTGTGATATTGACAAGACCTCCCAGTAAGATTAACCCTTAAACCTGAAATACATTTTTACATGAACGCGGACACTAGTCACATCTATCTATCTATCTATCTATCTATCTATCTATCTATCTATCTATCTATCTATCTTCTACACTCTAAATTCGCTGGGTCAAAACAACCCAATTACTGGGTTTGTCCATATTTCACCCAGCACTGGGTTGTTTTTAACTCAGCATTTTTTTGTGTATCAATCTATCTAAAAACTAAAAATGATCATTCAACAGTTCTTTTAATACATTTGCTTTTCTAGTTAAAAATGACAGTTGTTTAATTCAAATTCATTTGAGTTATACTTCCTTACATTGACATTTAAATTGTAGTTCTACATTCTGTTGGCTACCTTATTTCAAAATCAGGTATTGAATTTGAATTTAAAAGGCACTTCCAATTTAGTTCTGAATGGCACACAACCCTAGACAATGCAACCATTTAAAGAGAGTATTGATTAGCAAGTTAATAAAAATATTGACACATTTTTAGATATTTATCTAATTAAAGATGTATGCTTGAAAGACAGATGTTTTATAGTAAGTTTGTCTCCTCCTTGAGTACTGAAGTTTGTTATTGCTATAGAAATGCAAGAATGCATGTTAAGTGGATACAACTTGGGATGTGTTTGCCAAACATTCACCTAAACATTTGCACACTTGTATGTCAGTTTGTTTTTTTTATAATCATTTACATGGCACCAGGTTAATGTGAAGTTCAGGTTCGCCACTTCATAGAGGACTATAAGTCTCAATGGCTTGCTTAAGCTTCAAATCAATAGCAACAGTTGGTAGAAATTTACCACACTCATCCGTGCACCAGCCTGAGTCAACAAGACAACCACAGCAGCAGGATAGACAGCGGCGAATAAGCGAGGACGCACCATGAGTTAAGACGCGCACAATGGCAATGGAGGAAGTAGACGAGCAAAGAGGTGGCATGCGCTTTGGATGGAGAGTTTGTTTGTTTGCTTGTTTGCATGAAGGTCGGTTTCTGCAGGGTAGAGGGATCCAGCGTCCTACTGTTATGTAATCTGATAGGAGATTCCAAGCTGGTCAACTCCATATGCCGTCCACGTTTGCCAAAAATATCTGGAGCCGGAGACTCCATCCCGTTTGGCAGCCAGATAAAGAGAGAGCGGGAGAGAGAGCGTTCCGAAAATATTTGCTGCAGATAATAGGAAACGTGTGAATCAGACCGACAGCCAGGAAAGAACACGGATGAGTTAGTTGTGTCCCCCACTTTGCTCTCAGCATCGTTGTCGGGCAGTGTGTATGTTTTGTCGAGTCAACGAGGGCTGGGTTGAACTTTATGGGCATGAATGAAAGTTGTATAAAGGAGACGTTGCGGAGTGAGTCACTGTGTGTATGTATGGTGTGAAAGTAGAGAGATGGCTCCTGGGATTGTTTCAGCAATGCAGCACTCGCTGTTTGTGTATAAGAAAGAAAGAAAGAAAAGAAAGAGTAGGAAGCAAGAGCTCTCGAGACCCCCCTAGCCCTGCAGTAGGAGTGTGTGTGTGTGTGTACGCACTCGGTTTTGGCCCACATTGCCACCCCCACCGGCACGGGTCAAGCTCAGCACGCCGCCGCTTCTCCCTGCTCTCCCTCTCTGAGTTGCCATGGCAACACACCTTGAGCTCGCCCCCTAGAGAAGCCCACTACCTCCACCCCCTTTCGCCCCAGCTCGCTCCCTCCTTCCTCTCCTCTCCCACAGCTCTCCCGCTCTGCCTCTCTACCGCTCGGGCCATCAATCCGGGGGCCGGGGCCGCAGGCCTCAGGGCCAGGCGAGAGATGCCGAGCCACTTGGGATGTGCAGCTCCCATCTACACAGCTCATTTGTGTGCCAGTCCATGCTACAGGGGGTGATGGGTGGAGAGAGAGAGTGAGAGAGAGAGAGCAAGATGGAAGGAGGGAGGCACTCTCATATAGATGGGCCCATCCCAGAGGAACGGCACAGGCCAGGGCGCCACCTGGCTCCCCCTGGTCAATTAGCTGGAAGCACATTGGCCAAGCTTTGCAGCAGCAGCCACTGCAGAGGCGCAGAGGCAAGGAGAGTCGGCCTGTTCAGTCGGTGGAATAACATCCTGGAATACCACATGAATACATCCTTTACTCATTTGCTTTCCACCTATCTGTTTGCGCGATCGCTGTTTTCTTGATTCGATCCTCTTGCCGTTTCTCTCTCGCGCTCCCTCTCCACCTCCCTCCCTCTATCGATGTCCTGGAAAGCCCTCATCAGTGATTCTGCAAATGTGTGGCGGCTTCATGCCGTTTCTCAATTAAGATGCTGCATACCTTTAGAGGCGGCCAGTTTTCTTTTTTTCTTCTTGTTCTTTCCCTCTCAATTCCAGTTAAATATTCTCTCAGACGCACATCCCTGCCTCTAGCTGCTCTTATATCTCTATTTTCCTTCCTGTTCCTCCTTCCCTTCCTACTTTACTTAGCACAGGCTCTAATAAGCAATGTATATAAGTTGAAAATCTTTTTGGAGAAAGGGTGGATGACAGTTAAATTGTTTAACCCCTCTCATAATTAGATTTTAGATAAAGGGAAGAAATCGGTTGCTTTCAATCAAGCTTTTTACGTGGCAACATGCAAAAGGCACTGTGTACATATATACACACAACATGCCAAGCATCAATGCTTTCAGAGATGAAGGGAAGGAATTCTGAAATCTCTTCGGTTTGCCTTTCACGATGTGTCGCAGTGCTTGTAAAGTCCTTTTGTTCTTTTTTTAACCCCCAGTTAGTTTCAGTTATGAAAGAGCGTGTTGTTGTCATGCACTTCCTAGGCCCTCTGCTGCACTCTACACGTCTGTCTTCTCCTCTTTAGTGGTGTGATGGCTCCCCTAGCACACTGCAGTCCCCCTCTCTGAGACCTTTGTGTCAGCCTCACTGATCAAATGCTCTCCCTGACAGCACTAGTCTGGTTTGCAGTAACAAGCAACTGTAATCCCAACGTAGCCTCATCACTCTCTCATATAGAAACACACACACACACACAATGAAGTGGAGAGCTTAGTGTTTCTGCGCAGACTGGAAAATAGATGATGGAGCATGTTCCGTACTTACTGATCAACTGCAGTTCTCTCAGAGAGAGGCTTACTTTTAGTGGACACACACACGCATGCAGAAACACACATGCTTGCAGGCCCCTTGGCTACCATTACTTTGTGTTGGACAGCCCAATTATCCCTTTGCTTTTTGCTTTCTTTAGCAGAATTTTCTTCCTCTAACTCTCTTTCTCTCATTTTTCCCAATTTTTCACTTTGGTCTCACTTTCCTCTCGTTTCTGTCCGTGTGCATATCGTTTGGTCAGTCCGTATCCATGGAACAGATGTAGTCTCGTTTTTTTTTTTCAGTGTAGATCCTCCCTCAGTAGGGCATTTGATATACTAAAACCAGTTATAACCTCTGTCTGTCACCACTTCCTCTCTCCCAGAAAGGAATCCTTACTTTACCTGTCCTTGTGTCATTCTTCACAATTATTGGTTTTGGACTTGCTTTTCTCTGTGTGCTACTGTGCTTTACTTTAGTACTTTGAATATAACTGTATTTTGTACACTGGTAAAAAAAAAGAAATCACTTTTCTTTTTTTTACCAATTGTTTTAATACTAGAATGTGTATAAACAAAATAAAATTATATTCAATATATTCTCTCTTTATCTTATACAGTGGTGCTCCTCAAGTAAATGTCTTGTTTCAAGTGGTCAAGTCAAGTAAATGTCTTGTTTCAAGAGTTTTTACATATTTTAAGTGGAAAGCAAGTCAAAAACCACTCATTAAAACCTCATTAAGCAGTAAGTTTTTTGCAGTGTGACTAGCTTTAGTATGTCAGATGTCTTTTGCAGAAATCTTCACTAGTTTTGAGTTCCAAGTAAATTTTATCTAAAATGTTTTTAGATATTTTAACTGAAAAACAAGTCAAAAATGCTTATAAAGAATATAAATTTTTGCAGTGTATACACTTTGGTCTTGTTTCCCCCTTTTCTGTATTTGTGTGCATAGTATTTGGCTCATTCATAGCTGTGCACTCCTAAAGCATTTGACACACTAAACCTAGTCATAACCTTTGTCCGCTGATGCTTTCATTCTCCCAGAAAAGAATCAATTTTTCACTTGGTATTGCATCCCTCTGATCCCTATACTTGTGTGTTGCATTCTTTCAGTCTGCATCCGCAAAACAGATCCTGTCTTGTATCTCGAGACGATCTGGTCTCGTTCAAACCTCTGCCCCCCGAACTAGAGCAGATTTTCCTCCAAAAAGGCATTTGACATATTAAACTCAGTTGTAACCTCTGTCCGCCGCTGCTTTCAGTCTCCCAGAAAAGAATCCTCAACCCCTCCTGAACGCAATGTCTTTTAGGAGGCAGTGGGGGAGGACAGACCAAAGCAGTGCCTTTGCCAATCCCCCCCCCCCTTCACTCTCGCTGCCCCCTCAGCCTCTCCTCCCGCTCCTTTCAAACGGGGATTAGAGCACCCTTGTGTGGGCCTTTGAGACGGAGCGGTGATTGGAATCGGCGGAGGTGGCTTTTGGAAGGGAGGGGTGGGAGGTGGAGGTCAGGGTGATGGTGGGGATATATGATTGAAGACTTTATTAACCCTCCGCGCACCCCGTAGCTCAGCAGCGGGACTCTTTGGGCCTGTCTGCACGAGCTGGCGGGGTGCTGGACGCTTTGGGAAGACAGGGATCTGTGTCGGCGTCTACCATACCCCAGGGCTCAGTTAGGGGTGCGGGGGATCGGTGTGGGAGTCCGGCGGCGGGTGTCTGATGGAGCGCAGGCAGGCGGGCCGGGCTCAGGCCTGTGTGGCGGGTGGGTGATAAGACGAGAGCAGAGGCGTCCAGCCAGGACACGACGCCCACCTTTCATCTGTCCCACACCAGCAGGGGGCGGCACTGATGTCACTCAGGCAGGCTTAAAATAGAGCAGCGGGCAGAGAGAGGGCACAGAGCCTGCAGCACTGGGGGGGCAGCAGGCAATTACCGGCCGGGAAAGAGACGGCACTGGGCAGAGGAGGGGGAGGAGGGATGGGACGGGTGTTCATACTGTCCAGAGCTGAAGATTATAAGCCTGGGACCACAAATGATGTGCAAGGACAGGAAGAAACAGAAAAATGACCCCGTTCACTTGAAAGATCTCAAAAAGACTTCGACCGCTTGCTTACGAGACGCCCTCGCAGACGGTTAATGTGTAAAAATGTCGTGCCTTGTCTTTTGGCAGCGTGTGTTTGTGTCTCTCTGTCTCTCATTCTCTCTGTCTGGCCCTGCTGGTGTGTGTAACCTGTTGTATCGTGCTCTTGTGTTGCAGAGGAAGGCATCAATCATGAGTGCAAGCTGTGTAACCAGATGTTTGACTCTCCGGCCAAGCTCCTGTGTCACCTGATCGAGCACAGCTTCGAGGGCATGGGAGGCACCTTCAAGTGTCCCGTCTGCTTTACAGGTGAGGGGTCCGGCCCAGGGGGTTGGTGGGGTGGAGGTCGAAGGGTCAGGGGCAGTCAAAGAGTGTGGGGGAGGTGGGGGGATACACACTGCCAGTGATGAGAGGGTAACTGCACACAGCGTACGGTCACATGATCATGCATGTGGCCAACTGCAGTCAATTAAGCACCATTTAGCACATTCCCTCATGTAGGGTTACATGCAGAAGTGTCTTTACTTTTTTGTCATCTCTTTGTCTGTCTCTCTTTTTCTTTTCATGCTGTCTTTCTGCTTCTCTTTTCACGCCTCATCTTGTCTCAGTCCCAGTGTCAACTAGTTATTCATCTCATCGTAACTGTTGCCTTTTCTTCTTGTCTCATTTAATTTTTTTAGTTTTTATTTTAGTTTTTTCTTCTCTTTTTCATCTTATTCTATTTTTTCCAGTTTTATACTTATTTGTTTTTACATATTTTGATCTGATCTAACCTGTTTTCACGTCTTCTTGTCTCTTTGTGTGTTATTTCCTTTCTTTTGGTTTGTTTTTATCTTGTTTTTTTTCTCTTCTCTTCTCTTCTCTTCTCTTCTCTTCTCTTCTCTTGTCTTGTCTTGTCTTGTCTTGTCTTCTCTTCTCTTCTCTTCTCTTCTCTTCTCTTCTTTACTTTTAGTCTTGCATTCTTTCTTTGCACTTGTTTTCTCACCTCTTTTTTTCTCTTGTTCTCGCTTTTTTAGTTATCTTCCTTTGTGATCACATTTTCCCATCCGTTTTTCCTCATCTCATTTCTCTTCTTCTCTTTCGGCCTCATTTCTTTATTTTTAGTCTTTTCGGTTCCCTTCTTTTGGTTTTCTCATCTCATTTTGTCTCATCTATTACATTATTGTTTTCAATCTCATCCTCATCGCCACCACTCAGCCTTCTCTCTCCCCTCCATTCCTCTGCTCCATTTCTCCTCCTTGTCCTGCTAATTGAACTGAATTAACTATTTAATTCATTGTTCATCCTGGTGAGAGAGAAGAAAGACCAGGCATGGACTCACTTTGAGAACACGGATCAACTTATGGCTTCTGAAATGCATATAAGATCAAAATATACACATATACTGTACATATATGTAACTACATTATATAAATCATGATCAGTTTCACTAGAGCTGAGATAGAAGAGAGATATTATGACACACTCTTAATGCAGAAGCACACAATGGTTAATAAAGTTCAACGTGGCCGAGACAGGAGGCTGCGGTTCATGCAGGCGACCTGCTGAGCTGATGCTAAAGCTAATGAGAGCTGATCTCCCCGCTGCGATGCCTGGTGGGACTCATGACCCCTGGGCAGATCGAGCCCCTGTCAGACGTTCCACTTTCAGTGGACCAGAAGGCACCTCAGTAGAATCGACAAACAAGAGTCCAAATCAAATCACAGTGGCCATTTTGTACGCTGTAAAGTATCACATACAAACTATACTAGCTTTTTCTGTAGGCCAGTTGTCATGCTGAATGTCTTTGAGGTGAGAAGATCTGTGTGTGTGTGTGTGTGTGTTCAGGAGAGGAGAGGTCAGGGAATAAAGGGCAGGTTTATAGAAAGGCAGTGTAATCCGCTCTCGCTCTCCAGGGTGGGACACTTCGTGTACGTGTGCATTTAGTTAAACAGGCCCAGTGTGTGTGTGTGTGTCTCCTCACACTTAGTTTGAAAGTCACTTTAGACTGTTTGTCAGCTAACCTTTGGGAATCAGAAATCATTACTTGAGCTTGTCAACATTAAAGACTGGTGTTGGAGGCCATATTGTCCCCAGAACTGCAACACGCCATTCTCCAGATAATTTCGCACTGTTTTTTTATTCGATTCAACTTTTTCTTCCCTCACCCATCCTTTATTACTCCTCTCCCAGTTCCAGCTCCTTCCATTTTCACTGTACACTACCTTTTGCTTCTCTATTCGTCCTTCCCTCCATCCCTCTGATTAAATCATTTGTTCTTTGCCTTGTCCGTCCCTTTGTCTCCCTCTCTCTCTTCCTCCTTGCGGATTAGTTCTCTGTCTTTCTTTCACCTTTACCGAGTTGTTTGGCTACACCACGTTCTCTTTCCCCTTTCCTCCCTTACAGGTACGCAGTCCTCTTTTAAACTTTAACACTATTCCTGTGTGGCTCATGAATAAGTAAGCGGATGCCTTCTCCTCCAGGGATGCTCAATAATTCATAGTCTCCACACACAGCAAACTTAAGTTTACTGAAATAAAAAAAAATAAAAAAATACACGAACGGAATTTAAAAACCCGAGGAAAGAGGAATGATTTATTGATAAATATCACAAGGTCTGGTGGGGATACTTTAGTCTGTCTCTGTCTCTCCCTCCATCTCCGGCTGTCATCCCCTGCTCTCCGATAAAGAGAGTTTGAGAGCTTTTCATTTGAGAACGCCCCCCTCCCCCTTCCTCTTTCCTCAGTGCCGACACATTGTCTCAAATCCAAAAAATTCATTATTTTTATTCTCCCTCTCCTACCCAAAGCGTGAAAGTTGGTAGTCATGGATTTTTCTTTTCTTTTCTTTTTTTTTTTAATTCCTCACTCAGGATTAGTTCTTAATCGAATCAGCTATTTTCACAGCCAGTTCGCTGTACACTCTTGGGTAAAGCGTTTCAGCCAATCGTTTGACTGCTGTTTCCCTTCTGTCCTTTTCCCCCCAGTGTTTGTTCAGGCCAATAAGCTGCAGCAGCACATCTTTGCCGTCCACGGACAGGAGGACAAGATATACGACTGTTCCCAGTGTCCGCAGAAGTTCTTCTTCCAAACTGAGCTCCAGGTGAGTAATGCAGAAGCACATGGCAGTGCAACAAGGTGAACCAGGTGAATAAGTCCAAAATTCACAATACAAGACCTGCCAATGGTGGTTGAGGTTATTTAATGTGTTAACGGCTGTGAAAATGTATTTATTTATTTTTTTCCAAAAATATTGCTCTTACAATTCAGTGTAAACACTGTTCCTAATACATTTACACAGGAGTTACTCTTTGCTTTACAAAGCCAATTTGTACTCACATTTGGCACAAGAAGTGATAAGAAACATGAATCTACAACAACCACTGTATGTAGGAAATCTGTTGGACCAGAATGATCAGAATTAAGTATTCCAGAAAGCCATGTAAGAACTTCACCTTGTTCATATTTTAATTTTTTCTGATCATATTTTATGTGTCATATGTGCAATGAATCTCCTTGTAGTAGCAAAATGTGTGTCTGCTTTGTGATATAGTGGGATTCTGTAGTCAATCTCAGTTAGCCCTGATAGACACAGATGTGACACAGATCACAGCTAATAAGGGAATTAAAGGAGAAAACAAGGTGCATCCTCAAGCCAGTAACGATTAGACCCATTACTCTGCAAATCAATCACACCACCTGCTGTGACTGCTGGAACTCACATTCATCCACACACACACACACACACACACACACACACACATTCGCATCATCAGGGCAGACAACTGGGAATCCTGTCCCGGGCCCACTCTCACTCACATTTGCAATGCATATACAAAACAGATTGACATTCATAGACATTGTGATCTTACACACACAAACACACACACACACACACACACACACACACACACACACACACACACACACACACACACTAGTACGGTGCTTCTCAGCTTGAAACTCTGGGGAGAAAAAATATTAATTTCAACTTTTTTTATAGTGTTTTTAAGTTTAATTATGAATAATTCATATTTATTAATTTAATAAATAATTTTGCATATTTTGGGGCTTATACGCTTCATAATATGAAATATTAACACATTTATTATTTTTATTTGAAAGGCATTTTGTTTACTTTTACTATGTTTTCTTAATTTAAATGAACTCTTTTTGGTACTGTGTTGGGTCACATCCAGTGTGCAATCAAACGAAACCAGTTGAGAACCACTGCACCACTAAACATTATATATACTGTATATATACTGTATGAAGGAATGTACACTAATCACAGTTCAGATGGTCTTCAGCAGTTAGAGATACTGTACAGACAACTGTATGCCCTACAGGTTCACGCTCAAGTTCACAGCACAATCTGATGTCTGACAGCTCATCAAAAGCCGTTGGCCTACTGTAACAATAACACACTTTGTCCACTTGACATTATTTCTTTCCGGATGAGTCTCGGTTTCTTTCTTTCTCTCTTTCCCTCTTCCATTTTCTTTCTTTTTGTCTTTGTATCTGTTTCTCTTTCTGTCTGTTCTACTGTGATAGATATAGTCTCTCTCTCTTTTACTGAAGCCTTTATCTGAGTTCCCTGAGGGAGGCCCTGAACCCCTCCACTCAGAGACTGACACACTCACACACATATAGACTTTAGCGAGTAAGCTCTGCCACACACGTTTACAAAGTGCTGCCACACTCTGTGCACTTTTTGCTATAACTTTCCTTTATGACGCTGTGGCACCCAAAGTCCCTTTCCTTTTGACATGACTGTATGTCTCACTGACTGTATGTCTCAGTGTGTTCTCACTGACAGCGATTTATTCCTGTTCAACTTTGTCACACTGGCAATGTTAGCTATTGCTATTACGTAGCCCCAAATCACCTCTTTTTAAATTAAAGAATTTACTTCTGGTCAGTTTGTCCATGCTAATCAATGTCAGTGTAAAAACACTTAAAGAAATCTGTCATTAAATACTCCTTATTGATGTTCTTTTGAACCGCAGTGTAGTTTTGTTCTTTGTTGGGCAGGAATTTAGTGTCTTCATTGCCCAACCAAAAGATGTTTTTGTATAGAAATACAGACATTCTAGTGGCTGTGGTTTGGTTTTAAGCACCTCTGGATGTTCCTGACCCGTGGTAATGATTCCCAGTGGATGCAGACATGGCAGAGCAGTGAGACACATCTGCTGACTCAAGTTTAGCTGGAGATATCACAGAGCTGTGAGGTGAAAAATAGTATCAATTTAAGCACCAACTCAAATGCAGACATCTCAGCCAAGCCTAAGGGCCAGGCAGAATTTAAATCTCTCTCACACACACACATTCTTCCCACGCAGTCCCTTCTAAAGGACTAGAACTAAATGTACTGGTTAAAAAAGTTACTGCTAACTGGTTGATTCTCCTTTAGGGACTTGTCTGTTGTGGTGCAACCTTACATTCCGATAGTATCAGCAATGGATGCAGGATTGTCGAAAGATTTTATGGCCATTTTTGGAGTTTTTCTTGATTGTTCTTGGATTGGAGTATTGAGTATTGGAGTGGACCAACTATAATGGTTTAAGAATCGTAATTTTGATATGCTCAGTCAACAAAATTGTGACCCTTATAAGCACTCTCTTTGGTTTACAATAAGGTGCAGTCATATTTACAGTTGCTGTGAGATATTTCTTAGCCAAAACCTTGTCACTTCTGTTGGAATCTGTGGATAGAGATTGTTGTAGGAGTCTAGCAGTTTGTGCATGTTTCATGAAATCTGACCCAAACCTAACCCAAAGCTTGACAGTTTTCCATGTGCTGTCAGAGTAGCAAACCTTTAGATGTGTGTTTGAATCTGACTTGCATTCAACATAATGAATTGCATTCAATTCCTAATCCCATTTCTCCCCTTAAGTGACAAATAGTCCAGATATAAAATGCAAAATGTGTCTGCTAAGAACTTAACAATAATCTTAATGTACTGTTGCTAGGTCAGTGCCAGTATATAAAGGCGATTGTTTCTCTCTCTCTGTGTGCTGATTATGGGGCAGACAGATTGAGTAGGGGCAGGACTGTGAATAACTCAGCCCACAGTGGCTGCCACGGGCTGCTGGGGTCAGCTGCATCCTGCCCTAGCCCAAGTTACATTCATCTTTGTGAGCTATGGGCCACCATACCTGCAGCCCCCTCCAGCTCCTGCTTGTGTGTGTTGGTGGGTGGGTCTTTATAAGTAGCAGGGTGTGAGGTTAATAGCTTACTCAGGTCCATGACTTAATATTTTAGGGGCTTGGGGGGTGTGACCTAAATCTCCTGCATGGTTCAAACACCCCACCCCTCCACGTGAGCCCCCGGCCGCGGCGTGACAGTGATATAAGGCCGGCGGCGCTGGGCATATGGCCGGTCAGTCCATTTAGCAGCAGGGGAAGCGCTGGACCCTGTCGGTCACTGTCTGCCTCACCCTGAGGCCGGCCAACCGAGATACTCGCACCAGCCCATGGCTCAGCGGGCCCACCGCATCACTCCCATCCGCTCCGGTCCCCCACATCCACTCCGGGCCCACCTGAGCGTTGACGGAGGTGAGGAATAGAGCAGTCAGCCGCACAGACAGCTCCGTGCCAGGTTTTACCTCACTCCTGCCTAGGTGAAATGAGACTTGAATGTGTGCGTATGCTGTTAACAAGACTGAATGGATGGACTGGCATGGCCTACGTGCCCTACCCAGCATGCCCTCCCAGTGCGGCCCCACTCTGTGTTAATCCTCGTCTTCCCATGAGCCTTCACAAGACACGTTACTGTATCATCCCCCTCTCCCTTATGGCAAACTTTGCTTCCATCCTTTATCTTGTCTCTAATTCTTTCTTTCGTTCACACTCCCACCAACTCCCTCCCTTCCTCAAACTGTTTCCAACTCTCTCTCTCTCTCTCTCTCATTCGCCTTTTTATGTCTCTCATTCTTTCTCCCTTTCCCATTTTCTTTTTTCTGGCTCCCAAAAGAGCCAGCCCCCATGCATATTTTAGCCCCTCTGTGTTGCCCCCACCCACCCCTCTCTCTCTGTCTCCCTCTTTCCTTTCTGCCTCTCCCTGGTGCACCATAAATAGTGCAGATGTAAGCTGGTAAATAAGTGATGCTTCGCCCCGATCAGCGCAGCTAGACCTACTCTGCTGGATCCTCCACTCCTTTGTTAGAAACTTCAGAGACTTTTTGTGTGAAGGAGTGTGTGTGTAGATTTTCTTTCAGTTGTTATTTTGTTTCCCCAGGTGAACTCCCAACCGCCCACCCTTCGGCCCTTCCATAGGCACTGCTGTCACTCTCTGACAGCGCGCCTCATTTTTACACACTGCCGGTTCTGATTGAGCCCTCCAGGGGGCACCGCATTCCCCCCACGCCCTGTATCCCTTCCCCTCTGGCATGTATGTGCGCACGTGGGTGTACGGTGTTTCCTTTAGCGCTAGTTAATATTTAACTGTACTCAGCAGTTTGGATGGATGGGTGAGTGCGTGTGTGTGTGTGTGTGTGTGTATGAATGAGAGAAGGAGGGGGTTCTTTGCACTTGTTTGTTTGTTGATGCCTTCTTGTCCCCCCCTCTTGACATTGCGAAAGTGTTGAATATTTGAGGGCTGTGAGTTCTCATACAGTGCTGAGTGGAGTGATGTAAGGGGGCGGCGTTCATCAGGGCGTACACATGCACTCACACTTTCCGTTTTTCACAGAGGTGGAGGAAGAGCTTGTATGATTTCAAACTACAATTTGTATTTTGTGTTGCACATATTGGAAACGAGGTAGATTAGATTTTTTGATTGATTTCTCCAAACCTTGCAAGCAAGAAACCTTTACTATTATTGGTTATATTTAGGGTTATGAGATCATTTAAATCCTTAACTTGAAGTATGTAAGTTTTCGCCGCTAGAGGGCGTGTATTCAAAACAAAGGCGTAGTTTGATGATGCCGTGACTAAGTGTGGAATCATGGGAGTTGTTGTCTTCATCCCCACAGCCGATGCAATCGGATGGTAATCAGGCAGAAATCATGTTCATGGATGAGCTAATGATTTATTAACATAGTAGAATGAAGCAGGGTGAGACAGAAAGCCGTGGAAGCGAAACGAGGCCGCTGAACGAGCGTGACACACGGCTCGAAGGCAGCGGAACTTTTATTATGCCACAGTCGACCGCTTCCGCTCCTTCCGGTCATGCGCATGTGGTGGGGTGGGGGAAGCAGCACTATATTATCATACTAGATACATTTGAAAGTTCTGTTATAAATCTACTCTGTGCTGTCGTCACCTGTCTAATAAAACGCATACCATATTAAAGTGTATTTGGTGTTTCCATGTTTTCTACAAAACCGGAAATCGAGGGGTTATGACGTCATTTGGCAGACGACACAATCACATTATGGACACGGTCTTTGTCACTAGTTAAAATTGCTTATTTCTCTGGAATTAAACATTCTTCGAAACATTTGGGATAATGTAAGTACACAGGTCAGCTAAATATATAACACTGTTCTAGTGGTTTTTGGATATTTTAATAAAAAAAATCTGACATATTGTGCCTTTAAGGTTGTCTGTATACCACCTTGCAAAAATTTGGGCTCAGGGGGATTTTTATTTATTTATTTATTTGTTGGAAAAAAAACTTTTATTCAACATGGATGCATTATAAATTGATCAGAAGTAAAGATTTTTACTTTGTTTTTTACTTTGCTACTGTTTTCAACTGATAATAATAAGAAATATTTCTTGAGCACCAAATCAGCATATTAGAATGATTTCTGAAGGCTCATGTGACACCGAAGGCTATAGTTATGCCTGCTGAAAATTCAGCTTTGCCATAACAATTATAAATTACAGAATATATTAAAATAGAAAACAGTTATTTTGAATATTAATAGTATTTCATAATATTACTTTAATGCTGTATTTTGGTCAAATAAATGCAGCCTTGTTGAGCATAAGAGACTCATTTCAAAGACATTTAAAAAAATCTTACAGACACCAAACTTTTAGTGTATTTAATTAAAATGTAGGCAAAAATAAAAATGCAATTAGTATAATTTGTAAACCTATTGGACAATTTTTGCATTGTAGACAACGAAAAAGTAAAAAATAAAAAATAAAAAATAAATCCCATAGACTTAATAAGAAAGCAGAGAACCAAAATATCATAGAATATAGTTTTTGGTTTGTGGCAGTTATCACCTTCACAGAACCACACAGCAGTACATTAAAAAAAGCCACTAAGAATACCTTAGTAACAACACAGCAATGCGCTCAAAACACTCACAGACATTTTCTTCAAAAAACATTAAAGCTGCCTTAAAGTAAATTTAATATCGGCATATGAACATACAGGCACATTTTTACTCATATAACCCACATTAAGCAAATCAAGGCGTTAACAAGTGTAGAAGCTCTAAAAACATCCATAGAATCTGTTCCATTATGCGTCATATCAGATTTATAATGTACGGGCAGAGTTTGTCTGGTGTGCTCTGAATCTGCTTTTGTGTGCTGTAGATATTGATATAGGTTTCTATTGTGATGCTCAATTTTATTAGTGCCAGTGTGTGTGTGTGCATGTCCCAGCTGCCCTTGCGTCTGGAGTGGCAGTGTACGTTATTAGAATGGGGATCTAGGGGGCTCTCTTCAGAGCCCTAACCCCAACACACACACACATGCCTACAGCTCCTCAAATCCACCTTACCTTCTGCTGATTGGCTGGCTGGTTGAGGGGTTGTCAGGGGACTGCAGTATAGTGTCTCCAGCTAAAGCTATGAGCCCTGTGTTTAGAACGGCTCCCTCTCGAAGACCATGACATCCCTGAATCTGCAGCCATGCACTGAGCCTTCTGACATGCTAGGCCTCGGATGTCTCTGATGGCTTTAGAGCCGTGATATGAGAATAGGATGAATAGCGGGAACTTAGCCAAGAGTTGATAATGAACTAATGAAACCATTCACTAATGTATTCGGTTATCTAAATATGCTGCCGTACCAAACGGGAGCGGGTGAGAAGTGTGTCATGGTGTTACGGATTTACATTGCCACACTGTTTTCGATGGAAATTCTCCAGGCGGTAGGCATTGGAGTAAACTAGAATCGGAGGGGACATGTTTAAGTTGTTTACCTGTTTGCATTTGTTTTGTTGCTCTGCCCTTGCTGAGATGAAGATTCAAACAAAGCTCCGGCCTGGCGAATTCAAATCAAAAACACTCTCCATGGGGCGGCACTAATCTTCAGAGTAAATCAACACATTCGCATTCATTTATTACAACGTGGGACACCGGTTTCGGGTGGCGAGCGTGCACGTGCGTGTTTATGTTGAGATAAAAATGAAGTAAATGCCTTTTGCAAATTTTCCAGCGAACCCACCCACACTCCTGATTCTGTCTTGAAATACCCCTGCTTGGAACAATCTATAAAGTGGAGGAAAGAAGGGAGGAGGACGTGGAGGGAGAGAAAACTTCAGCGGGATGGCACATAGGGAGATATGGTGTCTGCGCTAAATTAAATAATTTGGGGACTGGCATGAGAGGGAGAGAGGGAGGGGGTAAGGAAGAGTTAGAGGGGGAAAAAAAAGAGAGATGTGTCCACTGGGATCACTATAAAGTGTTTTCTCATATCCGTCTCTCATGGTAGCCTGTTCCTTTATCGCACAGACAGAGCGAAGGATATGTTGAGATGCAACATGAGAGAAAGCGAGCTGAAATGAAAATGTGAAGACAACAGAAGAAGGAGGGGGTGTGTACGGCACATGCCCCAGTCAGATATGACAGTTGAGCAGGGTTGTGCTGTGGCGCTACAGCTCCGCGCTGCGTGGTGTGTGTTGTTGTCTCGCGTGCGGGTTGCCAGCTCGGGACTGGAACTGTCGTGGCTGTGACAGTGACGTATGAGTCTAAGCGCTGTCGGTGAGATGACTCTCGCTGCTCGACACTCTCAACACTCGACGCACAAGCGCGCGCATGCACACTGAGCGCAGCTGTGATCTGGAGGGTTTGGGAACTGTGGATACTTCACTCTGTTTGCCTCGCTCATTAACATAGCATAACAGATGAGAAGACTTTATCTTAAAGGAATAGTTCACCCATAAAGGAAGATTCTGTCATTATTTACTCCCTCATGCCGTTCCAAACCTGTATGGCTTTATTTTTTTGTGGAACACTGAAGAAGATATTTTGAAAAATGTCTTGATGAAAGTCAGTTAGTGTTGTGTTGACTTTCATTATATGGATAAAATTAGTTAAAACCTTCTTTAAGTATCTTATTTTGTGTTCCACAGAAGAAACTCATTTAAAGGGATACTTCACCCCAAAATGAAAATTTTGTCATTAATCACTTACCCCCATGTCATTCCAAACCCATAAAAGCTCAGTTCGTCTTTGGAACACAATTTAAGTTAGTTTGAATGAAAACCTGGAGGCTTAAGACTGTCCCATAGACTGCCAAATAAATAACAGTGTCAAGGTCCATAAAAGGTATGAAAGTCGTCATCAGAATACTCCAGCATACGGTGATAATGAGAGATACAGAGGAGACCGTTGACAAAGAAATTATTGAATAAAGTTGTTGTTTTTGTTTTCTTCGCTTACAAAAATTGTTCCCGTCACTTCATATAACCCAGATTGCACGTCTGATGGCAGATGGAGTATTCTGAAGACGACTTTCATACCTTTTATGGAAATTCATTTATTTACATTTTTCAAACTTCTGTAACAGTTTATATTAGATTTCAATTAGTTTAAATGAGATTAATTAAATCCCAAATTTTCAACGTGGTCTTAGATTTTTGTCTGTATTGTCAAAAGTCTTAAAGGTATGGTAGCAAACAGTTTGTTTCTAATTCTAGTCGCTGTAAAATGCTATATCAGGGTTCCTTATTTAGTCTTCACAGAGGGCCAAATTATGCGTTTGAATTTTCATCACATATTTTTTTAAATTAGCGCGGGCCAAACATTTTTCTCTCCTATGGCCACCTATTAAGGAACCCTGCTATATAGTGCTTTTTAATTTGTATTTATCATTATGTATGGATGAGGAGAGACTGATTGTTGAAGTTTAGAGTATTAAATATTATCAAATATTAATGTCAAATGCCTTACGTTCCACAAGGAAAAACGTGTGTGTGTGTGTGTGTGTGTGTGTGAGAGAGAGAGAGAGAGAGAGAGAGAGAACAAACAGAAAGAACTGTTCTGATTGGCTGTTTTGTGTCTCACATCAGACCCTAATTTTATGTTTGATGTCAACATACAAATTGTTTTTTATGTCATACCTGAGTAGGACAGATTGTGTCCTATAGAACAAAATTGCTAGTGTTGATTTCAAGAAAGCTTCACTAACATTACAAGTGGACAAAAAAAAAAAATGCAACAGAAGTGTAGAATATGGCCTTTAAAAAGTTGTCTCCTCTTTCATTCTTTCTGTCTCATTTTTTCTCTCTCAATACACAGACACTGGTAGGGGTCTCTCTCAACCTGACACTTTGGTTCAGCAGCTGGAGTCTGACAGCACACTCTATAAATCACACAGCTCTGACAGCACACCTCACACACTCTCCTATTCTCTTTTCCTCCTCGCTCTCACTCGCACTCTGCCTGCTAGGCTCACATATCGTTGTGAAAACAAAGTGTTGACGTTGACTGGCTGTAGATAACACACACTAGCCATCTCTCGCTCTCTCTGCACGCCGCATCGTTCACCGCGTAATACGTTTTCTCTCTCTGTCTTAGTTTAGGGCTGCTTTGGAGTCAAAACCTCCTCCCTGAGGGGAAGCAGGGAGGGTTTTAGTGAGGCTATGACATGGAAAGAGAGCGTGTGTACTTTGAGTGCATCTCTGAGTGGCAGAACACAGCTAGCGTAGCGTAGCCTAGTGTTAGCCTAGCGCAGTGCTATCGCCCATGACACGGCTCTACTGAGGCCACCGAGCTCATCTAACATTCGAACCTCCACACTCCACAGATCTCACGAATGCACAACTGTGTGTGCATGTCCATAAGGGCTTGTGCAGGCATGCGTGTGTTGTTTTTGTATGTAGTCTGTCTTTATGTCTGCGTATTGTTGTTTGATGCCCGCAGAATGTGTGAAATTTTATATTAGAGACTGCTTACAACAAAAGGACAGCATTTACTTTGGATCAAAATACCATAGTAGACGTAATTAAATTGAGGAAGCTTCGTCTTAAGCATTGTTAACATGAAATGGCATTTTCAACTAATTTTACTTATAATAGTTTATCTATCTATTGTAAAAAATTAATGTCTCTTATGCTGCATTTAATTGATAAAAAAAACCTGTAGGAACAGTAATATTGTGAAACATAACCATTTAAAATAACTGTTTTCTAGTTGAATATATTTTGAAATGTCATTTGTTCCTGTGATGACAAAGCTGAATTTTCAGCAGTCATTTCTCCAGTCTTCAGTGTCACATGATCCTTCAGAAATCATTCTGATATGCTGTCAATTTGGTGCTCTATTATTATTATCAATGCTGCAACAGTTGTTTTCAGGATTACTGTAATTTTTGATCAATTTAATGCACCATTGCTGAATAAAAGTATTAATTTTTTTCAGCAATGAAAAAGTAAACTTACTGACCATAAACTTTTAAACGGTAGTGTATATATATTTCTACAAATTATGGTTGTAATTATATATTTCTTTAACTGGTATAAGGGTCAGTCTGTATGCCAGTCGTGTGCCACTATTTGATGCCTGCAGAATGTGTCAAATGTTATATTAAAGACAGCCGACAGCGTATGTTGACTTTTAGAGCCAGCTCTACTCTGTTGCTGAAGATTACATCATCGAGTTGCTTATGTACATCATCGCTGTATAATTAATCCCCTGTACATTTAGTATTTATTTGGCAACCTGGTGCTTGACAGAGACGTACCGATGTCAGATATACAGTATGTATGAGTGTAAACAGAGCATGTGTGATGGTGGGGTATATGACCGTGTGTGTGATGAATGTGAGGAGGCCGCCCTGGAGCACAGAGGTCAGAGGGAGGTCAGTCATAGTGGAATCACTCCCTCCGCTCTTTTCAGAGAGAGCAAAACGACCATACAGATTTTGACTGATATCACCTGGATTCTTCTCTCCAAATTGCTAAAGGCATAAAGAAAGTTTATGAATCTAAATGTACCACATCTGAAAGTGTGAACAGGTGTGTTTTATGCCACTATTATTGTGTGCACACTTTTAGGTGCACGTATATCTTGTATCGGTTATTTGCATATGGTGGCATATAATACAAACATGTTTTTTTTTTGTTTTTTTTTACTAATATTAGCTTTACGTATTGTAAATATCTCTTTATTTATCTTTTTTATGTTTATTTATTTATTTTTGGTTTGTGTTCATCAAATAAAGAAAATAAAAGAATAATAAAATGTTTTATTTTTTGTATTATTATTATTTTTTTTTTCAAAATTTAGTATTTATTCGTAATAGTACACCTTGGCTTAGTGGGAGCTAATTTCTAGGTCATCTATCATAAGCATATTTATTTTTACATTTCATTCAGATTCACACATACACCTCCAGTCCTGGTCAGGCCAGAAAGGGGAGAGCATTTGGACAGTGACGTGGGTGTAGTTCACTTCAGTACAGCAGGACGGAGTTGCAGGGAAGGTGCTAAATTCAGGGACAGGCACTATCTGGGTGGAGAATGGTGTGAGTAGGTGGGAAGAGGGGAGGGATGAGGGAATCCAGGGGCAGGGCAGGGGGGCATTTATTTGTAGCACACTCCCAAGTGAGTTTCCTGTCTCTGGGAGGTGAGAGCTGGGAGCATATGAAGCTTTAAGACAGCCCATCTGCTAGTCTCCGGCCATTGGAAGACTGTCAAGCGGGTCTAAAAATAAGCTACTCTAAAGTGCACCAGGCGGCAAAGGTGATTTTTCATTTTGTGTTAAAAACGGAGCAGAGAGGGACAGACTAGCGTCCTAAGAGCAAAGCCCTCTCTCTCTTTCTCTCGTACTCATTCACACTCTCTTTTTGACAACTTTACTCTCTCTCTCTTTCTGTCTTTCTCATTCATAATCCCTCTCTCTTTCTTTCTAAACCCCCTTCTATTTTTCTATCAGCTTCAGTATTTCCTCTCTCTGTCTGTGTTTAGCCATACAGACAGCAGACAGACTCGGCAGAGAGCACTTTATAAACCCGATAGAACAGAGACACACTGTCTATTCAATTGAGTGTGTGAGTGAGCATCTAGATACAGTAATACAGTGTGTAGTGCAGAGTGGCTCTTTCTCCTCTATTATTATATATTGATACATTATTTGTTAGAGATAGAGAAAATAAATATATATAAAGTAATATGTGGTCACAGGCATATTGACTAAATTAGTATTCTTTGCAAATTTTTTTTTTTTTTTTTTTTGCACTGACACAAGACTTAAATCAGTATTTTATAAATATATTGTATTTGTATATTTATTTTACAGATATTTTATTTTATAGTAATTATGTAAATACAAATTTAAATTAAACTTTAAAGATTAATAAAATGCCACCATTATTTATACAATTTATAAAGTACATTTTTTAAAAAATATATAAAGTGTAATAATAAAATAAATTTAAATAACATAATTTCCAAATTTATTTATACAAATGTATAAATTATATATAGCTTTTAAAAAAATGTTATGTATGTTTTATACAATTTATATGTAATTTTTATTTAATTTTAAAATATTTTGTAGTAATATGTTTAAAATAGACATTTTTGCATTCATAATATATGAATATATTACAGATTTTTGTTCCAAATCATATAGCAGTGGATGTACATGCCTTTGTGTGCGTTTGCTCGGGAGCCGCCGTTTTGCACTGCTCTGAGGTCAGCTCGTAGATGTCAGTAATTCCAAAGAATCCTGTTATGAAAAACAGTTTACTGACAGAACGGCCACCTTCTCCAACAACACTCTTTTCTCTCTCTCTCACTCTGTTCGCTCTTGCAGAACGAGCCAACACATTAGAGTCTCACTGACACTGCACCGTCCCCAGGGGGCACCACGGAGCCGGGAGCCAGGGGCCCTGCGGCACACACACACTTGCACACACAAACAGCCCTGATTGAAAATGACATGACAGCCGCTCGGTCCGGCTGTATGTGCATGCTCTGTGTGTGAAAAGAGGCTGTGTAGGGAAACGTAGATTTGATTTTCCTTTATCTCTATCTCCCCACCACTTCCCCCTTCTCTCTCCCCCTCCTCCTCCTCCCCCTCGGTGAGTGCAGCAGTCTCGCAGTCACTGCATCAGTAATGTGACTGGGCCATATTTCCCAGGAGTGCACAGCTCCGCAGGATTTAGCCTCTCTTTTATAACCAGTTTAGGAAAACAATGACAGCGTAGATATTGACTGAGCTCGCAGGGGCTGTTCTGCCCACCGCACCGCCTCCCCCTGCTCCGTCGCCAAACCAAGGGAGGGAAGGGTAAGGAGGCTCTTCCGTGCATTACACCGTGCCCTCTTCGTGTTGCAGTGATCAGATGTACGAATAAAACTACAATGAGCACCTAAAACTGCACTTGAAATCAAGAGGATGTTGTCGCATTTCTGTTGCAACAACAGCACATGAACCGTGAGCGTGTTTGCAAGCTCTTCAAATTTTCGTGCAACTGATTCGACGAATGCGTCCATGCGCGTCTTGTGGCACGTTCAGTCGCAGCTCATCCATGACTGTTTAAACAGCCTTCCTCTGTGTTCTCCACCTCTCTAGCTCGAACTTCCCCCCTTCAAGAATATATCAATTACAGCTGCAATGCACTGATGTCATATTGCGAGTCATTATCAGATTCAGAGACACACACCATTCTGGCGATCGATCGCCTGCGGCTTAATCAATAGCGCTGCCTCCGACGACGCGCTCGGATGAAGAGAACAAACTGCGACCGGCCTGAAAATGTGTTTGTTCCAACAAACTGATTAACTAATTTAAACAAGTGTTGCTGGTTTGATCGCCCACACATCAGCTGCCATCTTTCAAGAGAGATATCGGAGTGATGGAAATAGATGTGTTGGGGGGGGGGGGTGCGTGCGGTGGGCAGCTGAAGTGCGACAGTGTGTTGCGTTTATAAGGGTGTGTGTGATTAGACCGAGCAGATGTATGATACCACAGTGGCTCGTATATGCCAGAGATCATGAAATAAGCTGATGGTGGATGTTGATTGTGGCTAGTGGCCATGTGTGTGTGTGTTTATGGGAGGTATGTACATAGGCATGTGTGCGCTGGGGAGTCTGAGCGCATGTCTTTTGTTTTAGTGAAGAATCTGTGTGTGTGTGTGTATGAAGGAGGTTGTGTACTGTATGTTAGGTCGGGCTCCCCGCACACCTCCAGTCCTACTGTGCAGTTTCCATCAGGCCACTGCAGTGCTGGTGTAACCCTAGACCCCAGGGAACAACACTGCCTCTGTCCCTCCACCTCCAAATCAATACAGCTCCACACAGCCCTGACAACCTGGGGGAGACCATACACACACACACCCACACACTCAATCACACACACTCCCTCTTTATCTGTCACAAATGCGCACACTCCAATTCATACTTGCTCTTATTTACGCATTATTTGAATGCGAATACAAGAATGCAACAGTATTTTAAACAAATTCACTCTGGTAAAGATTTTGAATAAATACACAAACACACAGAGTAAGATGCAATAGTATTTTAAACAAATTCACTTTGATCAACATTTCGAATATAGACACAATACACACACACACACACAAAATTAGTAAGTGTATAAATTGCAGGTTATAAACTGTTATGTAATATTCAATATGTAATTGTATAATCTTATTGTATAAAAAGAATTAATATAACTTTATAATTTAGATTTTTTTTATACAAAAGTAAAAGATTTTAATGAATAAAATAAAATTTCAAATTGTGTGTGTGTGTGTGTGTGTATATATATATATATATATATATATATATATATATATATATATATATATATATATATATATATATATAATTTTTATTTTTTGTATATATTTTAAGTTTAAAATGAATATAAATGTATATTATCTATGGAAATGTTTATAAATTATACAAATAAATAATCATAAAATAATCATATCATTAATACAATTCTTGAATAAATATATTTTTACTATTATATATTTTTATGATTTTATTCCTTTATTTATTCCTTTTTATTTATTTCATAGATTATTTGTACATATGCAAGGTTTTTTGCACTTTTTTTATAGGAAAGTATAGTGTAGACAGGAAAGTACGGGTGAACGAGTGAGGATGGTTTCAGGACATGACTATGGTTAGAGTCAGACCTGGGCTCTGACACTGTATTGTGTGTTTTAACTGGAATGCAGTATTGACCAATCAGAAACCAGAAATTAAACACTCTGTTTAACAACATGTAGTCATTTATTCTTAGTTTAAGACGTCAAAAACAAGTCACGAAGGCTTGATCAATGCCAGTACTGAATTAATTGAGATTAAATGACATGAGATTATTATTACTATTATTAGTGTTTTTATTGTTTTTGCTGTCATGATCATCAGCGTAAATGAAAAGATAGGCGACCCAGATGTTAATTTGGTTTCATATTGAGTCGTACTATCAGGTATATAATGACAATGGCTGAGTTGCATTTGGCTCTGCAGCAGGTGAAGATTGAGTTTGGAGGGGGATTGGCTTTGTGGGGAATAACTGATAATTGATTGAGCAGCAGCATATTCTTGGGGACTCAGCTAAGGCAGGTTTGGGTAAATTGGGTCGTTAGTTGCTCTTGACATGTGCACATGTGACAGTGCAGGCAGGTACGCCGTATTGACTCATTGCTCATTGTCATGTGAGTCCCAGGATTATTTTCAGTTACGTTTCACCATGCCGTTGCTTTTTCCCATTCCGTTTTGGTGTAATTCCGATATGTGAAACAGGTGCTTGATGATGAGGACAAATGATTTGCAATATGTTTGGGTTTTGTCCGATGTGCACCTCCGTCTCGTTCTCCTCTCTGGCGGCGCTCAGTGCGAGACATAGACAAGGCTGGCCTCTGCTGGAAGGGGGGCGGCAGCGCAGGCAAGAGAAGGCAAAAGGAGAAGTGCTTTGCTCTCATAATGGGGTCAGTGGCTCCCAGAGAGATGCGTCTCCTCGCTCAAGAGCCCTCCTTGTGCGCGTCTCCTCTCTGTTCCATGCAGGAGGGGCGGGAAAAGAGAGAGAGAGAGGCCGGGATGGAAAGAGAAGGAGGACGCGAGACGCGCATCCCCTGACAGACTGCCATTGATTTGGTCTGGGGTTTTAAGACCCAGTGGTTTGGCCTTCCTCGGATGGAACTGCCCAGAAATCATTTGCAAAATATGTGCACTAAGATAAGAGGACGAAGAAGAAGAATGAGTATTTATCAACGAAAAAACATGTTTAATCCTTCAGATTTGTCTTCCCCTTTCAGTTTTTTTTTTTTTATATCGGGGCATAAAAACACAGCCTATCTCTTTTAGAGAGATTAATCTGGGAAAGGAGCTTTGAGAGGGAAAGTGGGATGATTGCTGGCTCTCCTCTCTGAAAATTGTTTATATTCCACAGAAAAAAATCATGAAAAAAAACAGCTCCCCAGAGACACCCACAACAAAACAATAACCATTTAGCCTGTGCATATCTGCTCCTGTTTAACCCCTCACGCAACGACTGATTGATCTGTGTATGCGATCCTGGTTTTAAGCCATTTTTAGGCCATTATGGCTTCCTTTGTGCGTACAATGTATGATGATTTTCTGAAATTGTAAATAAAACAAAGATTTCACTCTTAAAAATAAAAGTTCTTTACTGGCATTGATGGTTCTATGAAGAACCTTCAACATCTGTGGAACCTTTTAATTGCACAAAAGATCATCGAGATCATCAAAATATTAAATTAAGAAATGGTTCTTTTATAAATTGTTGTTCACTGAAAGGTTCTTTGGGGAAACAAAAATGGTTCTTCTACGGCATTGCTGAGAAAACCCCACTTTGGAAACTTTATTATTAAGACATGTATGGAGTATTTCAGTCTTTCTACAGTACTCACAATCAGAATTTGATGTTTAATGTTTAATTAAATGTGTTACTTGGCATTTCTTTGTCATTATTAGTGAATTTTACTAGCAATTTCTGAGTGAAAATTGTTTCTACAATTTCCAATTTTTTTTTAAGTGTACATTATTAAAAATAAAGTGTCATTGGCAGCTATATGGTTCCATGAGGAACCTTTAACATCCATGGAAAGGGTTCTTTATATTGGGGGGGAAAGGGTTATTTAAAGAACTGTTTGTTGAAAGGTTATTTGGGGAACCAAAAATGGTTCTTCTACGGCATTGATGAGAAAACCCCATTTTGGAACCTTTGTAATAAAGATTTAAAAGATTCATAAACATGTGTCCAATACTCCAGAATAAACAAATGAGTGTTTTTGCAATAGAAACGGAGAACTGTAAATCAAACGGAGGACGAAGTGTGGTGCGTGTGTGCGTGGGTGGATGAATGGGATCGCAAGTGCACATGTGCCCAATATTTAATGGGAGGGTGTGGAGAAGAAAGAAAATGGGAAGAAAGGAAGGCGTTCGCTCGTGGCTGCAGAGCTCGAACTCCTCTGTCAAAGTGGGGCTGCTAGCCTTGAGATGGACGGACAGGCCTGGTGGGTAAATGGAAAGAGAGATGGATAGAGGGAGAGAGCGAAGGAGACGGGTGGAGGTGTGGGCACGTAGCTTATTATTTCTCTCCTCATGTGTTCTCTTCTGTTCCCCTGCAGAACCACACACTGAGCCAGCACGCACAGTGAGACCGGGCCCCGCAGGACACCCGGTTCAGCCTAGAACCCCGACCCAGGCCCGGTGGGGGAGGAACATTTCAACATCACAGCCAATCAAAGTGTCATTTGCTACTCACATGTAAAACTCTAACGATTCCGCCACCAGGCGCAGCTATTACGAACGGTGGGGAATGAATATTAATGGGATATGCTATTAAAAAAGAAAAGGAGAGAAAAAAAAGGAGATGGAGAGAAAAAGGTATTCTACGTGCAGTATTTTTTATCGTCCCTTCTTCCTGGTTGTGTGTTCCTTATTTTCTCCCCGTTTTCTTTTTGCTTTTTCTTGATTTTTTGGGGACAAAAGATGAAAAAATAAATGGAAGGAAAAGACACCCTCCGCCTGATTTTAATCTCTAGAAATACATATCTTGTCCTCTGTTGCTTCATGTATCAAACTTCATATGTGCCAATTTTGTTCTTTTCAATGCATATATTCTCAGCCCTTTTTTATTTGTTGATTGATTTGTACCATTTATTTCTTGCAGTAAATAGGTACTTGTGCTGTGCTGTGATTGCTTGCCAGTCGTAATATTTTTCCTTTCTATTATTATTGTTATATATTTTCTTTTTTCTAATTACAGTAAAAAGACAAAAAAACATATAAAGAAAAAAAGAAAAAACATAATGGTTTTTGATTGGATTTTCCAGTACATGGGCCTTATGGATGTTGTAAAAATGAATATCATTGATTTCAGTGCAACTGGATGATGTCTGCTTTTTAAATGTGAATTAACCAGATTGCAATAAACTAGTACAGTTGAAAATAAACAAATAAATAAATCATGAATAAAGGGAATGCGTGCATCTGAAGTGAGTGTTTTTTCAAAGCACAGATAAAGCGTATTGAAGCGGCTGAACTCCTTAGAGTTGCTCTGTTCCCATGATGCTGTGTGAGCTCTATTCTTCTTGTCATGCTTTCTATTTAACAATAAATATCTGGGAGCTACAGTAATGCTGCTCATAAAACACAGATAATTTGCATTAAAAAAAATTAAATGCCAATGATGAAAACTCTTGGACGGGTATGAACGTGCAAGCTTAGTTTATTTTTACATTAAGAGATATCGTTAAATAATAATAAAAATATTCGGGTGGATACTGTTATACGTGTTAACGTGGTAACAACTTAATTTAATTTTATACAAATTCAAGTCTACTATGATTCATCTGCAGGAGAGGAGAACAGTGAGTCGATATTGCATCACAAACCATGATTCATGCTGCTTTCATAGTGTTCATTCAATGCAAGAGGATCTGAATCAAAGACTTGAATCTTTGCCAATTTTATACGGTGATGAACACTGCTCGCCGTCACATGAATTCAACTGTAAAATATGACATTCTGAAAATCATGGGAAAATGGCAGCTGTCATTGGTATACTTTATCAAATTTATTCATCAGGTTTTAAAGGGAAATATTTTATCTTGTGTAACGTAAAAAAAAAAAACGTAATGCAGAACTATGATGCAAATTTCCCGGCATATTTAGCATTATGATTGCTGTAAATAAGGAAAAACCCAACACTGATCATCAGATGATTTAATGCCTGTGACTCCCTGAATAAGGGCAGAAACATCTATTTAAAGTACTGTTTCTTTTACCAGTGCAGTTTCTGCTTTAATTGCATCCATGTGTTTAAGCAGCTGGTTCGGCCGCTGAGTCTCATAACTTGAGCCGGACAGAAGGTCGGTGCTGTTCCCAGAAATCAGTCATCGGAACGCATCGATACACTATGGGCCCCGGGGGTCCTCTGAACCTGTCCGCTTGGGAAACAGGGTTCAGCACACCATCTGAGTAACTCCTAAATACTTGAAAACTAGCATGTGATTTTATGAATCATCCACAAATACCCAATAGTACAGAAAGATGCCCTTAACAGGCTACTGGTGTTTCAGTTGTTTAAGTATTTCACTGTAGTTTATCAAATCTGTGCTGTATTATTAGCATGTGCTTTTTAAGGGTAAATGGAGATTTCCAAATGAGGCAAAGTTTGAAACTGTGCATTTGTATTTTGTGGTAGAATTATTTAAAATATTTGAGGATATGATTAAGTTAACCAATCTATCTGTCTATCTAGGCTTTGCCGATCTTCACAGCCTTAGAGGGTTATACAGACACTCAGCATCCCAAGGACTCTCAATACGACAAGATAGATTTTCTCTAAAACACTTTATAATTACTTTCATTAAGAAAATTCACCAACATTACCACATTATATAATGCTTAACAGATCATTAGCTAGCAAGTTAAAAAATAAATTCATCTACAAATCTCAATTATGTACATGCAGTTACAATTGCATGAGTGCACTGTATTCAGTTAAATTGTTTTTTGACATACCATTATGAATTACATATTATTTCTTTTTCTGTTTGTTTTGTTGATTAGCCTATATTCTATTCTATTCTATTCTATTCTATTCTATTCTATTATTATACATCCGACAAAACAAACGGGAAAATATATATATATATATATATATATATATATATATATATATACAGTGATATAATTTATATTATTATTTTGTATTATATTGTGACTGTGAGCGTTTCAGTACCTCATAATCAAACAGATTAACATAAACATGAGATGATATGATTATTTTATCTGTTTCTTATCAACAGGTAGTACAGTAGTCGTGTGTACTTAAACAATTTCGCCTTAAGATGATTGTTTCTCTTATCAGCGTCTCGTGTGATAGACTCGCATGAGCTGTTAGGGACCATCAATAAAATACCGCGCAGTTTTGTACGATTTTAACATTTAATGGGCAACCCCTGTATAACCACACACACACCCACACACACAAAATCGTTAGTAAATATTTAAAATATAATGTATTTTAGTTAATTATATTAATCCTCCGAGAGTAACAGCCAGTGATTGTAACGATTGTTTCGCGTCACAACGCAAACAGACATTTTACGACTGTCCCTAAGAACACTCCACAACACAGAGCACAAGAAAAGTTTTGCAAATATTCACTTTCTTCAGGCTATCGGACAGTTTAAAGACCTGGCTCGGATGCCCTGTGGGGAATACTATTTATCAGTCATTTAGCTCACGAGATGAAACAAGGTAAGCAATAATTATTATAATATGTCTGTCTATTCTAGCGAAGGATCAGACAGGCAGTTTGTGCGTATTTTAGTTCCGGGTGTGTTTCACTAAAGTAGGAACCTCAGTGGGTTTACCAGGAAAGGTGTGTCGTTTAGTGCTAAACCTAAACCCCTGTGTATTAGTTACTAAATGCATGATACAGCGTCATTATTAATGCATTTTCTCTGAAAACTGGCCATCATAAGGGAGCATGGCTGCGGCGCTGCTGTCAGAGACGGAGATCAGGCATCGGTCTATGGCAGAGGAGGATCCGAACGGGAATGAACATGGGGCGGCTGCGCGCAGCACCTTGCCTCGCTGGGGCCCGCAGCACGCCGGGGCACGACAGCTCGCCGAGCTTTACTCTCCGGGTAAGACAAGCACATCGGGTGTCATTAAACACATCTGTGTTTATATGAATCGTTTTTCTACTGTTTCACGTTGCAGCAGCATCGGGCCACATTAAGGCCAGGAAAGCACGCGCGCACACACACACACACACACAAGTTACGTGCAGCTTTGTGCATAGAGGTCAGTTTGAGCAATAATATGACAGTGTCAGTGACAGCAACGCATAGATGACATAAACATAATATAATGAGTGCTTGTATAACAACCTCCTGTAATATAAGACTTCCTAGTTATGTGTTGCGTGCATTTGCTACTTTGTAAAACTTGTAACACTGAGCGTTTAAACCCTTAGAAGTAAATGACACTAGAAACGGTACCTGTCAGCACCAAGTGTTAAGGACAAGAGAATCATTTGCAAACTGTTTACTCTAAATTGAACTAGAAATGATTATGGTAAGATTTTTCAATAAGGTTCCATCCGCTCTTGATTAATAGCATTAACTAACAATGAGCAATACATTTGTTACAGAATTTATTAATCTTTGTTAACATTAGTTAATCAAAATAAAGCCATTCATTGTTAGTTCATGATAAGTTGTCTAAATAATATTAAGAGATACAACTTTTGATTTGAATAATCCACAGTATTGGTAAATGTTAAAAGTAACTTTAACTGTTATGCTTTAGTAGCCTGTTTTTCTTCAATAGTTCATGTTAACAAATAGAGCCTTATTAAAAGTGTTGCCATGATCTTAAAAATCAAGCACGCAATAATCTAGAATGACAGCAGAAGTCTATTGTGATGTTCCTTGATGTTTCCAGTTACTAGACATATTCGACAAGCTGTGTTTCCTCTGATATTTTTTATTTGACCTGTGTCCGCTGTGGGGAGTCTGACACGGAACACCAAATAAACAAATTAATGCATGTTTCAGATTTGACTTCATTCCACTTTTGGCTTAATGGAAAACAGCTCCATCTCTGCACATCATGAGCCGGAGATCAGCAGCGTTAGGAAAAGCCTTTAACCCCCAACCCCACCATGCCATCCTTCTACCCCCAACTAAAACAAGATTTAGCATTGAAAGTCCCCCTCCACTGTCCTCTAGCTGCAGAAGCAGTCTCATTGTGTCATGGGACGCTTGTAGTGTGCAGCAGCAATTAAAACTACATCGATTTAACTCAAAATGCTATTAAGAATGATAATGACCACTCCATTTTCTTTGGGAACGCACCCAGCGCGTTAAGCAGATGCTAACACCGGCACGTCCAGCATGTAAATTACTTGGCCATGTTGAGAACGTTTGAGAGAAGTTTTGCGAGGTTAATAAGATAATGTTGTGATGATTCTCTCTGTGAATGGGGGGGTTGGGTGGGATTGTGGATGGGATTTTTGGATGAGCTCAGTCGAGTTTAGTATCCACCAGCTGTGAAGTGCATGTCGGAGAGGCTTATCTGTGGGATTCTCAAGGAAAGTACGCTGGGATTGTTGTTTTGCTTGTGCTGTGGTTTGCATGCTGTTTGCAGTTGTAATTACCACACTTTTAAAGTTTATAGTCCATGACATACAGGATTGTGGTTGGGGGCAAAATAATATTTCATAGTATTGCAATATTTTACCTCAGCATATGAACCAATATTCTTATAAATATTTTATTTTTTAGATATACACTACCTTTCAAAAGTTGTTTAGGTTGTCCCCAATGTTGTATTTATTTGATCAGAAATCCAGTAGAAACATTAATATTGTGAAATTTTATTTTCAATTAAAATAAAAAATATATATATATTATATTTTAACATGTAATTTATTCCTGTGGTGGTAGAGCTGAGTTTTCAGTAGTCATTACTCCATTCTTCAGTGTCATGTAGTCCTCCAAAATTCACTCTAATATGCTGATTTGGTGCTCATTTGGAAACATGTCTTATCACTGTTTTTCTTGTGTCTTGTTATTATCAACAATTTTCTGCATAATATTTTTGGAAAAACTGTGATACATGTTCTCTTTCAGGATTCTATGATGAATAGAAGGTTCAATAGAACTCAAAATGAAATATATTTTTGTAACATTATAAATGTCTTTACTGTCACTTTTAATCAGTTTGGAATCCTTGCTGAATAAAAGTATTCATTTATTCAAAAATGACCTTCATTAAGAACTAGTCTTTAAGACAAAGAAAAGCACCCTGAACTATTTCCGATTCTGATTTAAATTGAATTTAAATGTTGTTAGCAAACAGGAAATAGAACCGCATTTCGAACATAAATGTAAGGAAATAGTACAATTTAATTAGTTTGTAACAAACTGGTAAAGAAAGCTTTTGATTGTTTTTAAAAAAAGTCTGACGTTTGAAGGTTTGTAAGCCTTACGGAGAAGAGAAGTAGAAAGATTGATTGTAAGTAAGTTGTGAGCTTACTTAAACTTGGCCAATGTAATTCCAATTCAATGCATTTCGACATAGACTGGGAATCTTAAATTCTTTAGGTTATTTATTTCCATACAACCAGAATCATAAGAATTTATTTTTGCAACTTTTACGCCATAGGTTGGCGCCACGTGGTTCCAAAATGGCACTGACTCATGGCTCGCTTCTTGCAGGTATCAAACCATCAACCTTGTGGTTACCATTCCTGAATGTTTAAGTACACCACACCACCCCCAAATGTTCTTGTCCACCTCAAGCCCTTGCATATTTCCTTTAATTCAATCCTTTATCCACAAAAAGTGCCATAGACTTGGAATCCAATGGTTCGGTTACCTGAGAGACTCTTGACTTCTTCTGATGGAATTCAGCTGGCATGAGCTGATGCTGAACTGTGGTCCATCTGGAGAGGCCATGGAGAGCAGAGGGTTGAGCCACAGAATATAATGTCAAGGATGCTAAAAGCAGACACTCCGGGGGCTTGTCTGACGCTGGTTTGTGCCTGAGATGAGGTGAGCGGGAATGGCGTTTGGAAGTGTTGAGGCTTACTGGTGAAAAGGGATTGATGAGGCTTCAGTCTGCTCAATGAAGCCTCCGGCTCATTACTGTAACCCCAGGACAGCGGAACAGCTGGACGCCTCTCCCCGCCATATGTCTGCGTGTCATGCACCACTGACTGCTCTTTGTGCTTCTTATCCCACTTTACAGATTCGCCGCAAAGTAAACAGGATTTACAGGCTACTTTCTGTTTCCCCCATCGCCTCTGCCAGCCGCCATGCTCTGGTTACCGGGGCGCTTGCCGTGTGTTCGAGAGAAAAAGAGATCAATATAGTATTACATCGCAAGATCTAGTTTCCTATGCAGTCAGCGATCTTGACTTCAATTGGTTTAGTCACTTCTTATTTGTGGCAGGCTGATGTCTTGACTACAGAAAAGTTTGAACCATGCGGAAAGGTGAATGATACGAGCTGTAAATAGGTGTGGACGGCACTATATACACACTGAACTACAAGTGTGAATGTGATTTTAAGCTTATCAGCTGTCAAACGCCACTATATTTATTTATGGTAGCAATCCTGCAGATAAGTCAACAATGTGTCAACACTGCACACCAGGAGCGTTACTCTTCTTTGTGTCTGAATCCGTTCCACCACAACAGTCCACTCGGAGATACATTCCTGTTATATACACACCTTTATGTTTGAGAATAAATTGATTCTTCCTCTTGGAGGCTTTGAAGTTAATGTGAAACTTTATGCAATTCAAAAGCACATATATCTTTTCTTTAATCTTTCTGCCTGGAAACAATGCTGTATTTCCAAGGCACAGGGTTGATACAGTTGAACACTTTTGTTTTATTTTGTTGAAATTATTTACAAGATTGGTGACATCAAAAAAAAAAAAAAAACAATTGTTTAAATTTTTTTTTTAATCTTTGCTACTTTTGTATGGACATAGTTTTCTGTATTTTTTTTCCACACTACTCTATTATTGTGATATGGTCTATTTCCGATTTATCCAATGATAAACAGTGCATTAAAACAAACTGTGGTTGATTGTTTTATGTTGGTCAGATGGTTTCTTCCTGTCTAAGTGGCTAGTTCTGGGCCAGAATAAACTGCAGTATGTAGACTGTCTGCCAGTTGACAACAAACAACTGACAAACAAACTGAGTGATAATTTGTTTAAAATTATAACTTAGGCTTTTCTTAACTGGAGGGGATGAAGATAGGCCATTTGCAAAGACTACACAAAGTCTGACCACTTGAAATCCAGCTGTTTGCTTTCCTGTCACTGTAAGTTGTGACTTCTTGCCCTAGATCAGTCTGGGGGCATCTGTTGGCCTTGGAGATGAAAATTTACTGAAGAAATCCACACTGAGTGTCTTTAGATCGCAGCTGCTATGTCTACCTTTAACCCTGTGATCTTAGGTTCACTTCCCTATCACTCTCTCTTGATTATCTAATCTCTGCTTTAAATACTCCTGGATGTACAGTAGCTGGAACTGAAAGTGGCTCTAATGAGCATTTGGAAACTTTCGAAGCCATTTTTGAACTTTTTACCAGCTACTCTCAAGGTGATTTTTGGTGAACATATGATGTCAGTTCATACAGATGTACTAGCAGAGTAATCGCTGTTGTACTTCACATCAAGCAGGAACATACACCACCATAAAAAGCTTGGGGTTCCTTTGTTTGTATATTTTTTTATTTTTAAGAAAATTTTACTTTCATTCAGCAGCGATGCTTCAGATTTATCAAAAGTGTCAGTAAAGACATTTATAATGTTACTAAATATTTATTTTGCACTTTCTATTCATCAAAGAATCCTGAAAAAAAAATGATCAGTTTCCACAAAAATATTATGCAGCACAACTGTTTCCAACATGCAGAATGAGTTAGAAGTCTTTATTTGTCAGCCACAGTAAACTATATTTTCATTGTTCTGCACCCATTATCTGTTAATAGTCAGCTAGCAACAGAGACGCTGCAACATTTCCAAGTAAGAAATAAAAGTTACAAAAGAGCCTGAGCCAAAAGGAAGCAGTTGATCTTTCGGCTTGCTGCCTTGTAGGCAAATTCTCCGGTCTGTGGCGCAGGGCCAGGGGTGTGTGTTACAGCACAGAGAAGAGACCGGGCCACGGAGTAGAATGAGACACCAGACACGTCTGCTTGACACTGAGCATAACCCTGCCTTCAGCCCTGCTGCACTGCACCACATACTATACAACACATCCAAACACACCCACAATCCATCTTCCATCTCACTGATCAACACCTCCTTGTACAGTATGAGTATGTGCTTCTAATAGATTGTAAATCTATTGGTTAGATTTTTATCACTTTTTTTTTTTTTTTTTTAGAATGCATTATAAAAAAATACAGATTAACTGTGCAATGAAAACTGAATGAGAAGACTGCCTTGACGAATGAATGAACTAACATCGAAAATGACAAGATTTCTCTTTCAAATACATTGTTTTTTCAGGTTTATATTTATCAATGAATCCTGAAAAAAAAAAATTAAGCAGCAAAGTTGTTAATAATAAAAATTGTTTCTTATTCACCAAATCAGCATATTACAATGATTTCTGAAGGATCATGTGACACTGTAGACTGGAGTAATGATGCTAAAAATTCAGCTTTGCCATCAAAGGAATAAATTATAAATTGTAATAAATTTGTTTTAATTTGTAATAACATTTCACAATATTACTGATTCTAATATTTTTTTGACCAAATTAACAAAAAAAGCATGAATAAAAATGGTCACACTTTACGGTGTCCTTGTTACATGTTACACGTACTTACTATTGTAATGACAATAAATGATTTATAATTACATGCAAGTAACCCTAACCGTATGTAGTTACATGTAGTTAATTAATATCACTTAGTATTTAAATGTATAATTACACTGTAACATGGACACCTTTAAATAAAATTTAACCAAAAAATCTTACTGCTTTAAACTTTTGAACAGTAGTGTATGAGTAGAGCAAAAGTTTAATTTTTATTATAAGAAGTTGTGTTGGACTCTCCTATGTACATTCCCATGCAGATTTTGTTACAGAAGCCAAAATATAAAACATCTGTACTTGTATGACTTTCTTCTTTGAAACATGTACTGTAAGGAGATGTTTAGCAGAATGTTCAGACTTTGTTTTTATATGGTGACTAGGAACTTAAAAAAAGCACTATGACAGGACTTTTGCACTGTACTTCATCTTCTGAAGCCATACAATAGCTTTATCATAGTCCTAGACCAGTGTTTCTCTATCTGCCAAAGCTCTGAAATTCCATTTATGCGTTTGAATATTTAAATATGGTTTGTTGTGATCTTGACAGACTGCTTTAATGATGCAAACCCCTGCTCGCAATTCACTTTCTCTTTTTTAAATCAAAACTTCACAGTCTGCTAAATGTCTTTTGTGTTCCATAGAAGAAAGAAACTCATACAGGTTTGAAAGAACAGGACTCTTTGTGATGATACATAACATTTATGTACTACTACAAAATATTTTTTTCCAAGAAGTAGCAAAACTTTCCTTAGTGTCGGTTGTTAAATTACACTCCGGTTCTTGCAGATTCTGTCCTCTCTTGTGGCAAACTGCAGACTCCAGCTAATGGTCTGTGCAGTCTGATGACCGCAGTTTTTCTTGCTAAACTGCTGGATGCAGCTTTCACTGATTTAGAGAGCCGAACACCTCTGGGTGTGCAGCTACTCTAATCTCATAGTCACTTTCTGACTGCAGAACTATTGCATTTCCAACTCGGTTCCTCTTGAAGTTCATTCACATCAGCTCAATCAAGCACTTCAAGTTGCTTAGCCATGTTATCTTATTAGGCCCGACCCACTGCCAGGTCAACACTGCCCCCTGGCAGCACCAGAGCCCATTCTTTAATGCTTTTCTTTTCTTTCTACATGTGCATTAGAGTCCCCTTACTCAGTGGAGTCTGACCTGCTGTATAATTTATCCTGCCTTCCCGTCAAACTCACACCAGTTTGACCCCGTTATGCCTGCCGAGTGCTCTTGGCTCTCGTACGCTGACCCTGGTGTCAAAAGGTCACAGGTTCAAGGTTCTGAACGGCTTGCTCTTGGCCATAAACCTGAGATGGTCTTGTGACCCAGGCCACAGCAGAATCAGGCACTCGCTATGTGACACAAAACATATAGTTTTGCTCTGGTTTTCACTGCGCCACCCTGTCCAGCATGAACTGCACACCGGCAGCGTAAATGAAAGCCAAGTGGGCTCTCGAGGGGAAAGAGGGAGAGAAGAAAAGAGAGGGAGATGGAGAGACGAGGAGGAGGGGAACCTGGCTACCTGCAACCTCTCCTGCTGGGCTTCTCAATTATACACACACCAGGGCAGCTAAATGCATTAGGACCTCAGCTGTATACATGATACAAAACCGGATTCGCTCTCTCAAACGCACACACACACTCGAGCGCTTTTGGAATGGGGGGGGGGGGCAAATGCGGCAGGATGTTAACGGCACACACAGAAAATTGTCTCTTTTGCATGCCTACACGCACATAGAAGCGTACCAGGGCGCCCAAATACATTTGGACTGGAACCACACAGCCTGTTATTAATATTTGATGGAGTTCTCCATCAGCTTTCTGTGTGAATTCAGGTGGTTTGTGGCAGTTGGGGACAGGGACAGTGGGTGAGCCATATAATTACTATTATCTAAATTCCATTTCTAAACGCGGCCCTTCCCGCGCCATCCTCAATCAGCACTGTATTTAGAATGGAGTTCTCGGTGAAGTGGCTCCGCTGTGAATTTTCAATATTTAAAATCCACTCTCTGCATTTTAATCCCTCTCTCCCTTATTAATGAATTTCAATCTAAAGGCCATAAACCTGCTTAACTCTTTGCATTCCTGAGGTCAGAGGTTCAGATTCTAGTTCGTAATGTAAAGATGTGAGGAAACATGATTTTGAGTTTATGGGACGATGTGTTTTGTTCAATATGTCTGTCCTGACTGATTGCGTACAACCTCTCGCCTTGACCTTCAGCGCTCGTCACTCTGGAGATTTGGAGATATTAAAAGGTAGCGTGTGTGAGTGTGTGTGGTGGGGGGGGGTGGTCTCAGGGGTCGCTCTTTCCTAAGCCTGTCATCTGTGGCCCTTATCAGGGTCGGTCTGACTGGGTACACACACAGAAACGTATAAATGTGTCTGCCTATCTCTCTCTTTAAAAATGGGTGTAACTAGAAGGAATGGGAACCGAGAACCAGTTCCTTTTTGTATGATTTTGTAATAGGAAATCATATACAACCTTTCAAAAGTTTGAGTTTTTTGAGTTTCAAAAGTCTCTATTGCACACCAAGGCTGCATTTATTTAACAGAAAATACATTAAGAACTGTAATATTGTTTAACAACAAAAATTTAAAATGTTTTCTGTTTTAATATCCTTTAAAATGTAATTTACACCAGTGATGGCAAAGCTGATTTTAGCAGCTATTATTCCAATCTTCAATGTCACATGATCCTTTAGAAATCATTAATATGCTGATTTGATGCTCAAGAAACATTTTCTGTTATTAAATAGTGACAAAAACAATTGTGCTGCTTAATTTTCTTTCTTTTTTTTTTTAAAGATTCTTTGATGAATAAAAGCCATCTATAGATTTTTTTTTTTTTACATGATACATCTTTACTGTCACTTCTAATCAATTTAATGCATCCTTGCTGGATAAAAGTATTAATTTCCTACAAAACATTTTTTGAACAGTAGTGTATGTTTTCTGAACATTGTACTATGTAATCTAGTTTCCCCACAAAAGAAATGCTGTGTTGTTTATGAAATTGAATTGAGTGCAACAAAAGAAAACGGGTCACTGGGAAATCATACAAAGTCAATAAATAGACTCCTACTTTATATTTCTTTGTCTTTGTGTTGTCTGATTTGTAAACAGTAGTCAGTCATTTCATGGATTGGTCAAGAATACTCACAAAACAGCCTCAAAGTGACTCACTGACCTAAAGAACAGAATTATTTGCTTCCTTAAAAGTATTAAATATTTGTTTATCTTTAAGGATTCAGAGTCTCAGTTGTTCTTTTTCTATGATTCACATCCCTAGTAATCAACTTTTGTCCCTAGTGGTGAACTTTTTTGTTCACCCAGTCCAAAATGTTTTTGTCTCTCTTCTGTAACAAACAACAAAAACAAAACTGTCTATCAGTCCTCACATACTTGGCTGTTTTTTGAAAATAACATAGAGCATTGTATGGCACAAAGTGTGTGTGCGAGTGTGTCTGGGTACATGTGTTAGCGTGTGTGTCCCAGGTTGAGTTGTCCACTGAGAACAGATGAAAGCAACAAGGCCTGTGACTGATCCATTTGTCCTGATCAGGGGAATTCTACCTCCCTCTCTCTCACTCTTTCTCTTCCTCTCGCCATGTATGACCCACTTTTCCTGTCTCTCCCTTCTTTCCCAAAGTCCCCTCTGAAGACAGGCCTACAGAGAGCTGGCAAGGGGACAATGTGTGTGTGCGTCTGTGCTATTATGTATCCCGCTAAATATAATTGTGTGTGCTAATATGAGGTTCATTTTCCTGGCCAGCATTTGATGTTCCTAAATCAATACCGTTTCCTTTTTGCCCACATGTAGATGCCCTTGGCATTGTTAAGGGGGAGGTGATGTGGGGTAGAGAATGGCTCAGTCATGGCATGTTGGCAGGACTTTGTGGCGTGGCCGGCCCTCTGAAAGGCTGCTATTCTGAGTCTGTGAGTTGCTTTTTGTCTGCTTCTCCAGAGGAGGTGAGAGCCGTTCTTTCAGTGCCGCGGCTGCGCTGAGAACAGAGGGGCCCGCGCACCACCACAGCCCCATCAGGAGAGCCTGCCGAAGAAAAGAGCCCTTTGTTCGTCGAGGATAGAGAAAGAAAAAACACCCATCTCTCTGCAGCACAAACAACACATACTGTTCACACTTGCTGACTTCTGCTAGCGTGACAGGTGATAAACCGCCACCACGCCCCCTGCACCCCTCCCCTTTTCATCTGAACTCACCTCGACTCGGCATGGGATCCAAGCGTCCTATCAGACTACCCATCAGCTTGTTAGAGCTATAAAAGTTTTTCTGTCCTCATTTATTACAGGATTAGTTCATCCAGAAATGAAAACTGCCATCGTTTAAGTCTTTCCAAAACTTTTTGAATCCGTGAGCCTAACATGAGAACTGAATCAGTCTGATTCAAGAATGAATCATTTTGATTCAAGACCAATTTTGTGAACTGGATCAGATGATTCACTGAAAAGATCTCATTTCATTCCCTGCTCTTTTTATGAGCTACTGTAGCACAGATATAAAAATGTAATAGAACTTAAATTTTGGTTTGTTTGTCATACAATTCTGTTGTATTTCTTCAGAAAACATGCACTTAATATTTTAGTACTTTTATGGTACTTTGAAGGGGATAGTCATGTTTTTTCATGCATATTTTTTTTTTTTTTTTGTGGAACATAAAAGAATTTTTTTTTTCGCCTCACACTGTATAACCGTGCTTACATGCATCAGCAGGTGAAGCGTGCCAAAACCCAAGGATGGACGACGGTGTATTACAGCCTGCCGCAGAAACTTGCGCACATTATGACAGAGCGAGAGAGCAAGAACGCCATTAGCATTCACGGACGTTGTTTGGCACTCCAGCCGCCCCTCTGCGTCGAATCAGGCGTCGTTGATTAATTTCAGCCTATTAGCACCCCCTTTCCTCCCCCCGCCCCTCCCAGGTTAATTCCCCACGCCAGCGAGTGGGAAAGGGGGCTGCGGGTGTGAGCGATGGTGCAGGGGTTGCAGGGGAGCTCGTTGTTGTCAGGACTGTATTAATGAGCGCACCGCTCAGGTCCCGTGGACAGGGGGACGGTGTTCCTGGCTGCGCACGGCGACGGTGGCTCTGTCGAGGCCTGGCCTAGTTTCTGCCCTCACCAGGGAGCGGGAGGATCCAAGGACTGACGCTGATCACCTGACAGCGGCCCCACTGCTGCGAGAGAGTGTGTACGCACATGCCTGTGTGTGAGAGAAAAAAAAGCCAGGAAAGAGAGGACGCAAGTGCTGGAGTGGGAAAATGTTTTTTTTTTTTTTCTAAATTTCAGTTTCATTTCTGTCTCTGAATAATTTTGGAAGTTCTCAGAGATGGTGTCATGTTAAGTGTTGATCAGCAGTAGATATTTTCCCACTTTTCCTATCCGTGATATTCTATCAAAGGAGCTGTAATATTGTTCCTCTACAAAAAAAGAATTACTGTAAAAATACTCTTTCAGATTTCGAGACCATGTTTGGGGTTGCTGTGAAATTGTTGTAAAGAAAAGAGCACTATGTCTAGTTAGCCCTCATGGTCCTACACCTGGATGTGCTGCACCTGGACTTTCTCATCCCTCAACTTCCTGTTGAGCTACCTCATTTAGTCCAACTTCACAATTCATTGCGCCACCAGAAAGTGAGTATGTGCTCTATAACAACATTAGCTGACCCTGGATCATCTGTTCCCTTATATATTTACTGGTATATAGAAACAGGTGTATTTTGTTTGTTTTATGTTCATACATGATACTGTACGACATGAGTCAGAACAAGAATTTTATATTCTCCCTCTTCCTGATGGCGTTTACAGTACATTGGTATTAGTATTTCTTCAGCATCACAGCAGTCATATTTTAAAATAAAAATGAAGTCATAATTTATCAAAGTTGTGAGTTGGCAATTAACATCAAATGTGGTATATTTGGTAACACTTTACAATTTTGTTCAATTTGTAAGTCAGTACACTAGCAGTATGATGGTTTATTTTAGCTCAGACACAGGATTTGGTTGTTGATGTGCAACCAAATTCAAAAGAAAGCTTTCACACTAATCTAGTAAACAATTTTACGGTCCATTAAACTCAAATGTGCACCAAAACCTGTGCATTGTGGGATATAAGCTGTTAGGTTAACGATTCCATAGGTTGGTGCTCTCATAACTGCACGAAATATAACACATATTTGTGAGTGCATTATAAGAACCGTGGTCCATCGTTCAGGCACACGGTGTTGGTTGGCCCATTGAGGCGCTATAAATAGCTGTCATCAATATCTTCTTCTCAACCTCCTCACGTTCCCAATCCACTCAGGACGGCTCCTCTAATGGCATTAAATTTTCAGAAGAGCTGAGTCCACTGCGCCTCTCCATGCCCACATCTGCCCAACAGGAGAGCAAAGGAGAGAGCGATGGAACGAGAAGAAAGAGTCAGTGAGAGAATGAAAGACTCAGACGTAGTCGAATGCGGATTAAAATATGCAAGTTTTTAAAAATGGTGATTGAACGTAGGCTGTGGAGAGATGGGGACATGTAGATGTGGTCGGTGTCCATATAGACTAATTCTCTACTCTGTTGTGAATAATGCATTAGAACTTTAATCATCCTCCACGGCCGCCCGCCGTGCCACGCCGCTGTCATGGTGGTCTGAACAGTGCCCGTTGTGGCCCCTCCATCAGTGCCCTCTGCCCTGACCTGGGACGTTATCTGTGTCAGGCAAACGCGCCATCGCAAGAGATCCTGACCCTCGCCTCTACCTACAACTTGTCCTAGTCTAATCGATTACTCCTGAGCACACGAGATAATGGGACACACACACACAGTTACACACGTTCGGCTCGTCTCCTGTCCGCCGACCCCGATGACCTTTTCTGCTTTTGAGAGATGTCGGTTCGCTGCTGTCTGTGACCTCGCAGTGGACACTGTAGTTAAATATACTGTTACTAAGGAGAATTAATAACATTCAAAAGATGGCACTTTGAGTTTTTTTTTTTTTTTTTTGCATTTACACCTGATGAGAGTTGTTATAGTCTAACTATTCATCCAATTACTGACTAGTCAACAAGGCAGTTATCTATTTATTTTTTTCCTCCATCTGTACTATTTCAAAAAAGTGTCCTTTTCCCCTTCTGTTGCATCTTAAAATGTTTGTTGTTTTGGTTGTTTTTCCCCGTTCTCCTTTTGAATATTTATTTTATTTAAATTTATTTCTCTTTTATTTGTTAGTGTTGTTGGTATTGGTCCAATAAGTAAATTAGGGTAATATACGGTATTTAAGGCAGGAAATGAAATGATAGACAAATTATCATCAGACTCCAAATTCATAGTTGATGTACCAGTTGTTAAGATTTTTTTATACATGTGATGTATACATTTTGTTTCCTCCTGGTGTTTCTTTTTATTTTATTTTTTTATACTAATAAAATATGCACTAATGTGGCTTTATGTGTTTGCTGTCCCTGTAGGAAAACGGCTGCAGGAGTGGATGTGTGTGATTCTGTGCCTCTCGCTCTTTGTTATAAACCTCTCCTTCCTCTTCCTCAACTTCTCCACAGTGCACATCTACAAAATCATCTTTGGCATTGGTAAGTCTTATTCTTTGTGACCTTTCGGTTCATGTCTTTCTTTTGTTTTCTAATAAAGTTCTGCTGTCATTATCTCCACAGAAACCCAGTGGTTGTAGTGCACTTTTTTCCATGTCATGGTCACTTTTATTTCAGTACTGACTGAATTTAACAGCTTCTTTATTTCTCTCAAAGTGACTGGTATTGTGACAGCAGACTTTGCCTCTGGGATCGTACATTGGGGAGCCGATACATGGGGTTCAGTGGACATTCCAGTAATTGGTAAGGTAAGGACCAAGGCCTATGCATAGTTCAGTATGTATGGCATAACTTTCTCTTTACTATATGAATGTGATTGGCTGTAGGTGTGCGGGCACATTTAGGTACAATGGCACCATATTTCTGGCACACATGCATTTCCCACACACTCATATGCACAGTGTGGTCTCTAAGCGTAGTATCTTGTTTGATTTTAACAAATGACCCTGTTTAATTTTCATATCAGCTTTTGCTCTATTGGCCTGTTGTGGTTTACCAGGCTCAAAAAACGGCGAGTGTGAAATGCCATCTCCACCCTGGGGAGTTCAGCCCTTCATGCTTTCCTGGAGCGCCACATCTTAACCCCACCCACTCTCAACCCCAAAGGGTGCTGGGAATACTCAGGAGGGTTGCATTAATGCATAGTATGGTCGCACTCTCCTTGCCCAATCAGAGAAAAGGTCACCCCCTTGCTGTCCAATTAAAAAGCAGCCGACACTTGCTTTCTGTGTCGGACAAGTAGGGGCCATGAATCTGGGAGCATTTATGTGTTTTTGTGCTGACAGGGGTCATTGTGCTATTATGTGGAAGGGGGCAGTAGACTGGCAGTAGAAAAATGGCTAACCTAAGCTAAATCCGGTCCTGTGTGCCAATTATTAGGCTACTTCTAGAAATATGGACTGTTAAATTTGATTACAGCAAAAGGAAATGACAAGTATACAGGTTTAGCAATGATCAGTATACACTTGACAATGAGTGCAGGCATGAAATTTTCACAGTTTGAGGCCTATCCTTTGAGTAACACCAATCTTTCCTATTGTTCTCTGGCTGATGTGTGCTCTATAGAGATGGCAACCTATAGGACTGAGCGATATGATGCTTTATACTGTGCAACTCCAATTAGTCTGCTATAGCATTTATACCTTGACATGATTTGATATATTTATACATTTTTCTCAATCTAGTGTTAAATACATAAAAATTAAAAGGAGTTCATCTAATCTTTTATATTTGCATTTTGTTTTTGCATTTGCATGTTTTAGCATTATAATGTATAGTGTGAAAATGGACAGATGTATCACTTACAGTATTAAACCGCTTTCCGCCACATAAATAGTAAATGGGATATGAAATATTGATTTGAGAAGTAACCATTTTAAAATCTTGCCTGTTTATTATTTTATAATATATTGTACAAAACAATCATTCTAGCAACAAGATGAACACTTCAACAATATTACTGTAGGCCTACAATTAAATACTGAATATGTTCCATTTTACAGTAAAAACAAAGAAATGAGAGAGCACATTCGTGGTGTGATACTAGACACGTGAAAGAAGCGCTGGTTAATCGCTGGAAATCGATTCCAAAAAGAATCAGTTTCGAGGCTTTGGGAATTGAGAGTCAGTTCCATCAGGGAAATTCGCTGCACATGTACGCATATAGCTGATTCTTACATTTCAGTGGTGTTCCCACACACTCATATGCACAGTGTGGTCTCTAAGCATAGTATCTTGTTTGATTTTAACAAATTACCCTGTTTAATTTTCATATCAGCTTTTGCTCATGCGGTTAAATGCATGTCCTTCAGCGAGCATTTTTAGCATGTTCACTGCTTATCTTGTGCTAATCTGAATCGTTTTCCAATAGCTTCCAATATATATATATGAATCGAACAGCTGTAGCTATGGCCTCAAATACCTGGATGAGCGATGAGGGTCCATTATACAACCTTCATGTTTGGGGAATAACTGACCTAAGAATGTCCCGACTGACCAATCATAATCAAGCATTTCTGAGAGCCGTGTAATTGATAATTTAAGATTCTCTAATATTGTCCATTATGGTACCAAACCGATGTACCGTGGTTTTGGTCATACTGCCCACTCCTGCTCTGCTACTATAAAGGGGACAGTGTTTACATGCTGGTCATTGAGGCCCTGAGTTGTCCTATATTGCCAATACTTTGAGGCCGAGAGCAGGATTGTAGAGAGCAGGTGATCTGAACGGCCCGTCCAGCTCCCGCTGTGGGTCAGACCGAGGGGCCCACGTTCTTTCGCTTTCATCATCGTCCGTCTGTGCTGTAAAACGGCTCGGCCACACCGCCCCACCGTGAAGGGGTTTCCACCCGACTCCGCAGCCACCGCCGATCCTTCTGCTGTCGAGGATAATTAGGATCCGCCGCCTGGGAGTGATCGAACTTCAAAAAAAAGCGAGAGAATTTACAGACATCCAGAACGCCGTGCTTTAAGACCCTTAACCAGCAGATTAAAGGCGGCACTTAGCGAACCGATATATATGGCTTTTTGTCCACATGTTCAAACAAGAAGCACCAATTTGAGGGAGAATCATTAATGACCGTGATTAAACAGGCACTTAAGAGCAAAGAGCATAGGGAGGAGGAAAAAAGGCAAGAGAAATGAAATGGATCTGTGTGCTCTGGGTTAAGGGTGGGGGAGGACGGGCTCCGGTCTTCGGCTGGGTTGCTAGGGCAATCCGAAGATGTGAGTCGTGATTAGGCAGAAGGCGGGTGAGGCGAGGCGAGGTAGGCCGTTAAACGGTGTGGGATTAGCGGTGGCGAGGCACAGGTTTGCCGCAGCGTGCCGGTGAGTCGACATGCACGCCGTGTGCTGTCTGGGGCTTAGCGCTCTTTTAATCTCGCGCACAGAGAGACGGAAAGGAAACGAGGAAAACAGGAGGGAACATAATTGTCGAAATATCAACAGATAGTTTTCTCTGCTCCAGCAGAGTGTCGCCACGCGCTCTCAGATATAGGTGTGATTGAGTTCAGCCCACAAACACGCGATAATGACATTTTTCCCCCCGCGCTCCGTCTCTGAAACGCTATGGTAATGTGGCTCCAAACGATTCCTCCTTTTTATGTGGAAAATAAATTACCTTCATTCTTGTATTTTCCTTTGTGCTTATACGATCCTTTCTCTTACTCCCTTTCATTTTGCGACACCCGCGAGGTTGCGGACGGGTGCCCGTCTCAAAGCAGCACTCCTGGGCGTGAGTGACAGGTGCTGCTGGGTTATGCTTTTTCATGTTGCTGGATCTGAGCCGTGGGGAAGTGCTGTTTAATGCCAGGTTATCTCTCCACTCCGTAACGTGTAGCTCGTGCCGCATGCGTCATCTTTCATTTAGGACCTAGTAAGTTACCGCTAACGCGCCAATTTGCGTCTATCAGTCAACATCTAACCCCACCCAGCCCTGTTTTATGGCCAGATCCGGGTAAAATCTGCCTTTTTGCATTTTCAGTGCTGGTTTTTGTGGTAAAACTGGTGGCTACACTCTTACTGGCATATATATATTTTTTTAATTGACAAGTCGCACAGTGAGTTGAACACGTGGTTGACTGATCTTTCTGAACTAGAAGTATGTATAATAAATTAGTAGGCTGGTTTGGTTTCACTTGTCTCTGTCTTTCTTGCTTGCATCTATACGTCTAGACGAGTTCAGTGAAATGGCACAGCGGTTTTAAATGTTGGATTTTTTTTTTTTTTTTTTTTTTACTGGACATGTCTTCTTAAAAATGGAACTTGTGGGGAAATTCTCAAAAATGCATTTGGCTGTAACAATGGTGCTTTAATGGAGATCAATTTTAAAGGTTTAACTTTTCCAGAAGGATTTTACTCTGCAGACTTTTGAACCGCTTAAGTACAACATGCTAATTAAAGCACTATTGCTAAAGATATAAAAATGAGTTCAGTCGACCCTAGTAATCAACTAGTCAGTTGACCATTGTGACCCATTCTTATTGGTACAGTAGCTGAAAGAATGATCAAATGAGCTAAAATATTTATTTAAAAAAACATGCAAGGGTGTCAAGTTTTGTGAAGAGTTCGGCACACAGATTTTCTGTGGGCTTAGAGCTCATTATCAGTAGGGTACTTCAAGCAGAGGATGTGTCTTTTTTTTTTTTACTGAATATTTTAGATTAACCTCATCTTTTTTATTTCTCACCTTAAAATGCACACCCAGTGTTCTTACAGCTTGCTCATAGTCTCTAACTGTAACACAACAGTAGCTTCTAGTTTGACCCTGCACTGTCTTTTTATAGACATACCCATTCATTACCACAGGGTAATGGATCTAAATCACAGCCCTAGACACCCCTGCCCGTTTTTCAATTGAACCTTAACCTCCCTTTCCCTGCTCCCCCCATCTCTCTTTACCTCTCTCTTTCCATTCAGGCATTTATTCGCCCGTTCCGGGAGCACCACATTGATCCGACGGCTATCACACGGCATGACTTCATAGAGACTAATGGAGACAACTGCATGATCACTATCCTGCCTCTGGCCCACATGGCCTATAAATTCCTCTCCTACCCACCAGGTATACACACACATCCACTCACTGTTCCAGTATGTCGTGAGAGTGAGTCAGCGTGACTATTTTAGAACCAATGAGTGTGACCCGAGTGCGACTCCTTGTCCTGGAGCCGTCGGTGTGTCCCACATTCATCTTAAAATACCTAAAAATTGGAAAATCGACAAACGAGAATATTGTTTGAAAAGGGTGAAATGTTTTCAGTTCCATTTTTGCTCTGCATGGGTTACAGGAGCAGCTCAGCCAAAAAAATGAAAATTGTCATCTTTTACTCATGCCCACCTTATTCCAAAACTGTATGACTTTCTTTCCTCCTTATAACACGAGGGGGAATTTAGTAGAATGTCCTAGAGTGCTTAAATGTTCCATATTTTTGGATCATTTTCTTTGTTTCTTTATTTTTCAAAACGTTCACAAAAAGATTGTATGCAAAAATCCATGCTGAGGGGTTTTGTGTAGTGATTTTATATTCCTGTGAGACAATGTTGGTAATGATGGAGAAAATGAAAATCCTTTACTTGTGCTTATGTTGTTCCAAACCTGTATGACGTTGTTCCCTCCTTATAACGTTAGGAGAAATTTAGAGGAACGACTCGATTGCTTTAATTTTCCTTCTGTTTTGTTTATTACACAAAACCATCATATGAATTCGTAAGACTTGGAATACTCCGAAAGTTGTGTAGACCACCTTAATGGTCCTTTTTTTTCACATTTTTTGGACTGCAACAACATCCATTCTATCCCAGTTATGGTTTTCAATCATTCTTAGTTAAAAACATGAAAGTAAATGGTGATAGAATGTTCCAAAATGGATAAAATTCCATGAATTCAATTGAATTAAATTCAATTCCATATAAACATTCCTGTTGCTGATGATCTACTCCATCCTAAGAAAGTTGAAAGGTCCATTTGATTTGATGTTTCTCATGGTAAAGGGTAAGGCTAGTACTTTACTACAGGGTTAGGGCATGTCGTATTTGCATATAATTTTTTTCTCTCTCTCTCTCTCTCGCTCCACCTTTTGCCATTGCTCCTTTATCTCTCCATACACCTCACTATCTCTCTTTCCCAGATGCCCTTGCAGAGTCCTACCCCTGGGAGTGTTTTGTTTTTGCGTTGGCGGTTTTTGTAACCATGACTAATCAGATCCACAAGTGGTCCCACTCCTACTTCGGCCTGCCACGCTGGGTCACACTACTGCAGGACTGCCATCTAGTGCTGCCACGGAAACACCACCGGATCCATCATGTGTCACCACATGAGACGTACTACTGCATCACCACAGGTACACACTCGTGCTTCACTTGATGAGGTGGAAGCCTTGTGTTAGTGTTGCCTTAAAGGCATAGTTCACCCAAAAATATGAAAATAATTAATCTGTAATTATTTACTCGCCCTCATGTAATGTCAAAACATAAAAGGAGATATTTTGAAAATGTCTAAAACAACAATAGATGTCATTGACTCTTATTGACAAAAACAGTGGAAGCATTCTTCAAAGTCATACAGGTTTGGAACAACACTAGGGTGAGTAAATTTTGTTTTGGGTGAACTATACCTTTAAATATACCAAGAGTCCCGTAGGCATCTTTGCAACAATAATACGTACTGGATCAGATTCAGATGAGGTAGATGAACTTCCTCTGAGAGTCTTATATGTAGTTGATCATGGTAACCTACAGTATCTGGCAAGGTTTCTTCCACGGAGCGTGGCCTGCATCGCCAGTAGCTGTGAAGAGTGGTTTAAAATAACTTTATTTTTAAAGTCAGCTGTGTGTGTTCGCACATAAGTGTGTGTGTGTGTGTGTGTGTGTGTGTGTGTGTGTGTGTGTGTGTGTGTGTGTGTGTGTGTGTGTAAAGGCATTAAACTCCCATGATAGCTCGAGCACTCAGTATGCGACGTGCGTCTCTGGGAGAGAGGGGAGCGAGGATGCTTGTGCGTCACCCTGCGCCCCAGCGGACGACAGATGTGAGTGCACGCATGCTCCAGAGCACAGACCGGTCCTTTTGACCCTCCCTCTTTCCTTTCCACTGCTGCTCCCTGATCCCACTGGGAGATGCTGATGAAGGGAGAGGAAAGGGTCTCTCTCTCATACACATACACAAATGCGCGCACTTGGGAGTCTCTCTCTGCGTGAGCCCTGCTCCTCCACCCTCCCTGACCGAGTCCCCGGGGGCCAGGGCCCGCCTTTGTGTGTGCCAGTGGCTGACAACCTCCATGTATATTTAATGCTAACCTGCTGTCAGTGCTATCAAATAGGCTTGCGCAAAGGGGGGGTGGGGGTGGTGTGGGTTTGACAAAGATGAAAAATCAAACAAACATGATGAGCTGTTCTGCTCTCCTCCTGCACCAAAAGGGTCACTGTTGAGAGAGGGTACAAACACACACACACACACACACACACAGCTAACACAGATGTGACCGAGGAACTGTGTGGTGCTTATATACAAACATACAAGGGCAATGGATGACCATGTGATGTCATAATCAGGGGCGCTGAAAACAGTACTGAGGCGGTACCATGGTACTGTAATGGCGTCAGGTGGAAATACCATTGGTACTGAATGATTAGCATGTTCCTATACCACTAGCAAGGTATTTATGTGGTACTTCAAAGAATACCATTTTACTTGCACATTGGGGGGGGGGTAGGGATGATGGAAATCATCATCAATTACTCACATTCATGTTGTTCCAAACCCATAAGACTTTTGTTCATTTTCAGAACAGGAATTTGGATATTTTTAATTAAATCTGAGAGATTTCTGTCCCTTCACTTAAAGTCCATTCCACCAAAACTTTGACACTTCAGAAAGTTTATAAGATTATAAATAAAATCTGGCTTCTTCTGAAGAGACATGGCATACATAGAGCACTCTGAATATGGTAAACGAAAGCTCAGCTGCTATTGCTTGACCCGTGAGAGAACAAAACTTATTGGTGTATATATAGATTTGTACTAAAAAATATTGATGTTCATTACTAAGGGTTTCTGTTGATTTTTAACTGTTGTATTTTGATTGTAGTTGGTCGGTTCTCTGACTGATAGAAAACAATCATCCTTTAATACTGTAGCAAAAAATATTGAGATGTATATTACAAATTGTAACGTTTGAGATATTTTTCTTAGATGTACCATAGTGAGTGTCCAAAGAACATTGTACAGTAGTATCATGGTAATTTTTGAGACTTGTTTTCATGTTTGAGACAAAAAGTATGTGAGAGTATTTTTGCATTAACTCATTCAAGTGGTTTCCATCTTTATGATCTTTTTTAGGTTTTTAGCAATTGTGTGTGAAATTTAAAATAATGCTTGACTAATATGGGTTGTTCATTGGCCAGTCACAATATCTAGAGGCTAGTGGCCAATACTAATATCTGTAATACAATTCAATGATAGCAAATGACTTATACACAACTTGTTGAAATGAGAAGAAAACATTCTCATGATTACATTTTCACATTTAAATAATAAATGCATTTATATCCACTGAAAAAAAAACTATAAATAGAATTTGTAACTTCTGTTAATTTCTCAAGTGTACATGATTATCAGCCAATAATCTCCAAATGGCCAGATGCCTCATTATTCGGCCTGGATGATATATCGTGCTTCACAGCTTTGAACTTTGTCCTGCACATTTTTGTGTGTTAAACGTCTAAACGTGTATGGTTGAAAAATGGTTTTCTTGTCAAAACCCAATGGAATGCATGTCTGTGAGCACAACAGACATAGTGGAGTTGAGGCGGGCTGGCTGGGGGTGGGGTGCTGCTACATATTTATAGCAGTAAGTGTGTACATTACTCTACTGCTAGCGCCTGATCTTCTGTCCATCCCCTGGGAGTCACCAACCAGGAGCTTCTGTGTCTCACCGCTTCTTGATGTTGTTCTCTGTACCTTCCCCTCTTTCTTCCTGGCTTGCTCTTTTGTCCTTGCTCTCTCCTTTTTGCTTGCCTTGCCCTCTCACTGTTCTCTCACTCTCTCCTGCATTTCTCTCTTTTCTCTCGCTGGTGAGTTTTCAGAAAAGTGTGTAATTCAGCGAGAGGAATGAATTTGTATGGTTGGTTTTACACATCAAGCCTGTGTGCTTCACCTTTTCTTTATTCCTTTTTCAGTTTTACTCCTGTTTCAAAGTACTCTGGCATTATTGTTTTATGACTGTTTAACGAACAAAATAAAAAATTAAGGGAAAAAATACTGCTTCACATGTATTACTATTTATTGATAATACATGAATTAAAATGTGATGATGTAAAGTTCATCCCTCTTTAATCTTGAAATTTAATTTGTGTTGTATGTATGTTTTCTAATTATATAAACTACAATTTAGAAGTTTAGGTTTGGGTTATTTTATCCCCTGTGACGGTAAAACAGAATTTATTTCAGTCTTCAGCATCACATGATCCTTGCAAAATCATTCTGATATGCTGATTTGTGGCTCAAGAAACATTTCATAATCATAATCACACCTGAAAACAATAGTGCTGCTTAATTTTTATTTTATACATATTTTTGTGGAAACCATGATGTGTTTTTTTTTAAGGATTTGATGAATAGAAAGTTTAAAAAACATTTATTTGAAATAGAAATCTCAACTGTTGCTTTTGATCAGTTGAATACATTCTTGCTGAATATTGTTATTTTGTTTTAATATTTGTATTATTTCAATAAAAATAGTACACACACACATGTATGACCAATTTTAAATCCCGTCTTTGCTGCTAATCTGTACCACACAATTATCTAGTCTTGCATTCATATTAATAACTACTTAGAAGTCAAAAAGTGTTTGTTTGTTTGTTTTTTTTTTTTTTGTTGTTTCTTTTCTCTTTTGGTCATGTCTTATCTCACATACGGCACAAAGTGAGCCGCTGTCATTGATGTCCCTTCATAAACATTGGTGCCTGACACCCTGCTTCACTTTCTCTCCCTCAGGGTGGTTGAACTACCCGCTGGACAGAATGGGTTTTTGGCGGACACTGGAGTGGTTGATCGAGAGATTGATGGGTCAGAGACCACGCAGTGATGACATGGCCTGGGCCAAGAAAACCGAGTGACCAGGAAAACAGGACTGAACCCCTCCCTCATCCATCTTTCCCCCTGTTAAGTGGGAACAGAAACCGAATATGGGCCTTACCTCTGTATCCCAAAACCTCTCTCCTGTAATGTTCCTGTGTCCCTCCATCTCCCCTAAACCGTCTTCTCCACAGCACAGAACCACAGAGCACTCTTACTGCTGGGGCCTTTTCCTGTCACAGGTCTGCTATACACAAGCCATCACCTGTTCCTCCTCTGTTTTGTAGATGTCCACATGCAACGAAATAGTAGAAAGACAAGATAAAAGTTCAAAACGGTGGTTTCAAATTGTTGAGATAATGATGAGAGACACTGTTCCGCTCGCAATCATTTCCTCAATCTCCATGTGCTTTCTCTTTTCGGTGTGTAAAATGTATGTCTTCTGGAGGTTGGGCTCTCCAGAGGACCGAAACCATGTTGTGATTTTCCCAGCATGGTTGTCATAGCGGTGCATGGAATGAGATAAGCAATTAAATATGGATTTGATTCCAGAAACTGCAAGAAAATATTTATCGCTATTTCAGACACTCTCTCCAGTTTCACAAAAGCATCTCGGCAGTGTTAAAACACTCCTTTAGTTTGGACCGAAGGACACATTGAGGATCCATTTCTCAAAATGCAGGGAAAGGGTTTTGTTGGCCAACCAGCGTGGTCAGTGCTCAGTTGACCCAACCGAATGTTCTCCCTGAATGTTTCTTACTGAGCTCGTGTTGGCCTTAAGTACAAACCCATTACACTTATTTCTAATCAGCTTACCGGGGCTTAGCGGTGATGAACATTGATTGCGTCTCTGGTGTGTTAGCCTGACATGTTATTGATATTTGGAGTAGTATTAGCAGTCTAGCTAGCTAGTGATGTCCTCCTGCTGTATCCTGTGGTACAACGGTTTAGCAAATGTTGTACTAGCAAAAGGTCACTTTAGAAAAAGGTCGATTTAAATCTGAGTTACCAAGCTTTAAGAGAATCATTAAAGGGATACTCCATCCCAAAATGAAAATTTTGTCATTATTCACTTACCCCCACCCATATACAAACAAATAAAAGCTTTGTTCTTCTTTTGGAACACGATTTAAGATATTTTGGATGAAAACCGGGAGGCTTGTGACTGTCCCATAGACTGCCAAATAAATAACAGTGTCTAGGTCCAGGAAAGTATGAAAAGCATCGTCAGAATAGTCCATCTGCCATCAGTGATTCAACCGTAATGTTATAAAGCGACAAGAATACTTTTTGTACACGAAGAATGGCGCTACGCTGATTTGGAGTGACACAGAGGAGAGGAATTGTTGAATAAAGTCGTTATTTTTGTTTTCTTCGTGTACAAAAAGTATTCTTGTCACTTCATAACGTTACGGTTGAATCACTGAAGGCAGATGGACTATTCTGACGATACTTTTCATACTTTTCTGGACCTAGACACTGTTATTTATTTGGCAGTCTATGGGACAGTCTCAAGCCTCCCTGTTTTCATCCAAAATATCTTAAATTGTGTTCCGAAGATGAACGAAGCTTCTACGGGTTTTGAACAACATGGGGGTAAGTGATTAATGAAAAAAATTTCATTTTGGGATGGATTAACCCTTTAAGGTATTTTTATTATTTTTTTTTTTTTTTCTTATTGAATGATATTTGCACTCTTTTTGACCAATGGTATTTCTCATGCAAAACTAAAGCGAAAAACAGCCAATACACTCCCGGTTTTCTCTCTCACACATATTTACACATCTACACTTACGGATTTTCATCATGTACCCTAAAAACACACTATGAACTTACTGTGGGTTTTTGTTTCTCCATTTGCGCTGTACTGATAAATGGAGACAATAAGGGTTTAATAAAGTGTTTCAGTATGGATTGTTTCACGTTCTCTTACAACAGCTGCATCTCCACAATTTGGGTTTCATTGTCTGGCTTTAAAATTAAAAATTTTAAAAATCATAGTACAATATAGCTTTCAGTCTTGTATTTGTTATTTGTTCTTATTTTCCATCTCGCAGCTAATGCACGCTGCTAGTCTGCCTTAAACCGATGTTTTTATTAGCTGTATGATTTAATAAATATCTAATAAATAACATTTGATTATTTATTGTTCTTTTTTATATATGTAACTCGAGTGATTTTTAAATGTTGCTCATTACATGTAGAAGTTAGAAGCGATAATTTAGTTCTCATTGTTAAAATGAAACTAAAACAATTACAAAGCTTTGCAAAGATAATTGTGCCGGAAATCTGCAGGTTATACTTTGAGGTGATTTAACAATGAGTCACAAGCGTCTTAACGCTTTGTTCTACTCAAGTAGAAAATGTTTTAGAGATTCAGGGGGGTTCATTCAACAAAGCACGAAACTGCCACCTTAGTTTAATAATTTGTAACAAAGAATTGATTGGAATAATCAATTTATGTAAGATGGACTGTGAAGACCGTAAAGGATGAGTTAAGAGCTCCCTCTGGTGGCTGAACAATGTCCACACAGCTGAATGAATGATGGGCTACTGTACTCTATTTTCAATGTCCAGCTGACTATGCCCTAAGTAAAAGAATTAGAGTACTAACATGGGTAGTAAATGAACAAGGCAGATATTCAGTACCATTGTATATTACCTGAAATCATGGAATATTACCACAACTATATTATCTGAAGTCATCACTGTACCATAGTATCACCACAGTACTTTTGTATTATAGTGGGCTTTCAATTATATGATCATTATGTATTTGTAGTCAATAAAATGATGTTATTGTGACTGCATAATTAACAAATTAACTCTAAACCTGCCAGCTATCATTAAAAAAGGTGTCCGAGAAATCAGGCCTTCTGTCATTTACATGAGGTTGGCTTGTTTGACTGAATAATGGAAGAAGAGGTAAGTGTTTTCAAAACCTTTTTGGTTTTTCTGTTTTGTACCGGTGGCATAAAAATAATTTACAACAACTTTAAGATTCTCAGATAAAAACAATTAATGGTAAACATGTAGTGCACAATGCCATTGTCAGTCTTTATCACAGTGCTGCATTGTTTGTCCTGTCAGCTTCCTGTTTCCTGCAGCAGAGGGTCTCTTGTGGGGATAGAGTTATGCTGCTCTAGATCTGCCTGAGAAAATAAAATGTTTTCTTTAATGATAAATGATGTGGATTATGTAATGTGCTTAAAAAAATTATATGCAAAGCCACAAATATTGCCATTGTTATTTTACCTAGCAAATTGATGTCAAGCAGTTCAGAGACACTTTGTAATGCATGGTGTGAAATGATTTCTTGTTTTTAATGAACAGAACCCTTGTTGTGACCTCCGTGACCTGGTGATGAGAACTGCAGTAGGATTGGGTTTTTCTATTTGGTGATGTGGCAAGGTGCAAATGCTTTTCACATTCTTCTTTTATAATGATCTTGATGTTAGTAAAATGCAGTATCTACAGTATATAGCACAGGACAGAACAGAGAATATTTTCTTCCCCTCGAGTCCCTGAAAGTAGTAGAGGTTATGTAACCACAAAACAAACACTGATTGCAATAACATATTATCAAATTAGCCATGATTCCGCTGCATGAATTCACTAAGCTTTGGAAATTACAGATTGCACTTTAATGCAGCACTATTCCTAGAAGTCTCTCATGAATTTTGGAGTCAGTTTAGTTTTATTTTCAAGTGCACATTTGCATTACCATTCAACAGTTTGGGGTCCGTAAGATAAAATTAATACTTTCATTCATCAAGGATGCATTAAATTGAGCAAAAGTGACAGTAAATGTTTGTGCATTGTTATAAAGATTTCTATTTTAGATAAATGCTTTTCTTTTGAAGTTTCTTTTAAAAAAAAAATGCTGAAGAAAAAATGTATGGTGGCTTCTACAAAAATTATTAAGCACCGCAACAATCAACAATAAGATTTGAGCACCAAATCAGCACATAAGAAAGATTTCTGAAGGAACGTGACACTGAAGTCTGGAGTAATGAATGACTGCTAAAAATTCAGCTTTACCACCACGGGAATTTTAAAGTTTATTTCCATTGGAAATAGTTATTTTAAATGGTAATAATGTTCATGTTACAATGTTTTACTGTATTTTTGATCAAATGAAAGCAGCCTTGGTGAGTATACAATGAGGGTGAGAAATTTTAAGGACCCTAAACATATAAATGGTAGTGTATGATGGTCTTTGGAGATGTGCTGAAATTGAACATTTGACTAAATTTACTGGGATAGACTTGTTTCTCCTTTTTAAGACGATCAGTTCAAGAGTTCAACACCTGGTTGGTGGTAATCAGTCACTAGTTTAATTTCATGCCATACTGTATATGCTCAGGGAATGGCTCATATTCCTAATCTAATCAATGAAATATCCTTAAAAGAGAAACATCACTGTTATGATACTTCTTTATATTTTTAACAGGATAACTTCAGAAAATTATCTACGCAATCCCATACATAATATATTGAAGCTATCTGCTGTAGCTACCAGTCTACTGAAGGACACATAATCAGAGCCTTTTTGTGGTTGGCTTTGTGAAATAATTTGACAGTTTTTCTACCAATCATGTCCAGAGTGACAGAGCCGGATTTCTGGTGCTCAATTTCAGTGAGGGTATGCTGATAAATGATGGAAAGACCATCTGATTTGCATAACAGTCTTGATGCCATCTATTAGAGTGCTGGAGGCAAGTTCCTTCCCTCTTTTTATTCACAGAAGAGTGCACTGGAAATGATTGGGAAACTTGGAAAAGTACAGGGAAATGCGTTTGGATTTGAATTCACATCACTCTATTAGTATCACAGCTTAATATGCTGGAGCATGTGTGCTGATCACTAGGCCACAGCTCATGTTTAAGCTAAATTAAAACTAAAGACTGATGTCACAACTCCTTCAACTTATTCTGAGGTCATCACATAATGTTAAATATAATAAGAAGACTGACAACATCTTTAAATATCACCCACATCAGGCTGTGGGTGATATTTAATGCAGAGAATCACATCATGAATCAAGATCTACTTGAGTGCTGATTTGTTAAAAGCAAGCTTGTCATTAGCAGTTTGATCACAAAGGAAGTGATTTCCAGTCTGTAATGTAACGTAGCTTTTCAGTAATGCTTTGCTACGTACCAAAACATTACTGAAAAGCTACATTACATTAGATTACATTACAGTATCTTCAGCAGGTTCTGCATTCAACAGATTTGATTGTCTCATGTAACTTTAATAATAGGCTAAATTATGTTAAATGGAGCTCAGTATTTTTACATATTACTGTGTTTGTCCTTTGGTATATGGTTAAGGGTGTAGGCAGAGTGATATACTGTACAGGGTGAACAGCAGTGGTACAGAGATAGAGAGAGAAATGAACTGCTGATTCAGCCCACTAGAGACCACAGTCCTGTCAACCTGTCAAATCACACACAACTGTCACTACAGACCCGTTCACTTACTGGTATAGCTGCTGTAGTCTAAACTAAGCGTTCTAGCTGAAGTCAGCATACTTATGCTTGTCCTTCTCCTCCAGGCCTTTAGATGGCCCACTTGTACCTCCTCTGTGACACCTCATGCAGGAGTGGACAGATGTGCATTGTGTTGCCTGGCAGAGATGAAAGTGAAGATGTTGATTAGGTGGAAGATGTGAGATACAGTTGCAGGCTATGTGTACTTGTGTCTCAACTTTCTTTTCAGTCGCTTGTACAGAAATGATTGTGTTTGGGTGTTGCCCAGATTTCTGGAATAGTCCTCACAAAATGTCATTAAATTGACTTTAATTTCTTTAATGCAAATCAAATTGTCTCAATTAAAGTTTAAAAATTCCATAAAGTGTTTGTAAGGATCAGTGTGTGGTAATTAGCTAAATTTAAGAACAGCTGAAGTCAGCTGCTCTTAGAAGTATAGATGTGAAGGGTACAATGTATTTGTGTCCCCATATAAGGACAAATCAAATATCAGTTGTATCTCCTAGACAGTAAATGGAGGCTTTAGTTTAAGTTTCCCGTTTCTCAGATATTTTTCCTGAAGAAGGCTTGAGTGTGAACTCAAACTTTTCTTATCAAAGACCAAATTATTTAATACAATATTATACTATGATATAGCTATAGTATCATGCCATCAGTCTATTTTTTTGTACTACAACCCAAAAATATTTAGCTTGCTTCTGTTTATACAGTATGTATCCTATAAGGAAATTTAGTAGAAACATCTGAGACAAAGTTCTAAAACTCACCCACTCAAATTTTTTCTGACTGTATATCCTGTTTCTCTCAGAAATACTTCAAATTACGGAAATAATCTTCAATTCACATTGGCTTCAAGTATCCTGAACTGCAAAAGCATAACCTCTGAGCAATTAAATTTCCCTTTGGGTTTGTGTGTTTGTGTGGGCATGTGCTGGAAACATATGAACTGTGAGTCAGTAAAATCAATATGGGTTTACAAGAAATATCAGTGAGTGGTAGTATACATCTCAGTAGCGTTGGAGGAAGTATAATTATACTTATAGCATCCCTGCTGTACGTTAGCCTATGCTCTGATTGCCACTCTAATCAGAGACTGATTTAGTCCTCTGTTCAAAGCTCCAGGTCTGTGTGAGTCACTAGCCTTGCTGTACTCTCTCCTGGGCCCCTTGGGGCCTCTCTGATTGGGTTTTAATTTGCCGGTCAGGGGTTGGCACTGGTGCTTTATTAGCTCAGCGACGGGTTGAGTTATGTACAGCGTCGCTTTGTGTTATTGATCTGTGATTTCCACAACAAGGTCATTGTAAGGAGAGACAAGGGAATGGATAATCAACAACCAATAATGCCATCACTGCTCCAAGAGTTACCTGCAGACATTAAACATTTCCATCAAAGTTCCTGTTTTATTGCTGGTCATCGCTTCATTTATGGCATCGTGGAGGAGCTGTATGTATGTGTTTAAAGTGTCAATAAGAATTGGTGGCAGAATTTATTCCATTATTAATAATCTTGAAAAATAAGTACATTTAATATTGTGAACACCAGAACCATTTAATTTACATAATATAATATAATATAATATAATATAATATAATATAATATAATATAATATAATATAATTCATAATATAATACAATATATAGATTTTTGTCAGAACAAAATGCTTATTTTCTCCATGACTGTCTGATTATGGCAGGTCTGCAGGCCATGTGTTTAACATTAAAGAACATTCAGGTGCATTGCAAATTGTATATTTAATGATTCATATGAGGCAAAATATTGATGATATGTCAGAGAGATTGGGTGCTTGATGATGGAGACTCAGAAGCATTGCTTTTGCCCTGAAGGTCTTTCTCTTATCTGTGTGGTCTCAGATTGAGATGGACCAGCTCTAATCCAAATTCACTTACTGCCTGGGTTTTACCATACAGCCATATGATATCTTCACTAGAATGCTCTGATGAGAGTCTGGGTCTGAGATATCTGTCTTTGTCTCATCCCAAGGCCTGGTGGGAATTTATAGTGTTTGTTTTAAGAAAGAGAGAGCGGAAGTGCACAAATACATGTCTTTTCTAATACAGCGTGTCATTGGCACAATGTAAAGGTGTGAGAGAGTGTGTGTGTCATGTTAAAATCTGTTGCTCAGTGAGGGTAGAAAGACAGATGATGGGCCCTGAGGGAAGTGACAACACATTTCTCCTGTCATCCTTCTCTCATCTCATCACCTTCTCCCCTCAATGCTTCTCCTCAGCAGAACGCACAGATGCCCTCCACCTGGGTCGCCAAGGTCCTGTATGCACCTCCCTTCTGCTCTCTCGCACACTTCTACCTGCTCTTCTCCACTTTGTTTTTACCCTCCCTCCTCAATTCTCTACTTCCCTCATATTTCCTCATTTCTCTACGCTCATACATCCCAATTAGCCACACATTCGCATCTCTCTCTTTTCTCCTGGGCCATATCTCCTTGCAATTGGCGTTCTCTCTGCTTCCCTAATTCTTTCCAAAGTGATCCTTCATGATCATGTGGCATTTTCATATGAAAGATTTAAGGAAAGCTCAGTATGCCTTTTAAAGAGTGCAAAAAGAGGAATTATTATGTGTGTAAGCCACAAACATATTCAGGATGTGGTTTTATATTGAAGAAAAATACACATGCCACTTATTTCAAGAAAATGGCTTTTACTTATGATTTGCAGTGTAGCAAGCAAATGTTTTGGTCGTATATATGAAAACTCCACTCATGGGAACCATATCAAATCCTCATATAAAGTCAATGAACAAAAACTAAAAAGGTGGTTTAATGTCAGAAATGTGTATAGACTAGTAATGTGGAAACTTCATACATTCATAATTGACTTGTCAGCTAATTAAAGGGATAGTTTGCTTAAAAATGAAAATTCTGTCATTATTTATTCACCCTCATATCGTTCCAAACCTGTAAGTCTTTCTACTGTGGAACACAAAAAAAAAATATTTCTGAACAAAAAAAAAGAAAATTCTGTCATAATGTACGTTAATTATTACAGTACTGTATAATTAGACTGTTTTTGTTTCATATTACAGGGATAGAGCCACTTTTTTGGTGAAGTGATGCAACTCGCAGCACTTATTAATACAAAGATGCAACTTTTCTGAGACTTTTACTGAGTGAACTGTCTAACATCTAAAAAACAGCACACTAATTAAAACACCACTGCTAAAAATCATTGTCCTACATCTAGTCGACCCTTGTGGCCTATCCCGGTCTCGCACTATGACCACAGACCTTTGAGTGTCTGATCCCATCAGGGCTTTTCCGAGACCTGGAACAATTGTAGCAGGCTAGATGTGGGCCTGCTGGTCGGGGGATGTTGAGCGAGTGGCTGGAGGGTAGATGTGATGTGATATCGCTGACAGAGGACAGTATGATATAATGCTGAACTGCTGCTTTACTATAGGCACACAAGCCTTGAGGCTACATGGACCTAGTGACAGTAAGTGAATGTGATTGAATGAGAGAGTGTGTGGGCTATACTGTATGTTCATCATGTGATGATAGACGCATACCACAGTAGTAGTGGCCCATTAGAGACTTAGACAACTACTAGCCACAATTTGGATTCTCTATTCGCTTTAATATTGATGCAGAGATTTTAACACTGCATTACAGAGCTCATTTACTACGTAAAAAAGGGACAAGCCCTATGATATGTTGATGTGTCTAACCAAAACTTATTGTTTCAATAGAAAATATATCAATGGAGGACAGGAAAGTGTGCTTGTTAAGCATAGGTGGGATTTTAAACCCCTTATGCAATTAATTTCTGTTTTGTCCACTAGATGGCAACAATTAAACAAAATGACTAATATTGTCTTGGTTTCCTCACTGGCATAGACTGGCTCTGACTCAATATACATTCATTTGTCCATCGTTTATCCATCCACCCATTCATTTATCATTATTTTTGCCCTTTTTTCTTTTGTTCAGTTGTCCTTTATGTCGGTTCATCTGCTTATCCGTTTCACTATCTATCATTTGAGTTTATTACGCCTTTTTCTCTGAGTGTCTCAATGCAGGTGGAGGAAGTTGTGTGTGCGTGTGTGTGTTTGTGTCAGATATCTGTGGGCTACTCTGACAGCCGTGCTGAAGGCCTGTCATTAGTGACCTTTCTCCAGCTGTACGGAGTTGCTCCTCGTTCAACTAGCAGGAGGCAGTTCTGTTTCTGTTCTTCCACCAAAAAGAACAGAAAGAGAGGGAGAGAGAGATGTGGTGGAACAAAAAAAGTTAACAAGAGATTATTGAGCAAGAAGAGTCTGAATTATGATTTAGGTGAAAGAGAAACCAACAGGCAGAAAACTGAAACCAATACATTGAAGGAGTTTAGGGAATTGTTTTAGTGAAATTTTCATTCTGGAAGTGAACTTCTCCTTTAATCTACTTTTGTTGAACAGAAAATAGCTGTATGGATATTCTGCAAAGTTTCTCCTTTGTATGGTTTTGGAATGATTTGAAGATAGGGAAATTATATTACAATTTTACATTTTTAGTGAAATATTATTTTAAAAGCAAAAGTCATATTCACTCTCAGATCAGTCTTCTCTGCATGTCCACAGCTAACCTGTTTTTCCCTTCTGTCTTTTAAAGAACACTTTTCTGTTACCATGACATCACATCTCTTTCCTACCTCTTCATCTCTGTCTTTTCATCCTGTTCTCTCCTTTCTCTCTTTTTCTTTTCACCTCATCCTTGTCCTGTTGGCCCCTACATAGCTGGCTGTTGAGGTCTGGAAAAGCTGAAGTGTGCATCTCTCTACATAACCACATTTTTAAACCGTCTCTCTGTTTGGCTGTCACACACTCTCTTTCTCTCTTTAAATGTGTGTAAAGTGTGCACTTTAGCAAGACCTCTCTCAGTGCAATGTTAACATGGTCAAGTTGGCTCGTATCTTTGCATACATTTAGATTCATTAGGACGGATGAACCAGACAGCTTTTTACCTTCAAAATCATATAAGGTACATTTTTAACACTCTCAGAATGCAAATTGCTACCTGAGCAACACTTCTCTCTCCATACTCAATTTAGAATGCATATGTATATAATGTTGCTTTTGTGAAATGGAATACAAGAATGATGCTGTACACAGGTATTTATGGTTTTCAGCATTTTTAGCCAGGGGTTATTAGTGGTTTTTTAAACCACTGGTTTTGTTATTTCATTTTAAATTATTATAGTATTTTTTAGGACGGTTACATTTAGATTTAAGAACTTAAGAGATTAGCTAAATTTAACATAAATTTTTCATAATTCTATGAGCTGTCATCCACTGTTATTCAGAAGTATCCATCAAATTGATCTTAAGTGACAGTAAACATTTTTGCATTTTTACAAAACTTGTATGACGGTTTCCACAAAAACAGCAAGCAGCACAACTGTTTTCAATACTGATTATAACAGGAAATGTTTCTTGAACACCAAATCAGCATATTAGAATTATTTCTGACTGATGATGTGACACTGACTGGAGTACTAGCTGCTAAAAATTCAGTTTTGCCATCACAGGAATAAAAAAAAAAAAAAGAAAAATTGTAATAATACTGTATTTCACAATCTTACTGTTTTTATTGTTTGATCAAATAAATGGAGCATTGGTGAGCACAGCAGACTCAGAAACACTCAAAAACATAAAAAAAAAACTTACTGACCCTAAACTTGAATGGTGTATGTTAGTGTAAGTGTATGTGTTTACAACGTTTCACTTCTGTAATTTAATGTATTTAGGAGTGAAACAGAATATTCTATATGAAGAAAATGTAAGACAGGGTTTGATCTTTATAAAGGGAATGTTTGAATCTCAAAAAGTGGCCGTTACATACTAGAATGGAGAAAAATGATCTTGGTGACAATCTTTGACAGACATTTGATTGATACTTTTAAGAATTTATTATGCTTGTCAGCCAAAGTACCCATCCAGTCTAGCTCTTCCACTAGAATCCTGTCTCTCATGAATTTAGTCAAGTGTACACAGCACAGTACTTGTTCACATTTGTGGCCACCAGGAATGAATATAGAGATTGAGATGTAAGAACCTCATGCTGACTCGAGCCCAAAGCAGCCATTGCCCCCATTCCAGTGATTCATCAGATCTGATGTGCATGTGTTTACATGCGTGACTGGCTGCATTTGAGTTTTAGCCTCTTTTTTACTTTAGAATTCTTGCAGTTTTCTAACATGTAATTTAATACCTGTGCATGTTCAACGATACTTTGAACAAAATCTCACAAAAGTGTATTAGTGTACATGTGTCCGTTCTGCAGTGTTAATGTGTGAAGTATACACACAGAGATATTGGGAGAGAGATTGTAAGATGCTCATCAGGCTGAGTGACAAGCGTGTGTGTGTATGTGACACTGGCGATGTTATTATCGAGGGATCAGAAGTGAAGATTGTTCCATTTCCCATCAGCAGTGGCCCAAGTATCGATCTTTTCTGTCAACACACCACTCCTATACTCTGTTTACTGAGGATACACACACCTCATGTGCTGAGTGCAGACTGTATCTGCATGCTACAGGGGCTGTCGAGTGTTTACAGTATTTATACAAACAGTCAAAGTGAGACGCACATTTCACATACTGTAGACACAAAGAGAAAGTACTCACACAAACATATTGCTCCTTCGTGTGATCACACACCACCTGTGCATTGCTCACACTAACACAAGGAGTAAACTTCAGTCAAACTTCAGTCCTTCAGTTCTGTTAACGTTAGCGTTCTTAAAGGAAACTCTAATATTGCTTGTGTATTATAGTGATGTTTTTATCAGTTGTTTGAACTCTGGAGATCCTGTGATATAGTGCCAAATTTCTCCAAGTTTGTTCTGATGAAGAAACAAACTCATCTATATCTTGGATAGCCTGAGGGTGAGTACATTTCTGGAAATTTTCATTTTTGGCTGTGCTATTCCAAAACATTTTTGTTAGAATACTCAGTTTTACATAGCTGTCAATGGAGAAAGATATTTTTTGCTGCCAGATGGTGTAAGCTAACTGGGTCACACTAACCAGCAAAACCTCAACCTCTTAGTCCTCACACATCACAGTCACATATTCACAGAGTCACTACACTCACCCACTTAAAATTAAATATGCTCACACCTAATTATCATAATCATAATCTCTTCATTATACAATCCATTTATTTTCCACTACTCACTCATCAATATACAGATTATTTCAGTAAGTAATGAACACACTTGTTGCTGTGATGCTGGAATATTTTAGGTTGTTATATCTGGCCTCATGAATGATAGCGACAGCTCTGGGCGAGGGACGAGTTTTGTGTTGAAATTTGCTGCTTATTGATTATGACTTTAGAACAAACCTTTTACTTCATGGTATTAATAATTAAACCACTTCAAAGCATGACCATTATATTCAACTTATCTTGTGCTTTTCTAGGTATCTCATCACGTCTCATCCAACTATAAAGTTCTTTCCACCATATATCTCTCTTCACACATATTTTTGCACATGCAAAATTCATCTTCTAGTATGACAACAAGGTGACAGTTTCGTTTAGTGGTGTGAGCTATTTCTGTGAAAGAAAATTATATAAACTAGAAATGTGAGAGTAAAATGTGCCACTCTAGTAAATTCCACTATCTTACATATTTTCTACTTATGTTTTTATATGTAGTATACTATTCTAGGCCTGTTTGCTTATGTGTATGTGTGTGTGTAACACTGTGACTCAAAATTTACATAGAGAGTAGGGAACTGCTGGTTATTTAAAATAATTGTAAATATGTTCAATTATATAATATGTAAAACCCCCAACACTGCACAGTTTTGATGTCTCTCTTATTTAACACACATATTTAAGGTCTACAAATCTTTACTAATGAGTTGACTCTGCCACATATAAAATATTTTCTTTTGTGTTTAAAGAAATTTAAATTATAGGGTGAGCCATCCCTTTTAAGTCTGTGTTGTGCATAAAATAGTCTTTTAGGGCTTTGACACAGTAAACACTGAGTCATTCTTTCTAAACCCTGGTTAAACAGAATCCTGGGTTATCTTATTTCATGTTTCACACTGCTCATTAATTTACCCAGAGTTAACAATTAATCCTGGGTATTCATACGCTGACATTTTACACTGTACATTCCTAAACCCTGAGTTAACAATCTTGTTTTCATGTTTGTGGTGCAGTATTACTAATTGGACAAACGCAGCACACAACCTGTTTACATAATGGCTCTAGCATTGTGCATACTCACTGCCACCTTATTTTTTTTCCATAAGAGTGAGTGCGGCCATTTAAATTTAATGTGTCTGGCTTCTGGTGTCATCCACTTCCAGCTAGCTATACATAACAGCTCATTTTGCTGTTTAATATTGCAAACTGGTGTTTTCTTAGCATATTATTTTAATTTATTGTCTTAATTATAAACACAGTGGTTTGTAGCACTAGCTGTTCTACCGTTTACTGTACTTTGTTATTCTTCTTGTTATATCCCTACATCGGCTAATGAATTGGAGGTCTCCTGAATGGACTTTTCGGACTACAAAACAAAGAGTTAAATGGTCTTTTCTTCATTCCAGTTGACGCGTTTTCAGTCACGATTTGACATGTTTCCCCTCAATGCTGACATAGTTTATACACTGTGTTTTTGTGCCTGTGAAGAGGCATGGGATTTGGTGTCTGTTACACATCTAGTCGTAACATTTTCGCACTGCATTGTTTCACACTGTGTAAATTTGTAAAAAGCAGTGCTAACCCTGTTACAACTGTGAAACGTTCCAGAGTCCAAAAGCTGGGTTTAGAACAACAATAACCCAGGGTTAGTAGGCTATAAAAGCCCTCTTGGCTTTTTAGTTTGTATTTTTAAATATGTTTTTTTATTTTTTTCAAAAGCATCTTGAGGTCTCAGATATGGCTATGAGCATCTATGCAGCTGTCTGGAGTCTAGCACTGTAACAGAGGTAAATACTCCTCATATTATGTGACTTGCTCTTTGCACATAGTGTCTCTTCCTGTTTTTCTCTCCCAGTCCCGAAATCTCTCTCTCAGGAGCATCTTCCCTCTCTCCCACTTTAGTTTCCTTGTCCCCTATCCTCCATCTGCCTCCTATCAGGCTGTCTCTCTTTATTACAGACCGCCTGCGTCTCTCACCTTGTCCCCTGAAAACTCCGCCTCGCGAATTAGACCCAGAGAGAGACGGAGTGACTGAACAGCCGAACCGATAGAGGACCGAGAGAGCGGCCAAAACCAGCGAAAGTGATGACAGGTTATTTTTCACCAGCCCTCCCTAGACAGCGCAATGCTGTTTTCTCTTCTCCTCTGACACATGGAAGATTTAATCTAGCCATCTCTGGGCGACCCTTCCGCTCCTGTAACCAAATGAAAGCCATGATTACACACGCTACAGGCGGAGGGGGGTCTGGAGGCCTCTGCGCCAAAAAAAGGCCAGGGCAGCAGATTTGCCGGGCTCAGCAGGGTGATTCAGAGTGCGTGTGGGTGCACATGTGAAGACTTGCTTGCATGTAAAACATTGCCTTTATTGTTATGGAGGTTTATTGTTTGTGCGCCAGGTGGGAGACATCTTGAACCATAAAAGTGAATCGTACACCGAGGACTTGCATGCTGCTGCTTTAAATGATTATTCTAATGGCCTCCCTCCTCATCTAAATTTCTCCTCCCTTCCTCTCATCCTCTTCTGAAGGAGAACCGCTTTGACTAATATTACATGCAGCAGGGCACAAGCATAGCTTTGTATTTTTATATACTATGACATATGAGTCATAACAAGTTTATGGTGCTGTATACTAGAAATTATACCATGTGGATTTCTCTGAGAGACTCCTTAACCTGATGTATAATTGCTGTGACACATCAAAAGATGGCACAACCCTTTCCATTCATGCAATTACAACAGCTGGTGGAGGTTTTCAAAGTGATTTAGTGGTTTCTGCAGTTTTACCCTCAAGGAGTCTTGTGACTGTCTCTTTAAGAGTCGAGTGAGTCCTATATCACTGCATGCAATATTAATTCTATTCCACTGCAAGGCCTTAATTGTTATTTTCCCAGCCAGCTGAGTGCACCATAACTCTAGCGCAAAGTAGCAGGGAACATGGAAATCAGAGGGATATTTTATGTTTAGATAAGAATGTCTAATCGGAGAATGCACTCGGATAAAAGCCACTCATATGCTCATGATGCTGTGACTACTCAGTTTTATGTTTGCGAAGTCTGATTAAGGCAATGATTTTTCTGATTTTGACTGAAAACACACAATTTGAATAATTTAACCTTATTGTCACTGGCTTAGAAAGAAAAGCATTTATTATGTTAAGTGTTCAGTGTATGCCTATGTCTTTTTATTTACTTGATTAGGATTGTACCATCTGTATACCAGGGTTGTGCAAAATTTAGAACTGAATCTGTCTTTCATTCTCCCTGCCCAAGCAGTCACAGTTTGCTTCCCGAACTTTGCTTTTCTAGATAGTTTTATGAATTTCAATTCATTGTAATTGTGCTTCCATACATTCAAAATCAAATTGCAATTCTACATCCTGTTTGCTACCAAAATTCAAAATCAAATTCTGAAGGTTAAACAACCATGCATACCTTTCCCTTGCTGACACATAATAAATAGTTTAAAGCAGTGACACCGATGTACACCTTCCCTGTTGTCCTTGTGCGTCCCCGCTGGAGTGGACTCCAGCCAAACTCTTTTAAAATCATATTATCGAATCGCCTACAGGACAGAAGCTATATTTCTGACGAGCCATCAACAGGCCGCAAATAACAGACTAATGTGATTTGTCAAATTGCATTTACAACGCTTTACATTTTTGATTGGATTACCCCCAGCAAAAAATTGGTTGCAGTCCTCTCCTAATCAAGTTAATCATCACTTTCACCTCAAAATGTGTAAAATGAAAAGAGAACAAGGTTCATTAAATATACAGTGCGCCAACCTCAAGTTTAAATATGATTAGTATCAATCTTTCATTTCAGAAAGGGAAACAAGCTTGCAGCAATATCAGTTATGCCTTCCAATCCTGTTTGGAATCGAAAACAGTTTAGCTCGGAGGATTATTTGCAGTCAGTTGAATCTGTATTTAGTTACAAAACTGCAAAGCCAAGGCACCTCTATGAGAAGCTTACTTTTTTGTTCTCCATAAACAAACAATAACTAAAGAATGCTTGGAGTTATGGAGGCTCTCAGGGAAAATATGTCATTTGCAAGGTGATAAATATTTTAGTGTGCTAATTACTTTGGTTGTTAACTTCTCCTTTTGAGAACTGAAGTGTTTGCATGCTAATTGTTCTTTAATGACTGTGTACCGGGTAGTCTTACTCTGCTGGGAGGGATATATACTTACCTTGATTTTCTTTTTCTCATCATTTAGACAGACATGCGTTTTGTTATTATGTACTAGAGGTGTTTTCTCGCACTAGCAGCCAGGCATTGCAAGCCAGCTGGCACCAGCACACACACCGTCACGCCCAACATGTCACTGACACACCTCTCTTTCTCTCTCTCTCTCTGTATTTCTTTATTTACACCATTCTCGCTTCATGATGCAGGGAGATGGAAGCACCTTAGGCAACAGAATGATGCAACAAGACCTGCGGGATGTGGAGTGTGACAGGACATTCCTCACAGGGAAGCTGTCACAAGACAACATCTGTCCTGACGCTCCACTAACCTGGCTATCATTGTTCATCTACAGCATCAGGCGGCTGTCATATCTATCTATCTATCTATCTATCTATCTATCTATCTATCTATCTGGGTATTTTATCTATCCATCCGTCTGTCTGTCTTTCTGTCCATCTGTCTATGTATTTATCTGTCCATACTATTTGATCTCTAAATGACATTGGTCAGGTTATGAATGTGTTACTCTGGGCCTTCATTCATTACGTTACATATGGTTTACAAAATGTGTTTCTGTTTGTTTGAATATTTAAAATGTCACAAAGACATTTAATTCCTAAGAGAATGTGTTTTATTTGAATTTATAACCACCAAACTCACAAGTCAAAAATGAGAGGGAAAATTAACTAAAGCAGAAACAAAAAAGTATAAAAAGGAAGATTTTGATCAATATCCAAAAAAAACCTCTACTGTATATATATATATATATATATATATATATATATATTTGTCTGTCTGTCTCTCTTTCTGTTTGTCTGTCTGTCTATCTATCTATCTAGACAATCTTTGTCTGTCTATCTATCTCTCTGTCTGTCTGTCTATATATCTATCTATCTATCTATCTTTCTGTCTGTCTGTCTGTCTGTCTGTCTGTCTGTATCTATCTATCTATCTATCTATCTATCTGTCTGTCTGTCTGTCTGTCTGTCTGTCTACTGTATCTATCAATCTTTGTCTGTCTGTCTGTCCGTCCGTCCGTCCGTCCGTCCGTCCGTCCGTCCGTCCGTCCGTCCGTCCGTCCGTCCGTCCGTCCGTCCGTCCGTCCGTCCATCCATCCATCCATCCATCCATCCATCCATCCATCCATCCATCCATCCATCCATGTCTGTCTGTCTGTCTGTCTGTCTGTCTTTCTGTCTTTCTATCTATCTTGTCTGTCATTGGCAAATCTATTTGAGCCCTATATCTACCAATCTATCTGGGTATTTTATCTATCCATCCGTCTGTCTGTCTTTCTGTCCATCTGTCTATGTATTTATCTGTCCATATATATATACACACACACACACACACATACACACAGCGGGTAAAATAAGTATTTGACACATCACAATTTTTCTCAGTAAATATATTTCTAAAAGTGCTGTTGACATGAAATTTTCACCAGATGTCGGTAACAATCCATCCATACATACAAAGAAAGCAAAACATATAAGTTCAGAAATTAAGTTCTGTGTAATAAAATGGAATGACCCAGGGGGAAAGTATTGAACACGCTTACTGAAATTTATTTAATACTTCGTACAAAAGCCTTTGTTGGTAATGACAGCTTCAAGACACCTCCTGTATGGAGAAACTTCAAATCTTGTAGGTTCGGTGGGCCTCTTCTATGAACTCTAATCTGTAGTTCTTTCCATAGATTTTCTATTGGATTCAAGTCAGGTGATTGGCTGGGTCATTCTAGCAGCTTTACTTCCTTTCTCTGAAACCAATTGAGAGTTTACTTGGCTGTGTTTGGGATCACTGTCTTGCTGAAATATCCAGTCTTGTTTCATCTTCATCATCCTGGTAGATGGCAGCAGATTTTTGTCCAGAATGTCTCGGTACATTTTTCCATTCATCCTTTCTTCAGTTATATGAATTTTGTCAGTGCCACACCATGATGTTTTTGGGGTGATGTGCAGTGCCATTTGACCTCCAAACATGGTGTGTATTATAGCATCCAAAGAGTAAATTTTTTCTCATCTGACCAGGCTATATTCTCCCAGTATTTCACAGGCTTGTCTAAATGTTGTGCAGCAAACTTGAAACGAGCTTCAACATGCTTTTTCTTTAGCAATAGAGCCTTGTGTGGTGAGCGTGCATACAGACCACTGTGGTTGAGTGCATTACTTATTGTTTTCTTTGAAACAATTGTACATACTAATTCCAGGTCCTTCTGAAGCTTTCCACAAGTGATCCTTGGCTCTTAGAAAACTCTTCAGATAATTATTTTCACTCCTCTGTCAAAAATCTTGCAAGGAGCACCTGGTCATGGCAGGTTTATGGTGAAATTATGTTCTTTGTCCACATTGAGATTATGGCCCCAACAGTGCTCACTGGAACATTCAGAAGTATAGAAATCCTTCTGCAACCAATGCCATCAGTATGTTTTGCAACAATACGGTTGCGAAGGTCTTGAGAAAGATCTTTGCTTTTACCCATGGTGAAATGTTTCTTGTGTGACACGTTGGTCATGAGACACCTTTTTATAGGCCATCAGGATTGCTTTCTAATTATTGATAGATTTCAGCTGGTGTCTTGGCTTTCCATGCCTTTTTGCACCTCCCTTTCTTCATGTGTTCAATACTTTTTCCCTGTGTCATTCTACTTTATTACACAGAACTTAATTTCTGAACTTATTTGTTTTGCTTTCTTTGTATGTATGGATTACTTGGATTGTTACCGACATCTGGTGAAAATTTCATGTCAACAGCACCTTTATTAATATATTTACTGAGAGAAATGGTGACGTGTTCAATACTTATTTTAATAAGTATAAGTATAAAAAAGTATTGAACGTGTGTAAGTACAAGAGTTGCATTGAACATTAAACAGCTCATCACCTCTTCTTTAGAACATTTCTTTTGATAAAGTGAATAGGTGTCTTGCTTACTCCAGACCAGCATGCTGTCCACTCCTGTTGAGATATAGTGGTGAGATATATAGGTGGTGAGATACTGTTTATTCTCTTTGTTTTCACCATAACAGCAGGTGTCCATACATTGGTGTGCGCACAAAAATATCTGTGACTCAATTTAATGAACTCTTCAGGCTCAACTCACGTATTCTCCTACATGCTTTGTTGTCGCTGTTTCTTTCAAATGTCAAGCTCGTCCTCTGTTCTTGTTTAGCTCGCCATGTCTCTTTTCCTGCTAAAACCTGCTCAGTGATCTCATTTATTAAATGTCAAGTAGGAACTGCGCTGGCGCAGAATGAGTGCTGTCAGAAAAATGAGAGTCGCGCGGGCCTCAGACGCCACATCCCATCAACATGTTCAAACTCTGGGCGAAATATTTTGAGCAACAGCATATGCTCCCTAGATTTTGTGGCATATATATCCTAAGCAGGCTTCCCCGTGTATTCACAATGCATCCTTCATGAGAAAAATGTGGTAAAGATTGATGGAGTTACATTATGTCAGTATATTACAGTCAGCTGGAAGTGTAATATGATATTGATTTTGATATCGATTGAATTAACTGGAAGAGTTCCATTAGTGTTTTACATTTGTATAAAATTAGTTTAAATTTAAAATAGAAAGCTCTCACCCGTGGTTGCCAGAACCTCACAGTAAAAATCAACGTTTCAAGCGTTATGGGAGGCATTGTGCCTCTGTATTTTACATTTCACAACTATGGACTATACTATGTCATTAACTGATTTTAACTTACCAACGCACTGTAGGCTACCTAAACAAGTAAAATCTGCTTTGTGGAATATAGCAGATTGTAGAATCTTAAATATAGACTAGGCTAATGATAACCGCCATAATTGTACAGGTGTTTAAACAGAAGGCCACATTATGACTTGCGTTAATCAAAAACGGATTTTTATATGAAACATAGCCAAAAATAGGCCCAGACACCACAGTATTATAAAACAACAACAGGCATTCAAATGAAATACTTCAACAAACAACTAAGTCAAAACATTTAAAAACCTAATAAACGTAAATTATTGCAAAATTATAGCCTAATAAAATGCGACGCGAAAGCTCTTGCGGGAAAGTCTTTACTCTTTTCTACCAGGAATGTATTTTCCCATTTTAAACGGTTTCTAGAAACAAAACATAGATTTTTTTTTTTTTTTTTTACTGTAAACGACGTCATTTCTTGTGGAATGTTAATAAAATGTTGATGCAAACGAAGTAGGGCTATGTGGTAATTACTTCTTCTACGTCCAAAACCCATTTTTTTAAATCTAATGTGGTTTTATTTACATTTCATAAGGTTACCAATTGACACCTATTTGCTGTAGCATCATCTTTCTGTTAAAATTATTTTTTTAATACAATAGTCCTCCCGGCTTAAATCTGGCTTGTCCATCTGTAGAAGAATGTCTAATCATCACTGCTCTCGTTAAGTGTCCTTTTCTCAGAAATAGGTGTCCGACAGTGAGCAAAGACAACTTTATGAACTTCTTCCTCCCGTTGTTCGTGAAGACAACCTCCGCTGAGTTTCCTCGCGCTCACAATCCATTCATCTTGAGTAACATTTTAACATGGCAGGAAGAACAAATCGCGTCCTTGTGTCCGGTAGAACGATGACAAAATAACGCGCCCCCATTTTCCGAGGATCGGGGTGTCATCCCCTTCTGTCTGCTGAGTAGGGTCCACCTGTAAGATACTTCTTTTGAGGGGTGGGACCTCACCGACGCTGTCACGAGAAGAGGCGGTCCGTGCACTGGCTTGGAAAAGGATTGGAAAAGTAAAGACCGTCTCCTGCGCTGATTGGGGGCCCGAAGGGGAGAGCGAGGAGGGCGGGAGGATTGCGCTCACGAGCCTTTGTGTTTCACTTCTAATATCTCACATATCAATAATTGAGCGCGCGAGCAGACGGACCCCACGCGCTATGTATTCTGCTGCGCGCGAGCTCGGTAAGGGCCTTGATCCGCTTTCAGTCGGCTCTTCCACTACGGACTGAGACGGGAACGAGGAGAAAAACTGTTGTAGTTTTGACTTGAACTGTTTGGAAGGACTTGGTTTTACAGTGAGGACAGGTTTGGAGTGGTTCTGGTTTGGGATTTGAGCGCGCTGCGTCTCTGCGAGAAAACTGCTGTTAGGTGCGGTGTAAAGTTGGCATGATGTTGACGTTGGTGCTAGGCGCAGTGTGGTTAGTGTGTCATGCATACGCACAGAACGAGACAGAACCCATCGTACTGGAGGGGAAATGCTTGGTCGTGTGCGACTCAAATCCAACGTCGGATCCCACTGGGACGGCTCTTGGGATATCGGTGCGCTCGGGAAGCGCCAAAGTGGCTTTTTCCGTGGTGCGGAACACGAACCACGAGCCGTCGGAGATGAGCAATCGAACAATGGTGATCTACTTCGATCAGGTAAATTTTCACTCTGGAAATTGGCACTTCTTTTGTTTGATGTTACTCTTTAAGCGTTCGCCGTTTGGGAATTGCGGGAGGATTTTTGTGTCAAGGTTTCAAATACAAACTAGATCACAAAATCAAAGAAATATCACAGCAATTAAACATTTAACTGATATGTGTAATCTGGGGAGGTGTCACATTTCCTTCCACTTCGTTAAAGGTCAATTACAGGCTAATGGCTTTCAATTATATCTAATAGCCGTGAACTTCTTTTTCGAGTCATAAAACTATTCTCCATCTGCTCTTGTATATATAATGAATCACGAAATGCTTTAAACAGTTTGCTGCTCTTTTGTAAAACTTCAAGTAAGAACCAAAACTAAAGTAAAAAGATGCTATATTACGTATTGTTTGACTTCCATTCTGATGTCTGGATCCTCCTTTAGGTACTTGTGAACGTTGGTAGAAGTTTCGATGAGGAAAGGAGCAATTTCTTCGCCCCGCGCAAAGGGATATACAGTTTTAATTTCCACGTAGTGAAAGTGTATAATCGTCAAACGATCCAGGTAAGTGCTCATACCTTTATGCTCACCAGTGTCTGAAGTGTTTTGTGGTGCGCGTGTGTGACAAAATTTTCAGTAGCCTAGAGAGGAAGGTTTTTTTTATTCCCTCAATTAGCACGAGATTAACAACCAGCCAAAAAATTTGGCGCGTAGACAAGACTGGCGCGTGTTCAGGACCATGGACAGAGAACGCGCGTGACAGATTCGCCGTCTGTTTTTGTTGGAAGGCTGCACAGCACAAATAGCCTAATGAAATAATTCTATATATTATAAAATAGTTATATATGCGACGCGTATAAATATGTAGGCTGTCTTTGGCGAATTAAAGCGCAGTCGCTGTCTTGTCTCGCAGAGGATTCACAATCACATCCCGTTATTCCGCTCTGATCGAAGACTGATTTAGAAGTCAGTCAAATCACACATTTCGCTACTCATCGCTGAAATGCACTGAAACAATGACTAATTGAAACAATGAGCTAGAGCTGTGTATACGACACAAACAAATATAAGATGAGACGATACATATAGGCCTATCGAAATCATTAAGTTAGGGCAAATATTGCAAGAGCAAGCACTTGAATAGTCTTGTATTGGAGGGCCCATTTAAATATTTCTGTTTTTCTACCGTGTTCAGAGGAATTACAAGAATTATATTTATAACATACATTTATTTATAAATTTTTTATCAGATGAAATAGTTTTGCGCACAATCATGTAAAGGACGGGCTCTTAGGGTGTGCTGTGCATTAAGTGTGAAAGGCCTGACTTTTGAGGACAGAACAGTGTTTTCAATTGGTTCTTTTAAAATGAAAGGATTGTTCTAATAATGCTTAGTTACTAATTTGTTACTAACTAATTATAACTAGTTTGTAACTAATGTGTCCAGACCAAGCAGAAAAAAAAGTATTTGTATTTTTATAAGCATATTATTTTTTTAGATTATTATTATTATTTTCCTTTTTTTAATTGAACAAACTTGTTCTCATCTCCTTCCTTATTTTTGGCTGAAGTAACACAGCTGACTATGTGTGAAATGCTTTGTTTAGCTGGAAGAATAAATATTTTCTTTGTTCTTCTATATACACTTCACACTTAGTACTTCAAAGAAAACATGAATTCCACTCTGTTGATCTGAGAGGGAGGAGCAGGCCTCTCTATTAGCATGCAGAACATATGATAAACACACACACACACACACACAGTGATCTGAAAGGCTCCATAAATAATCCAGCAACACACACAGTATCTGAATGGATCTCTGAATTGTTTGGAAGTAAAACTGCATGCTTTGGGTATTCATATATTTTAGCTATTTTATTGCAAAACCTCTGGTCATATCCCTATAGTCAATTTTATATTGTGTCACAGAGTAATGTACCTCAAAGGACAACTCCATCTGACAACACTGGAGTCTGATGGGCAAAAGTTTTTAAAATTCTAGTCTGGTTCAGGTGTCAAAATCAAGGAATTACATTGTCTATTTAAAATTCTAGTCAGTTGTTTTCATTATAAGTTAATTATTTCATAAAACTCACAAACATGATTTAGTTAACACATATTTTGTAAGCTTTGGGGATACTGACACAGACTAAGGAGTCTGGCACAATGCGAGGCAAATTGTCACAGAAAGTTCTTCTCATGCAAAGCTTGAAGCAACACTTTTCAATAGACAAATCAGCAGACAGCCATGCATTTGAATATTGATTGCAGATATACTGCCCATATTTTGTGGAGCACAATTCTCTTTGAACTCGCAGATGTGACAGATTGTAATTAAGAAAATTACTCTCTGACCTAAAATAATGACCCTGTGAATAGATATGACAAAGGAGGAGGAAAACATTTTGTCGTCGCTCGTGTCCAACCATTATGTATGACTGAGACAGGCAAAGGGACAGAGAGAGAGAGAGAGAGAGAGAGAGAAAGAGGGGGGTTGTTCTCCATCACTCCACTGCGTCATTTGGACAGGAAGCTGTTAAATGCAGCATTAAATTCTGTGTTGAGATCCGTTCGCATTATCTCACATCTCATTTTTGGGTTTTTCCGTACAATGGTCCATTTATATGTTTTACATGTACTTGAAGAATGAGGATAGAATTAGAATTACAGGGCCTTAAAGCTGAAGGTTTGTTTTTTGAAAGGTGAAAGGCAGCCGAAAAAGGAAAAAAAATGGTTTAGAGTGCATGATAATTTTCTCACTTGTGATTCTGCGAACAAATGCATTGAGTCATGATGAAGGTTTGTTAGTGGTGAGACTTTGTGGCTTTTTATCTCTGTGTAAGAGTGGTTTCTCATTGTATAGTAGTGTTTTTGCATATTGATAATGATAGCATCTAGTTTCGTCTATTTGATGTTCACGCATAACATTCAAAGGTGCCTTTCAAATAATCGCAAGCTCATTCCTCACACTTGCCATATCAAATGTCATTTTTTCTCTTCTTCAGACTTGGTCTGAAGATGGCTGGTGTATGAAAACAGTCACAAATAAAGCAATATGCCATTTTTATTTCCTCTGGCAAAAACCCATAAATGCTTTGATCAACTTTTGTGATTTCATGGGGAGCTGCCTACTGTATTATCAAGGGGCTTGTCTGCATGCAAAAGAAAGGGAACAAACATATATAGATTATGCATATTATTGTTAGGTAGGAGATTAAAACTGGCTTTGATTTATACTAATAACATTGCCCCATTGGGGTTTTGTATGCGTGTTTTATTCTGCCGAGCAATACCTGTTTCATTATTTATATACTTAATTATTCAAGAAAATTCACTTTTCAGTTTCTTAAAGCAAAATTAGACAGACAAAAGAAAGTACGAGCGTACGTCCTTTTGCACCAATGGGATTCAACCAGCTAATCTATATGCTTCCATGTTCCAGGTGAGCCTGATGCACAACGGCTGGCCAGTGATCTCCGCCTTCGCCGGGGATCAGGATGTCACACGCGAAGCAGCCAGTAATGGAGTTCTGATTCAAATGGAGAAAGGTGACCGCGCCTACCTCAAGCTGGAGCGAGGCAACCTGATGGGCGGCTGGAAGTACTCCACCTTCTCCGGCTTCCTGGTCTTCCCTCTGTAGAGGAGGGGCATGCCACGGAGGGACTATTGCTCTTTAGCTCGCCAGCATGTGGGAGATAGAAGGGATAAGAGGGCGGATAAGAGATAGAATGATAGCGAGAATGTAAAGAAAACATATAGGAAGAGAAAAATTTAGTGTGGCAGGCTCTCAGTTGCACTCACTTTGCTCTGCTGCTTGACTTCAGCTCTGGACAGCCAAAACTTTTTTTTTTATTATCCTTATGATAATTGAAATAATATGGAAAGAAAGCATACCGAGGACCGTAGCCCTTCCCATCCCCCTCTTACTCATCCCATCACAATCAACCCTCTAATGTCTTCATCTGCTTTAAGGATTGTCCTTCAAGAGCCCAGACCCCCATTTCACACTGGTCAGATCTTTGTATATTCTATCCATACGTACATACTGTGAGTCTTAAATGCCATTGTCATTCCTCTCAGTCCAGTCGCCCCTTCTTTTCTGGCTTCCTCTAGCTCACCCTTTCTTGTCTCTGAGAGGGCGTCTTTGCTCTGTCATGACTGAAGGATCTCTGAATCCCCACGAAAAGACTGGATACTGGATATATACATATATAAATACGTGAAAAAAGTTTCTATATGATTATGATATACTCAACACCTAACTGAATCTCGTCGACTCTCTGTATTTCTGTATTTCAATGTTAATACTTAGTGATTGTGTGTGGATTTTCAGGCTGCTGTCCAACTACCAATGCTTCTTGTTTTTGTTTCGGTAAAAAAATGTGGCTAAGATGAAACTATATCAGAAATACTATAAAGTACAAAGTTTTATTATCATTGATTGTAAGATATATGTGAATATTTAGCAGACAAAATCCTCCCTTTTAATCAATTAACCATTGTTTTTTTCTTCTTTGATTCAATAAAAATTAAATGGTACTTTTTATTTTTCTTAATCTGATTCTGTGCTTTTGAAATTTTAAGATTGTCGCCTACAGATTTTAGAGAGCAACAAACACAAATCATTTCACTAAAATGACTCCTGACAAAGCTCTATGTGTGTGTGAGTGCCACAGAGACACAATGACACACTCTCAGTTTGTCTCATTGTGCTCTCTCATGATGTAGATATGCTTGGCTGGTCTCTCTCTCCCTGTCTCTGTCTCTGTCTCTTTCTCTCTCTACCGGGTGATTGGGGCCTCTCTCTGCTGCACTCAAGGCTCTAATGAGCTCCTGGGGGGAAATTAGCACTTGCATAATAAGCAAACCCCACTGTTTACACAAAAATCATGTTGCGTGTACATCTTTCCTACTCTTTTTCTTTCATTTTTACTTTTGCTTTGTCCTTGAGGCATTTCATACCATGAAAGGGATTTTTAATCCATGTGATTCTTGACTTCATTTGATGACAGTCTCCATCATCCCATATTTATTTTAGCTGTACCATGCACAAGAGCTGTAACCAAACTAAAAATACCCATAATTGGACAGAAAGGTTGAAATGGAGTCATACTTGTATTTGCATAATAACAAACACAAAAATGGAACCAGAGATGAACCTTTACCCTATTCTTCCAACATAGCAGCAGGAGCTCAGCATTCTGACAGGCGACGCTCACCTCAGCACATTATACCGCTATCTCTTCACAATGCCAAAAAATTCTGCATTTGAGGGCCCTCTCAAGAAAATTTGCTGCTTCGGTGGTCACCGTTCTGAGGAAATGAAGAGGGTGACTAGACAAGTGTTGAGCTGCGAAATGTTAACACAGCACCATAAGAGCCGTAGTGTCCCTGCTGGCCTGCGCCCAGACAGTACAGGCCCGTTTAAAACCACTCATTAGTGTCTGCACGCTTATCATTTGTCTGAGCAGAACTATGGAATGAGAGCTGAGGGGCATGTGGGAAGTGAAGAGGAAAAGAGTGCGAGAAAAAGAAAAAAATAACTTAAGCTGAGTGGTTATTATAACTTGCATATTTTCAATTTGTGTAGTTTTGATTCAAGATCAGTCTTAACCATTTGTTTGAATATTGCATTATATATTAAACAAAGGCTATACAGTTTCCTAACCCTGCAAAACTCAACATAGAAATTATAGTCAGAAAATAGAACAGTATAAAAGGAAATTTAAGAGAAAAAGTGCTTGAAACATTAGGCTTTTATGGCTTTTATAGCCGTATAGTATTATATAGTAAGAATAGGGAGCTAAAACACAAGAAGAAAAAACAAAACTAATTTTTTTTTTCAGAGGCCCAAAAACTAAGCAAAAATATGCTGTTATGTGCAATAGTTAATTTAAATGAATGAGATTATTATAACACTATAATAGACTATACTATATATAAATATAATTTGTCACTCACTATGTAATATTATGATTAAAGCTCTGTAGTTTTCATTGTAGTAGGCAAAACACACAATGCAATGCTGACTGAGATACACAGATAAATCTTCCAAAAAAAAAAAAAAAAATCCTGCTGTATCATATTTTATAACTACTGTACATACTTTTTGTTTCTTACAAAATATAATGGATAATCAAGTTGTATCAAATATTATAGGCTACAGTAGGTGTTACAGGGTTAAGAGTCAGAGAATAAACTTGTTCTTTTCCTGAGTAAGGCGCACTACATGCTGAACTCATAGGACTGACCAACATTTATTAGACTCTTAAATCAGCCATAAAATAAAAGTCATCAGATAAAATATGAAGTCATTCATCTGGATTTATGTCGGCGTGTGAGCGCGGTGTTATGGAGTGGGTCGCGCGAGACGCGCCAAATGCTCCTTTACTGTGGCACGTGCCAGGTGCCTCTCCGGGCGCGAGCCTGGTCCGTTGACTGGAGGAAGGCACGTCATCCATCTCTCCTGCTCTGACGAGATTCCCAGAGACCTCGGCCTCGCTCATTACTGCGACGCTGGAGCGACCCATAACGACGAAAAACAGCCATACGGTGTCTCTCTTGGAAGTGAGTTCCTGTTTAAGATTGATAGAGATGAGGTGGTTACATGAAGGGAGAAAAAAAAGAAGGTGGATTTTTGTTAAAGTGCGAGGGTGACTGGAAAAAAGACATCAAACTGAACCATTGTGCGGCATAACGACGGCTGTGGTTTCATGTACACAAATAGTCAGATTAAGCAAGGAATTGGGTTGGATTAATATGTTTACGACGAACGTTTAAATCTCCTTTTAAACCCGTTTAAACGCTGCTGCATTAACCTTACTTAAACTATTAGATCAGAAATGTGATTGGTTTGACCGCCATTTTGTTTGTTTATTATTTTTTTTGTACCAAGCAACACACACAATTTTTTATTTGCCCTTTGATTTGAAGCTCATTTATACCTTAAATTAGAAGTGTGGCTTTATTTCTCACAATTTCTTCTTTAGTTCTTATTTTAAAGTGTTATGTTCATTTTTCTTCTTTTCACCCATAGACTCTGGTTTTCACCATGTTTTGAGTCAAAGTGGGAAAAATGCTTTTAATAATTATAAATCCAGCGAAAAGAAAAGCATGCACACATAATCATAATAAAAAATCTTACAAAATGGTTTTAATTCAAATAATATAAAATGTTATTGCAATGCAGTAATATCTTTGAAAGCTTTGTTAAATGTTACCATGCACTTTAATGCATTTTTGCATGTTTTCACTTCTGAGTAAAATCATTTTGTCATGTTTTCACCAATTTGGTGTGTGATTCTCTCCTCTTATTTTTTTGAGATTTGAGATTACTTCCATTTACACACTTGTTCAGTAGCCTATTTGGCCCCAAGGTTTAATAGCCTTTTCGCCCTGTCTTTTATTTATAAAAAAAAATGTCTACATTCCTATAGTGTGATTAAAACCACAGTACTGTACTTACAGTATGAGCATGGTATTATCTTTCACTTAATCACTTGTAGGGTAAATGTACCTATTAAGCTCACAAACCCATTAAGCACACATCCATATTTGAGCTCAGATTATAAAAAGAAAAAATAATGTATTATCATACTTGATGTTTTAACAAACTGATGTCTTTGTTACTACATACCTCCTGTAATTTAAAGTCAATCAGATCATTGCACACTGAGATATGAGTCTCCATGTGTTCACACTATCTGGTGGCCATTTTGAAAGCTGTCTAAAAACTTTCACCAAAAGAGGATCCCCTTAAATGTGCAATTTTTTTTTAGATATTTAAGCCTTTATTTTGGGTAAGTTTCACTACTTATTGTAAAATTAAGAATTTAATGTTTAGACCTTTGCAGATTATAACCTGGAACTTGGATGTGGGAAATAATTACAGTTAGATCAAAAAGATAGTTTTAGCAACATAGCGCAGATGCTACAGAACACAGTTAGCTGACTGGCTGTATAATATACGCTAATATATTACTTCACAGGCAATACTGGCTAGTACTTTTACGTCAGTAATATTATAAATTGACAGTTTATTGCTGGTCTGTGGTTTTATACTGCTGTATTTTTTTAAAGATTTCATATTATTGTAAGGTGAGCTTAAAGGGTACACTACTATGAAAATCACACAGCTTCAGTGTGACATCAATAAGAAAAAGTATAATTTCATAGATATTGTTAATAGTAGTTGTTCATAATAAAATATGTATGAACTTAATACATGACCTAGATTATTTATTTAGCAAAATCTTGTCATTTTAATATTACATGAAATTTATTAAAAATTGTTTCTGCTCCCGTTAAGCTCAGTGTGCTCTCTTTGAGCTCTTCCACATTGAACGTCTATGTAAATACTTCATAAACAAACTTTTAATATTAATTGATGGTTGTCAGTTTAAGTTAAGTTAATTGATTTTCTGTTCTGTCAACTCAAATCTGCAGACTGGCTCTGATCTTTGACAACTACTGTGAACTTCTCCAGGCTGTAAATCAGTGGAAAATCGGGGCAAAGTTGTGTAGTGTATTCTAGCCTTAAGAGAATATAGATAAGTCTACATCCATTTAATAAGAGGCTTCATAATGAGGCTAGTTTCTGTGTTCATCCCCATGAATGAAATGTTTTATTGGTTTGTTTTATTTGATTTTGGAATATGTGTTATTTTGCTGAACGTGGACTAGTTTAGATGTTGCAATGTGCTTAAATGACACTTCACTATGAATATATAACTGATCAAATTAAATGCCTTGTTGCTTGATTTTTGAGTTCTGTTCTGTTTTTTTATTTTTATTTATTGACTTTCTACATTAAAAAAAATATATATATATATATATATTTTCAATTATTCTTTAAAAAAAAGGTTGTTTAAAATAAATAATAATTTTTAATAAAACATGATGTGAGCTTAATGGGAACAGGGGTGTGCTTAAAGGGTACAAACATGTACCCATTAAGCACAGCCAGACTTTTTGCAATTAATGATGTATATCTTAATAGAAATGCTTTTGTCATTTAAAAAAAAAATTAAATACTTTTTTGTGTGAGGTTAATCTTTTATTTTAACATAACTTTTTGTACTGAAACCAATATCTTGTGCTCTAAAAATGTCTCAGTGTAGATTTTGGTGAGCTTAATAGGTACGTTTACCCTAAATGTAAGCAGACAGATTCTAATCTAACACTGTAGGCTGTATAATAATTCGGTGAAATTTTGTAATTTTGTAGAAAAAAATTCAGATAACTCAAAAGATAAGTGAAAGCTTTGATAACTGAATAAATGGGTTGAGCGTAATCTTTATCTTTCTTCTCTGTCAGACCCCAAATTACTCTTTACTGGCACTTGGCAAAGGACAATGTCTTTCTGTCCCAATGTTTGTCAACCTTGCCAATTTCAAAATCTAGCTACTAAAACCATGGCCAGTGACAAGCAATTAGAGGACGGCTCAGTGGTAGTTATTTCCTTAAACGCTAAGGCAAAAAGAGAGGTGAGAGAGAGCAGCAATTAAAAGGGAAAGCGGTGAGACACTGCAGATTGAATTTTAATTGCCATATGAGGAAACATATTAGGAATGTTTACTTTAACTGATGTTTACTTTAACTGTGATGCTCGAACAGGAGTGGAGTAATTATAACGGCCTCTGAAATTAAATGAACCGCCTGCTGAATTTGATTTGTGCTTTAGAAGCTAGTGACAGAGATGTTGACATCATTTTATCTGCTTTATCGGGGTTATGCGCTCACGTCACACCAACGCTTATAATTATGCAGCATCATCAACATCTGCTGCAGGTGGCTCAGTTTATGAGAGCTTGATGCTGTGCAGGGTATTTTGCTTCTAATTTGATGTTACGGTGTTATTTATCCAGAGAAGTGGTATTTGAGTATTTCAGACCAATAATGTGCTTGGTAAAAAAAAAAAAGGCTTATATCCAATAACAGATAGAGACAGTGGACTGTAAATGTACCTTTCTCATGTGGTGGTAAATCATCCTCAAATCATGAATATAGCTCAACAAGCGATAAATAGCTATAAGACATATTTTTGCTTTTTGAAGTGTACGCTAAATCACCTTATAACTTAATCTCAACTCTACATCTTGACATTTGGTAAATTATGCATTTCAGGATTTTTAGTTTCTCCCTGCTTTATTTCACTTGTGTGAAAGATTGAAAGTGTTTGCTTGTAGTTGAGTCTATTACCTTTTCTATAGACTGTCTTGACCCCATGAAATCAAATTAGGCCTAGGTTTATGGTTTTTAGTCTATGTCAATTCATTTTAAGGTAAGTGTACTCCTAAATATTGATTCAATTCACTTTATCAGATAAGCACATTTGAAATATACAATGTTTTTCTTGTGGGAAAACAGATCAAATATAGTGATGGCTTGTTCTGAACAACATTTGTCTGATCAAATATTCTCTAGAATGACAGTGTCCCAGCCCCTAATACCACCCTGCCACCAACTAGCAAGTAGGAAGTCATGGTTCATAACTGTGACTATACTGTAAATGTTTTATTTCGGTGGTAAGGGTTAAATTATGTAGTTCTACAGTAAAATACTGTTAAATGTACAGATTTGAATGAAATTATACAAATTATAACGTCATTTAATTTATAGTGGAAAACCAAAAACTGCATTCCCACAATTGCTTGTGTGACACTTTATATTTGATAGTTTTTTGTTTAAAATATTAATTTTTCTTGTTTTTATCAATTTTGTACATTTGTATAATTCATTTTCATTTCATTCCATTTCACCATGTTTTGTATTTTTGTGTATTATAATATGCACATTTCATATATATACATATATATATATATATATATATATATATATATATATATATATATATATATATATATATATATATATATATATATATATATATATATATATATATATATATATAGTATTTAAGAAAAAAAAAAACACAAATACCGGCCATTTTATTAGGTACACCTGTTCAGTTGCTTGGTAACACAAATTGCTAATCAGCCAATCACGGGGCAGCAACTAAATGGATTTAGGCATGTGGACTTGCTGAAGTTCGAACTGAGCATCAGATTGGGGAAGAAAGGGGATTTAAGTGACTTTGAACGTGGAATGGTTGTTGGTGCCAGACGGGCTGGTCTGAGTATTTCAAAAACTGCTGATCTACTGGGATTTTCACTTACAACCATCTCTAGGGTTTACAGAGAATGGTCAGAAAAAGACAAAATATCCAGTGAGCGGCAGTTGTGAGGACGAAAATGCCTTGTTGATGTCAGAGGTCAGAGGAGAATGGGCAGACTGGTTAGAGATGATAGAAAGGCAACAGTAACTCAAATAACCACTCATTACAATCAAGGTATGCAGAATTCCATCTCTGAACGCACAACAAGTCAAACCCTGAAGCAGATAGACTACAGCAGCAGAAGACCACACCGGGTGCCACTCCTGTCAGCTAAGAATAGGAAACGGAGGCTACAATTCGCACAGGGTCACCAAAATTGGACAATAGAAGATTGGAAAAACATTGCCTGGTCTGATGAGTCTCGATTTCTGCTGCGACATTCTGATGGTAGGGTCAGAATTTTACGTAAAGAACATGAAAGCATGGGTCCATCCTGCCTTGTCTCAACAGTTCAGGCTGGTGGTGGAGGTGTAATGGTGTGGGGGATATTTTCTTGGCACACTTTGGGCCTCTAAGTACCAATTGAGCACCGTTTAAACGCCACAGCCTACCTGAGTATTGTTGCTGACCATGTCCATCCCTTTATGACTACAGTGTACCAATCTTCTGATGGCTACTTCCAGCAGGATAATGCACCATGTCACAAAGCTCAAATCATCTCAGATTGGTTTCAATCTCAATCCAGTAGAGCAGCTTTGGGATGTGGTGGAATGGGAGATTCGCATCATGGATGTGCAGCCAACAAAACTGCAGCAACTGCGTGATGCAATATGGACCAAAATCTCTGAGGAATGTTTCCAACACTTTGTTGAATCTATGTCATGAAGAATTAAGGCAGTAATGAAGGCAAAAGGGGGTCCAACCCGGTACTAGCAAGGTGTACCTAATAAAGTGGCCAGTGACCTTGATACGTGTACTGCGTTAGGCTAACCGAGTCATTTGCACTTACATGTTGTTCTTCTGTTAGTTTTGATTGCTATATTGTCCTCATTTGTAAGTCGCTTTGGATAAAAGCGTTTGCTAAATGACTAAATGTATGTATAAATGTGTAATGTATATATTAGTACCTCAACTTATGGAAAGGCTATTTGTGATGAATTCATTATTTTGTCCCTTTTACCTGTATTATTATGGTGATTATCAGTATTACACAGGTAGGAAAGAGATTGTATGCCTTTAGATGGATAATTAACATTATATTGGTTAATAAAATATAGGCTACATATTTTCCCCCATAAATTTAAGTTCAGTCCCTTAACACAAAATGAAATGAATATATTTTACAGTAAAGTTTTGCAACCACAGCAACCATTTTTAACTATAAATTTCACAGGTTAATTTTTTACAATCTAAAGCATAATAGTTTATAATTAAAACACATTGGCTATTTTTTAATTTAGTATGTCCCACCCTAACTTCCAATTGGCAGGAAAACTGTGCTCGTCAGGTGATTACATGCATGGGGTTATTTTGTAAAGGTTACATATTTAAACAAATGTCTAAGAATAACATATTGTGGAATAAATTGATACTAAGGTAACTTCGATGTGAACTAAAGAACTTGTCATATTTGTTGTCAATAAGCACAAGCTTGCTTCTGCACAGACTACCAAGATGATGACCGTATGACCTTCACAATACCCTTTAATTGTATAATTAATTATCAGGCAACTTAAGTTTTTTTTATTTATTTATTTTGCTCTGTTTTTATTGGGATGAATGATCAAATGCAATTAAGTCATAAAATATAAGCACATTTTCTGGGTTGGACGCATTTGAAACATTTTGTGAAGAATTATGTGGTTAATGGCTTGAAGTGAATTTGGGGATTTATTGTTTCTCTCAATTTTTCCATGGGGAAATAAGATTGTGAACTGCAGGGATATTGATGATGATGTCAAATGACTGAACACCAAACACTTTAAATATTTAAAATGTTAGGAACTGATGTTTCAGCAGATTGTGTCACCTTTTAAAATCAGACAATATGTCACTTCAAGTGTTAACCGCTCTCCAATGTCAGTCAGATGATCAGTTGGAGACCTGTCGTAGAAAATGTGTTTCAGTGGTCGCTTATGTCTTCAGCTATTTTGAAAATACATCCGTTTTGTCTTGATACTGCATACGTTTGAACAGACAGCAATTTTAAATTGTCATGTTATGTTATCTCAGGAGGGATTCAGATTTTCTTTTCTTTTTTTTAATAGACTTACAACAATCTGAGTAATGTTCAATGTCTCTCAGTATTTTATTTTTGCCTTCTACAACTTGTGGGCGAGAAGGCCTATTATATTAATGGGGAACAATTGAATGTTAGTGTCACAAATTATCTCTGTGAATAATATCATTGTGCAAATTAATCCCCTTCCCATAAACAACACCGGCATGCTTAAACTGAGAGAGAAAGAGAGAGAGAGGTTTTAATCATGCTCATAATTAGTTTATGTGCGCTTCATTTAGCTACAGCGCGTTTATCCGAAGTCCTGTTGTACTCACTTTAGCAGGTTAATGTGTTTTCTGTTTGCAAACAAAAAATGCAATCATCTCTTTAATCAAATTAGGCACATTTTGAGTGCATAAACCTAGTCTACCATCTACCACACTTAAGAAGCAAAAGTGTGAGTTGAGCTGTTATCAAACATCAGCATTTAACAAAATGTATCATCATTTGCTCTGTGCTGTGTTGTGAATTTTTCTAATAGATGTCAGAAGGAGTTGGTGAGAAAAAGAAAGGGGGTGTGGATTCAGAGAGCACGATTTGGCTGAGTGGTGCCATAATTGGGAGGAATGACTTGGCTTTGACTGGAGCGAAAACACAAAGCAGTGGAATATTACATTTATTTCCTGACGTGTTTCTAAGAGCTCTTTAGCAGCCCTTAAACTGTCACCAGGCTCAAGTTTGTCATGACTATATAGGGCTGCAAATCTACAAGTCATCAAATATGGATGCAGGACCATGGAGGGAGGGAAATTTATGTGGAGAGAGGAGAATAATTATATGACTGCCTAAGTATTTTAGATAAGTCCTAATTACGCCACAGAAAGCAGCACAGAGGGGCGGATAAGAGGAAAGTGGGGCTCGAATGTAATGTTGCTCGTTGTTTCAAGAGGGTTACGATCTGACGCAGTCATTTGAAGTGAATTTAATTCTCTATTGCTTTAATTGCAGATGAACTGCATTCAACCAAATTGTGTATTCTGAAAGCTCAATCTTAGTAGCATTTTGGCACCACGTTTAACATGATGATTAGGGATGCAGTTATCAGATGACAGTGATTTTTTTTCTCTCCATTATTAGGGTTATTATAGTTAAAAACTAAGAACATAAAAATTATTTTCATTTCTTAAAATAAAATAAGGTTTGTGTGTGTGTGTGTGGATAGACTGACATTATAATATTATTATTATTTATTTATTGTGTTATTTATAATTTATTTTATCAAGCAATTTTGATTTATTTGCCAATACAAGATATTTAATTGTACACTCTCATTTTGCCTATTCTTCCAGTTAGATTCAAGTTTTCAATTTAATTCAAGTTTATTTGTATAGCGCTTTTTACGATACAAATCATTGCAAAGCAACTTTACAGAAAATTAAGTTTCTACAATATTTAGTAGTAGCTTATCAGTGATGACTGTCAGTTTATTGTTTATACGGCAGAAATGTTCGGAAAAATCAATAAAAGACGTAAACAAACAGACGATTAACACTATTAACAGCAATTATGCAATCAAACTTATAGCAAAATGTGGTAGATCATCTTTGCTATCATCTACTGCTCACTTAAAGTTGATCGTGCATTGATTATAATTCTGGCCATTACTGTTAGTTCTTTCCATGTTAAAATTCTAGAAAAAATTGAATTAAAGACTAAAATAATTTTATATGTGATTAATTTGTTTAAATTAATATTGTATTTATTGATTTTTATTATTGGTCTTTTATAGTTATGTAGTTATTATATATTATAGTTACTGGTATCACCCATTATCATGGTGCCTCTTTGTTGACAACGAGTGTTATTTGTTTTAGTGCCCTAACAAGACTTGTGTGTGGAGTGACCATTTACCATTAAGAGATCTTAGGACCCTGTATGTGTTCTTCTTTATCGGTGCTCAGTCCAAGCCTCAGATAACTGATTTCTTTTTCACCCCTTCTGCCCGTGAACAGAGGGTCCCGGACATTAGCTGTCTAGTTGCGGTGACACCGACTTCTCCATTCTCACACGTGCCAGTACAATCCGTCCCATCTCTCACATACCTTGGTCCCCGCAGCCATTGAAGATGATGAAAACTTCACTAGTGACATTTAGTAACCTTTTCCACCAAGAGACAGGGGGATGGAGATCTGAAAGACTGAGAGGGGGAGTGAGGGAGGGGCTGACATCTATACGTGGCATTCTTCTTTGTGTCACTTCGCCACATGTCCTCTCCTCCTTCCCTTTTTTTCAGCCCACCTCAGTCCTTGGCACTGGCCATTATAAGCTGTATTGTGCGGAAGCTCTGTCCTCAGTAATAGCAGCTTGTGTTTGCCTGCCAGTGTGAACATGAAAGCCGTTTAGAGAGGGGTAATGTCCTTAAATATGCCACAGAACATCGCTACAGAACATCATGAACATCTCTCATAAGAGTCTGTTGACTATTATGAAGAAAAAATTGCTAGTAGTCTTGTCAAATAAGGCAGGCCTGATGTTGTCCTGGGTCCTGTAATGAGGGGGGCCTACTAAGGTGGCAGTGTTATACCCATTCACTAGGGTAAACTAAAGTTTTACTAGAGTATACTAGTAAAACCCATGAACTGGGATAAAAGAGTGAGCAAATAAAACTTATTGTGCCATGTGTAGTCTGTAGCAAAAAATCTAAAGTGTTTGAGTAAATGTAACTAATTACTGTACTTGTATCTTTATACTATACTGTATCTTTTTGGATACTCCATAATGACACATTATATTTGTATGGCACCTAGCTTTTTCTGCTGCAAAAGACATGATATCTCCAAATACAGGGCACTGAAAGTTCTATATCTAATGCATTTTGCCCTTACTCACCCAAACATGTCAACAAGACTACTTTACATGATTGCGGGTTCCTTAGAATGTAGTTGTGAATCACAGGTGTTTTATACATGGAATGAGGACATGACTACAGCCAGCAATGAGGAAGAGGGTGTGTTTTTTCTTGTTAGGCTTTTTTGCCCCCTGTGTATATATAGCACTAGGGCCCAATCATACACCCGGCATAATGCGGCGCAAGTGTTTTTACTAGTTTTAGCCTGATGCAGTTCTCATTTTCCTGTCCTGCGCCACATTGTTTAAATAGCAAATGCATTTGCACCCATGGGTGTGCTGGTCTAAAAAGGTGTATTTAGGCGTATTGTTGGCACGTTGCTATTTTGAGGAACTGAAAATAGACTGCACCATAGACCAACTCAAACCTGGTCTAAAGTCTGGAACAATATTTTTTCTTTGTTATTTAAATAAAGAGCAAGTAATAAACACCCACATACAGGTGCACAATGTGCGTACACTTTCCTTATTTACCAAAAAAAAAGGAATCCACACAACAAAAAAAAATTTTTTAAAAATGAAAAATTACATTCTGCCATGTAAATAGCGAACCTGCCATGGCGTGAGCGCAACTGGCTTTTAAAGGGGATGGAAGATGAGACTCTGATTGGTTTATTGCAAGTTATGCCCAAAAAACACCCATCACTCATTAAGAGAATAAGGACCATTTTCCCATCATTAAACTAGCAAAAGTGGATTCGGACACACCCTGAGTGCACCTGCGCTGTGCGCTTTAGACCATGCTCTTAGATCATTAAAACATATCCCTAGTGTTTTTTTTAGATCCTTGTGAGTTGTTGAATGTAATGGTTATGTGTTTGCCCGTCATTCTGTTCTTTGTTCCCCGTGGTTTTTGGTTTTCCATTAAATACCTGTACATAGATCCTTGCCTCTGCCTGTTTTCCCCAGCTTCTTCACAACATTACAGTTTTTAACTGGCATGTCTTTTTGACTAGTGAATCTTTGAGCCTATATTTACTTTAAGTAAAATACTTAAGTACTGTTAAAATCAGATACTCTTAAGACTTTTACTCAAGTTGCTCTTTAAAATTTGACACTTAAAACTTATAGTAGAAAAATTCACACTAAAAAGAACCTTAACTTTACAAAAAATATTTTATCACCACTATTTTTTAGCTGTAGCTCTTTTTTAGATGGGTAAATGCAGTAATTTTAACATTTACAGGCACTGTAAATTTACAGACACTCAGTGATTTCATTAATGTCCAAAATAGAAATGCTAGTATTTTCCGAGCACCTCATGAAAAAAAGGCAGAACTCCCTATTAATTGATTTATTGATAAACATTAGGTTCATATATTAATTCATGTCTGAATCTCTTGCCAGCAGGACCTCATTTTGAAAAAAACTGGACCAGTCTTAACTTTTAAAAACAGATTTAATTTTGTATTTTCTATTTAAAAGAAAATATGGCTTCACCATAATAAAGCTCATTCATTTGGAAAAATTTGGGGGCAAAGGAGTTCTGTGACAAATTCCAGATATTTAACCCTTTATGGTCAGTCGTGAACATGAACATATTCGAGCATGGCATTGAGGAAGAACATTAGAAACACAACAAATATCTTGCAGACTTGTTGGTGGAAGTAATACAAAGTGCAAATTGTGGGTCAGGTACAATTTGCAGAGTTTCAAAGTTTTGCACTTAGATGCTTTTATCCAAAGTGACAGGGTATGATAATGTTCTGGAAAGTGATTTTGTGCCTCTCAGAGATGATACCACAAAGCGATACTGCCCCACTGGAGGGGATGAATGATTTGGATGGGAATTAAATGACCAAAAGACAATGATTTTTGTCTAAAAACAAATCACTGATACCACCTATAAATGATGATGTTAAATATTTGTGCATATCCCCATGTGAAATAATGACCATCCAAATAGATATGCATTTCTATAACCTGACTCAGTAAAATGTCACAAATGAGTGTATTACCCATTGGAGTTCTCTTTCCTCGGGCTAGTGTGAGAGTGAGTGTCCTGTTTTCATTTATAATATATGGAAAAAGATTCTGTGCTCCTGGGACAGGAAGTGAGTAATGGCACAGAGGGCATCGAACTGAATACTCAGAACCACAAGCTCAAAGAGATGGTCCTCTTTGCCCTCTCACTGTCAGTCTCTTTCACTCAATCACACACACACTTGCACACACACTGACTATTAGCAGATTAGTCAGCTGTTTTATCTGATAAAGGAACCCTATCGTGGCATGTCACAGAGAGGAGGAGAGCACAGACTTGAGCTGTGGAGGGAAACGATTTCTCAGGCACTCAACAGCAGCTCTGCTTCCTCTGTCACACCATCACTGTTCTCCCTCATTCTACCCTAGATTTTTCCATCCCTCCTTCCACAGTGGTTTCAGAGCAAGGTGATAAGATTTCCCAGCTATTCTCCTACCATGTTGCCCTTTTCAGCAATTTTGTGCAAGTAGCATGAATCTTAAGGTTTAAAATCCCGTGATATTAGCTCCTGGAGACCTTTCAGCTCTAGCTCAGTGATTTGATTTTTATGTCATAAATTGTATGGACATGTAAATCTGGTGCCTGTTGGTACCAGCAGGTGATGGAGGGCTGCAACCTAATTAGAGAGAAAAGGACAATCTGGAGATTTTGCTGTTTTAGACTCTAGGTGTTCATTTGAAGTGCTATGTAAGTGTTTAAATTTTTTGCTCTTGTTGCGTGATATTAGGAGTAGCATATTTGGGCAATTGGTCACTCGAGATTACCGTTCATATCTATGTAAATCTGCTGAATTGTATGCCCAGAAAGTATCATATTGAAATATTTCTGTTGATTGATTAAAAAAAAAAAACTTAAAATTAAAAATGGATTACAACTATTCTAAGTGTTTACTTGGAAAATCCTTAATTTAAGATAATTTAATAAAAATATTACAAATTAAAGAGTAGTAAATCTTTGAAATAGTGCCCTTAAAAAGTCAATACAGTATGTTCTATGTAAAGTATGTGCAGTATGTCACTGACCTACACAGCAGTCCATTTTGCATCCATCCACTGATCTATGTAAATGAATGGATTGCTCATTGCGTTCTTAACTGCCATCAGGTGGTGAAGCCACCGGAAGTGTTCGAACCGCCATCTTACTATTCCCTAACGGAAGAGAGCACCATTGACCGACAGCCAAAACACTGACCTAAAATCACCCGATTTGAAGCCTATCAGTCACACAGGATTAGTTTTTATGTTATGTGTATGTAAACAAATTTTTACTTCAGATGTTATCTGCAATGTTTACAGTCTTTTTGGGCAGGATAAGCTATTGAAATCATTAAGGTAGGTGTGTCTGCTTCACACTGCTGACAGGTAACGTAACTGATCCAACACAAAATATATTTCTTTATGCACGTACAGTAATTATGCAGGAATTGTTAAACATAAACGTACATCTGGTATTAGTATCCAAAATCGATTTGAATATTCAGTGAATAATAAAATACAAGCCTCTGTTACTATATTGCTCTATGATGTATTGTAAATTCAAAGCTTACCATGCATAATCTTGTCTTTAAGTCCGTACCATATGTAGTCACCATATTTTCTCTGAATAAGCTGAGATGTGTATATTTTTAATGTCCTGATTGAGCATCATCTATTTCAGACTCTCCAAGATCACGCAACTATGACGTTTTACTAGCATTACCATTTCCATGTAAAATGTTGTTAAATTAATAATTAATTTAACTAACATTTAAATCATTGTCTTGCTTCAAAATGCTGTTAACGTAATCATTGTTGAAACATTTTCAGTTAGCCTACTGTATTAATAAAAACTATAACAAAATTACATAAATGGTGAATAACTGTACAAGGCAAATTAAGGTACAGTATATGTGTATAAAAAGCATACATCTTTATTCAGATTTCAGAATGAGCACTTTATCAGTTGTTATACATGTGTTGAGGATCTCGTCCGTCTGATATTCATGTTCATCTGATATTAGTTACTATATTGTATATGAATACAACTTTTTAAAAAGCAGGGGAAATTCCCAACCTTAAACAAATAACTGTTTACATACTTGGGATGTTTTTTATTGTAAGACTATACAGGGATACTTCAGATATAAAAACGCTGACTTGTTAGGTGATGTTTTCTCATTAAAATCGTTTGATTTCCTATTAATTCAATAGAATGTTTAGGAATACTAGGGAATACAAATATGGCGGTGCAGTGGCTTGACTTTTATGACGTCATGAGCAATTCAGTTCTCTATTATAAATCAGTGGTTCTATTTAATTGTTGAACTATTTACATGTGTAACTTAATATTTTTGGCGGTTTAATTTCATCTGTGCCAGGTGGGGTTCGATGGACCCTTTTCACAAGACTGTGATGACACGTTTAACGGTCATCAGCATCATAAACCCTTTAAAGTTTTACATATTTGTATTTTTTTTTAATGTATGTACATTTATAGCACTATTCTTTGTATTACAGTATATCACATTTGCATCAAATTACAAAAAAAAACAGTTAATGCAATGCAAGGGTGTTTCTAATGCGAGGTCTTTGGGAGTGATGGTAAATTTCACATTGTTCTCTCATCTGACTGCCATTTTTAGTCTCTCTCAATTTTTTTCCTTTTATTGAAAGTTATGAAAACACCATCATGGAGTTTTTCTTTTGCTATTTGAGCAAATGGGAATGCAAACAATATATGGCACTTTCCCATTCACTGCTGTTCAAGTTAACCCAACTATGACGACTTCCGCTGCTGAGAAACCCGGAATTTTGAAAAAGGTCCAATAATTGCATTTAGTTTATTTACTTCCTTAGCACAAGTTTGTGCACTCTCAGGGCTGGATTGCGGCAGGAAGGGCATTGGCTGTGCCAAATTGGCTGTGTGGATCACTTTGCTGTGGTGACCCCTGATAAAAGGGAGCAAGCCGAAGGAGAGAGAGAGTTAATTTTATTTCCTTTACAATGAATCACATTAAATTGAAGTGTTAAACTGATAGCATGTAATGTAATTTACCTTATAGTGTCACATTTTGATGTAAATTCTAAAAACGTTAATTAAAAATGTAAAATAACTAAACAAAATAGAAGACCTTAGCTTAAAAAAAAATCTAAATAAATAACACTAGGAAATAAAATAAGGAAAAAGTCCTAGAAAGAAACGTACTCTCTATTTTGGGGAACATTTTCTAAATGTTTATTTTTAAATTCTAATTGGTTTGGTTGCTCATAACTGAGGTTCAGTTTTCTTTAAAAGTGCAAGCCCACATATTTTAAATGCTCACTGCTAGATCTACAGTGCAAAATATTAATATTTGTGCCAGATGAACTGAGAAACAGGGCAAAAGCTTTGCAACCATCTAGACGTAGCAATGGGTTCAATAGGCTACAGTGTCTTTATTAGTTGAAATGTTGAATGTGAACTGAATTTCACTTGAACAGTAAGAAAAAGAAGTTAGGTGACAAGCACATTCACAATCTGAAAATGAAAAAGCTTCTTCTATACTTTAAAGCTTTGGCTTTTCTGACTGTTTGAGCTTATACTTACAATTAAGAATCATTTCTGTCACAGAAGGTTTGCCTAATACACACAATATTTTACAGTTAATTTGACTTGCTGTTTGTGTGCATGTATTTACCCTGTTCAGTATGTGACTTTTTGCTCTGTATTTAGTGTAAGTTATGTCCTCATGGCAGAACGGCACAAGCTGTTTCCCCTGTCTGAGTGTTTTGGCCATGCTTGAGCACTGCTGCTCTGCTTGTTTCTTTAATAATCATTTTTAATGAGCTCTTCCTTATGCTATTCCCCTCTGCGGGCAGCTCAATTAATGCCTCGTTCCATATCTCCACATCTCGAGTGCAGGGAGCCCCCCCAGAGTACACCCCTCCCACCACACACACCGATCCACTGCACAGACTTCCTTCTTTCCTCTCCTAGGGTCAGATAATATGCTGTTTTTTGAAATTATGCCCTATCTAATGTAAGCTCTCCAGGTAAAAGCGATGTGGTTTGTTTTTTAAAGGTGTCAGGAACATGCTGTTTAAGTGCAGGGAAAATGGGAATGAAAATGCCACTAGGTGGGTCACTGTGTTTGCAGTAAACAGTTCAAATAGAGTATTTGATATGCACTTGGAGTTGTCAGAGGACATTATAAATTCTCTTTAGGACTATAAACTTTTCCACCCAGGACAAAAAATGATATTTAAAGTTTTAAAAACCTTTAGTAAATACTTATTTTACTTTGAAATGTCATTTAGGGCCAGTTTTACTAACAGCTTGAGCCAGCGCAAATCGTCTTTTGGCGTTAAAATAGTACTGTCGGGTTTTACTAAAGACGCACAGTGGCGAATTAGCACTGAAAAGGTGTGGACACAGTTATTTTTGCACCTGACCTTATTGAATGCATTTAATGCATTTGTAGGAGTTTCCCTTTCAGATGCAAAATTTGTTGGAGGAGAGTATTCAAATAAAACACGCAACACTTTTTACTAACATTTGCGCTCGTCAAATTACTGGCAATTGCGTTATTATTAAATGTCCAAAAAAAATCATCCCTGCGTCTCAATGTTCATGCTATCCATCCTAAATAGTATGTGAGATTAGAATAAGTGTGTCCCAAAGCATAGTATGTTGAAAAGAGTATGCCAAAAGTTGCCGGATGGTCTACTATTTCAGGTCAATTCTTGAAGTGTGGATCCATGCACACTCTAATGGCTAAAATTGCCCACAATCCATTGCGCTTTGGCAAAGGATTCAGTCCGGTTAAAAAAAACTACAAATTTGGCGGATGCGTGCGTTTATGTTAGACCATTAGGTAGAGAGGTTTACAAGTTTACAGGGGTTTGAGTTACTAATAATCGACATTTAACCTGGTAAAAAATATTTATTTATTGTTATCCGTGTTATATTTCATCTGCAACAGCAATGTGAACTTTTATAAACATTCATTTGATCTTAACTTTTAAATGCATCATTATGCAAAAAAAAAAAGACCCACGACTGGCATATCAACTAGCTACTTCTTTTCTCTCCAGTACGGTAGGAAGCTAAATTAAATGAAATGTGGAGGATGTTAACTGTGACAAGATGATTGACAGGCCAGTTTACAGTGACAGGGTGCATGTAACAAGTGCGACAGAGCAGTCCTTTAAAGACGCAATTGTGTGACGTGATAGTATGCCCCAAAGCTTGTCGACTCTTCTACTACACACTCAAAAGTGTGTACTTTTTCTTCACCAAAAGAGTAAATACTTTAAGGGCATAGTATAAGTAGGCACACTGAGACGCAGGGTGTCTTATTTTGCACTTGAAATGGTTGCAATTATTGTTGCTAGGAGGAGGCACCACAAAGAACAGAAAGCATGTGGTAGAAGGGAGAGGATTTTTTCCACACATATTCATTTATTTTGAATGCCAGAAGAGCAAATTGTCCGAACATATCGTTTGCCAAGACATGTGATTTTTAAGTTGATTCAGGAAATAAAAGACGACATGTAATACCAGGTCTACCAAAAACTTTTAGCAAACCTTAATTTTTTGTCCTCCGGTTCTTTTCAACATACTGTGGCTTATATTCTTTATTTGCGACAACGCTAATTTGTGCTGTGCTTTGTATACTGCGTTGGTCGATATGTAAATGAGATGTTGCATCTGTGTTTAAATTATGCATTGTTAGTAAATCACCCACAAAAATTTCCCCTCTCATCGGTGCTGATTTGGAATTGCGTTCTTGCGCTAATTGGCCGTTAAGTAAAACTGGCCCTTAATTTGAAAAGTTTTACTTGTTCTGAGGTTTTACAGTCAGATTTTAAAAAATCACCCTTTTACATATTTTACATTGTTGGTAAATCATTGATATTAAAATAAAATGGTTAATTTTAAGACAGTTCTCCAAGATCTACTTGCGAATGCTGTTTCGGCAACTTTAAGTACTAAGTTCATTGAAGTGGATTAGATTTTTGTGTGTGTGGATTAAATGCATGCAAATAAAAATGTTAGACTGTCTAATGAAGTCATTTTGATGGAACTGTCCTTCGAGTTAGAGACTCAGTAATGCCTGTTGCCATGGCATCCATTACCTTCTATCTGTTTGCTTGCATTTCAATGTCAGCTCTATTGATTGGCGCTCTATTGTCTGTGGCCCTGAAGATGGAGGCTGTGCCGTTCTGAAAAAAGTATAGACGGATTAAGAGATCGTGGGCCCTGGGCACAAAAACTGTTGAATTGTATTATTTATTTTTCTTTTAAACTTTTCTTTTTATTGTGCCACGCAGTATGGGTCTGTGCCATTTTCAGTTTCTCTGTAGATAATGCTAACTAAATCAACATGCTTCTTTGACGCAGAAAAATTCCTTCAGTGCAAATTTATTGACAGGAATATCATTTAGTTTAATAATAAAAAAACTTTACATTATTTTAGCATAATGTAACCATGTGGTTGAATTCATGGTTTATTTAAATTTGAAATTCTGTATTTATTTATGTCCATTTATTCTTTAATTTGCTAAAATTAAATATACTTACTGTTTTATTTGATGTCAGATTATAGCAGTTGGATTGTGTCACAATGCTGGTAGTAGATTCTTTCTCTCCAAGGCTGTGGTGTTTCTGTGTTCTGTGGTCATGAGTCAATGTACTAACTGTTTTAGTGTAATGTCCTTTTCCCAGCAAATCTCTGATTACAATATCTCTCCCAGGCATTCTCACTGAGGTCTTGAGATGAGAAACTCGGCAATGGTTTGCTATAGTTTTTCCCTATGAAAGTTTTGCCAATCAATTTCTGAGTATACAGTATGCAGGCCTGACAGATCCCGCATCATTTCTCCATTTGACTGACAGCCCTTCTCATTTTCTCACGACGCTTGCACCCTGATCATGGACGGAATGAGTGAAAGAACTAGTGTAAGTCTCTTTATTGGGGTGTTTTGAGTATGCATGTGTGTGTGTGTTTGAGTATGCATGTTCCTTTGTAGATATAAAAAAGAAAATCCAATCTTTGAACAGCATATTCCTGTCTGTCTTCGCTGGGCGCTTTCCTTTAAAGTCTATATATTGGGGGGGGTTGAGCTGTGATATCTTGTCCTCTGTAAATCAGTTCTTATGTCAAGGGGCTGTCAATTTAATTCAATCTAAATATGTTTTCTTTTGTGGGCTGTCAGATGGGCAATGCTGCACAGAACCCAACCCTCCTGCCCTTTTTTAAGACAGTAATTTAATGAGAGACACAAGGCAGATCTGTGGGTTTGCCTGAAACGTCAAAGTTTTGGTTCACATGATTCCATCAAGACTATTGAAAATTACTGCTTAGAGCAATCTCTCTCACCCTCCTTCTTCCTATGTCACTTCACCCCATTCTCATCTCAAAGCACAGTCACAAAACTAAATTAGTGCCACACAAACAAGTGTTGAGCAATGATTATTCCTAATGAAGGGCGATTTACCTTTGCAGGGGTGCTAACATTTTTATAATTGACTTCTGATCAGCCGGATGCCGAGCAGCAGAGACAGATGTTGTGGCTTATTCTGGCTTGTCGCGGGGCTTGCCAACCATAATTTGGAACATTTCCTGCACCTGTGCTCTGTCCTCTCCAGTCACAGACATGTAAGTGTGTAATCCCAACTCAATGAAATCGCCATTGTCACCAAACTGAAAACAAAAGGTGCTTGTTGGTCAAGCAAGTCATGAGCAATTTGGAAGTTAATTTTAAAAAATAAACCTTAATTTTTAACCAGAAAAGCAGACTGCTGTCTCCACCGATAGCCTTGTGGGCAATGTGCTGACATAAAGTGCTGTTGTGCTACAGGCATCCCGAGTTCAAATCCCAGCTTGAGGACCTTCCCCAATCCCACCCCCCTCTCTCTTTCCCACTTCACTTCCTGTTTCATCAACACTGTCCTATAACAATAAAGACAAAAAATGCCAAAAATAAATCTAAAAGAAAAGCAGACAGCCTTTGAATGCTGCTTTGAGAAATTCTGGTTAGAAATTAGTAAAGGGATAGTTCACCCAAAAAAAGAAAATTCTGCACCTATTTACTGAACCTCATATAATTTCTTTCTTCTGTGTAACATAAATGAAGACATTTTGAAAAATGTTTCAATGGACAGTGGATGCCAATAGTAACTAAAACTGTACCAACATTCAAAATACCTTTTGGGATCAGCAGAAAAATAAAGTCATACAGGTTTGAAATTACATAATTCCATCATCATTTACTCAACCTTTTCAGTTTTGGATGAACAATTCCTTAAAGGCCGAAATCCTATGCAATACATCTCTTTGTAGTGGCATTCCAGGACATAATTACCCTACAGAAATCTATCTGTCCTCATGTGTGCAAGCTAACATTATGAATGCATTGCATATATCATCTCTGATTGATTGAATCTCATTTATTTAAAGACCAGTCCTCCAGAGAATGGCGTAAATGGAAGAGTTGGAGGTGTGGAATAGATTGAAAGGTGTAGAGGGATAATCTGTTCAGAGCTGCGTGGTCTTGGCCTTGTGTTCACACTCCTTCAGCACTGCATGATGGCTTTAGAGCGGATTCCTCCCTAGAGGGACTTTCATCTTTAATAACAGCAAGATATCCTGTAGAGACCGTTAACCAAGCTCATATACTGAATCAAAGGCAGGGAGTGAATTACAATGAATGAAGCTAATTTATAACTTAAGGAGAGTGTTCCTGAATGGGACAGAGCAGATTTTTTTGTTTACTTTCTTTTTTTCAATAAAAAAAGATACTTTAAGTGAAAAGCAAAACTGACCATTAGCTTATTGTAAGAAATGTAGTTTGTAGTGTTTGTGTGTGTGTTACTGGTCCCTTGGATGTATAGAAATCCCTCATTTCACCAATTAGGCGACCAATGCACTGCAGGGTTGGATATAAATAATGTACCCGTGTCATGAAGTCAGCCACTGTAACCTTTTTCTAGCTCTTTAAGACGTCATATTCAATGAAGCTGCATCTCCATCACTTAGCACAGAGTGAGAGAGAGGCTGGTGGGAGGGATTCGAAAGGAGACAGGCGGAATTGCACAGCCTCTTAGAAGGTCAAACCTGGAGATCAGGTCTATCAACTGCCTGCTTGTCATCTGTTGCCTATGAAGGAAAAATGAAGAGAAGAAAAGGGAAAGAGCGGAAAATATTGTAGTCCAACTGCAGCAGATGTTAGAAAGGACAAAAATGACAGATAATAAAGAAACGAGAGAGCGTAAAGTAACCAGTGCATCATTTCTCAACCAATGAAAAAAATATAGATATATTTTTCCTTCTTTTTTTTGGATGTGGACAGCCTGTGAAACCCACGCAGTTTGTATCCATTGCCCTTCATTATAAGTCAAAGGCTGTGCTTGCAAAAGAATACTGCTGAATAAAACTGGATGTAAATTAAACAGTTGGCATTATTCCACAATAAACATTTCAATAAGCAGCATTCTACATTGTCACATGACCTCATCACATTGCAATTATGTGGGTACCATTCTGTTATCATCATATAAAATATGTATATGTGTGTGTGTATGTGTGTGTATAAATTGGTAAATTGGTGTATAATAGCCTAATTAACCCTGTTGGTTGTATTGATGATGTTATATGTCATCTAAAATGACATATGGCCCACTAGACTTGTTTTTCAGCCCAGTTGAGGAAAATGTTGAGAGTTGCTGTACTAACTAAAGAGAGGACATAAAATGAGAAGGTTGTATCAAGTGGTGATTTTCTTGTTTATAGTGATTTGAGGTGACCTTTCAGTTGAACTTGGCAGTGGTTCTTTTGAAGCATTTTGGCAAAATGATTTTGGTGAAACATTCTATTTAGGTAATCTCATCAAAGGAAAAGAAACAAATTTGTCTTGTACCACCCCCAATCTAATCAAACCCAAAGTACAAAGACAAACATCTTTACTCATCTCTTTACAAGCTTGAGGCTTTAAACCATCATGCAGTTGTGTCGATTTAGTATGCAAGCAGATCTGAGAGCCATACCGCAATCATAATGTGGATCACATTTTTGATCATAGTAAACCATATCTCTGACAGGCTGGAATGACTTGGCCAGAAGAGGGAAAAGGAAAGCACCTATGAAGTTTTCTTTTTTTTTTTTTTTTTTTTTTTTTTTTTTTTTTTTTTAAGCTCAATAATACAATGATTTGCCTTATAATTTTCTTTTAGGCTTTGTTGGGCACCAGTAACCTTCAATTTTACATACATTAGAAGCTCTTACTGCAACCTTAAACAAGCATTGAACTTTACCAAACTCAAAACCAATTCAGAGGTCTTTCCACGTGCCACTCAAATTTATTTTGAAAGCAACTGTAACCAGGCCTATAAATGGAATATTTGCATTCTGCACTACCACTATATTTCTATTTGAATAGATTTTAAAATGTAATTAATTCCTGTAATGGCAAAGCTGAATTTTCATCAGTCATTACTCCTGTTTCAGTGTCACATGATAATTCAGAAACCATACTAATATTTCTCATGATTATAATAATTTTATACATTTTAATTCATTAAATGATTGTATTATTATTTGATTTATTATAATTTCTCATTATCATTGCTGAAAGCCATTGTGTTTCTAAATGTTTTTTGTAAATCATAGTTTTTTTTTTTATGATTCTTTGATTAATTGAAAGTTCAAAAGAACAGCGTTTATTTGAAATACAAATCTTTGTATTAATATTTGCAATAATGAGTATATTTTATTGCATATACTATTAGTCTAACTTTCATTTTGCCATTCCAGTGACAAAATATCCTTCAATATTATTTAATATTTATGGGTTATGTGGTTTTTGTGGGGCATTCTGTTAAATCATGTGAATGTCCAGAGTGCTTTTTCATTTCGCTCATAGTGTGAGTAGGACTATTTTTGCCAGTAAGCTTCACTTTTGCGTTTTGCTCTTGGAGTGAACAGGCATTTAGATAAATGGCAAGAGTGACCCAAAAACTGGAACTCCTGAGATCACAGTCAAGCTGTAAGAACAATGCACAGCAGGCTAACCCACAGAGACAGTCCCTCCAAGTGTACTATCAAATGCTTTGATTGAAGCACAGTGGCCAACTCATGCAACAAATGAGTAACAACTGGCAATCATATTTACTTCTGTGATCCAGTGTTTAGCATTGTCACAAACTACTCTTTACCTGTTGATATTATCAGAACTGAAAATGATTTTTTCTCCTATAGGTTTGTACCTGGTTGTGTTGCCGTTCAGGAGCATGCTTCTTAAATAAAACTGCAGTAAGCAAAACTGATGGGCGGATAATTTTTGAAGCGAATGGGGGAATTGAAACAACATGATTGCTGCATTCGCACCCCTTCAGGCAGGTTCCCCAGGGAGCGCGCTGTGTTACAGTCTTCCCCCATCCACTCCACAGTTCTGAGATGCACAGAGACGATAACACACTCTGGTAAGTGTGGTGGCCTTGATCTTTCTACCGCTACATATCTCTCTAGTCTCTGAGAGAAGACGGGGAGAAAAAGACCCTCTCATACATTCAGCTGTAATCTGTGATTTGGGCCGTACTATCCACCTCCATTATCACCTCCTCTCCCAAAGGAAGAGGGAGAATTGCATTTACCACTAACCTCACCTTGGCTGCAAGCAGTATCACATACACATATTGATAACATGCAAAGGCTTTGGGGGATAATTCATCTTTCAGTCATTTCAAATGGAATAGAGAAGGGAGATGGATATAACTTACGTAAGAGTTTATGATATAACGTGGCGTCCAGGGTTTCCCAGAATGCACTGCAGCTACTTTTTTAAGTTTAATGTACAAGTGCACACTTACATATAATAAACAGAGTAAAGGTTATGTGTTTTTGGCGTGCTGTCCGAGGGGAGTGCTCCGAGCTCGGAATTTTGGCACAAACCCAGAGGGTTTGGTATGACATTCTGATTGGTCAAACTTTCAATCCAGCTGTTAGATTTGTCCTAATATTTGCCATCGTTCATGGCAGTTTTCTTATGACAGAGCATTCTAGGTAAACTTGACACTGCTCTCATTACACCGTAGACTTGCTCTCTCTTGTTTTATACATAGGCAACTGGTAGCATCTAGCATTTTTGTAATCGATAGTGAAATAACTTCCTTATAAACATTACTGTAAAACTGTTAGGGGTCATAGAACGGTCAACGATGTCTGTCTAGAGCATGTTTACAAAAAAGGGGGGGAGAGTAGCTCAGTGGAATTTTTCTCAGCGGAAGCTGAAAGATGATATACAGGAAATATTTAAAAATAATTTTAATTCAAATCAATATTTCATGCCCTCATATTTACTTATTTGTTGAGTTGCCGCCTCTCTGAGTCGGAGTCCTGATAACCCTGCCAGGGTTTAATTAGCAAAAATGACCGTCTGGTTGTGCTATCAGTGAATATTCAAGTGTTTGAATGCCTTCATTAGCTCTCTGATACATGAAGTCCACGCTAAGGTGCTTTTTTAAAATGTTTGCTGCTTGCAGTTTAGAGCAATGCAATATCCCCCAAGAGCAATCAACACCTGTTTACTTGTAGTTAATGAGACATCATACTTACACCACAGAAAGCTCACATAAAAACATGTTTATCTCCTCTAAGGGATGGTGTTGCGGCAGTTTATTTGCTAGGTGAGAATTTAATGCAAGTCGATCAGTACTAAAGAGGCAGTGATATTTACACATTGCCTTATGATCTTAAGAGGCATGGGTTTGCATTCAGTAGGTGCACTATTAAGGCTTTACAGATCTATAGACTTCTTTAACCTAAGAAAGATAGGTTAAAGTATACTCGATTAAGTTCCGTAAACATCCATTTATTTTCCCTTTTCATTTCAAGGCTCACATTAGTAAGTTTGTGGCAATAGGAAATCTAAAGAATTATCAGGGTGTTAGAGTTGCAGTTAATCTACAAATAAGGTACAGTAAATCAGAAGTATTCTATATCATGTCTTTAGTCCCACAGGTGTGTCGTATTACAGTGTTTCATCTTTTATTGTGTTTTTGATTGCTTGAAGCTTCTCGTGTGGGTGGTTGATATTTTAATCTCCAACTGTCGTGAGAATTGTTCGGTGCTTCTGTTAAAGACAACAATAGAATATGCAGTGAGCACCAGACTCTGAGCCTGTGGTACGGCATGCAGCATCCATTAGTGATCTCAAACAGCTGGTCATATGACTGGATTTTAGCCAGTGGTGGAACAACCAGGCCAGATTTTCCTGGACTGCTTTCATGTGTTCCATCCATTGTGGGCAAAAAAAAGTAAATCTACTACATTTTAAAAGTATTACGTTGTACCTGCCACTTTGTTTTAAGATTATACTGAAAATACAGTGGAGTCAAGTTTCTATCCCAGCTAATAGGGAGTGTTCTCAGAACATTCTGGCAGAGTTTTCTCAAATGTTCTTCTAGTAATGTTAATTTTATGTTGGTTCAAAGCTATCTGTCTTTAAAAATGTTCTCAAAACATTAGCACAAAAATTTCCTAATACATCATTCATTAATTTTTTTTTCTGAAACATTTTAGTTGGATATTCGTCTACCATTTTTTAATGTTTAATGTTACTTGTTTTAGAGTGTAGAGAGCGTTCAAAAGTAATGTTTTTCAAAATGTTTAATGATTTGATAATGATAAAATGAAATGTTCCCTTTCATTTTTAAAACATTTCAAAACTGAACATGTAATGGGAATGTTGGCAAAATGATCTTAGAACATATTTTTTGTTTCATGAGATTGTATTTTCTTTTTTACTGTTTTTTTTTTTTAATTCAATATAATTTTCCCTATTACAAATAATATTGTAAGTACAATTTTTGTAAAAAATAAAAATAAAATTGCACTCGCACTTGAGCTCCAGGAGCTATACAAGTTTGTGAAAAACCTGATGTAATTGAGCATGATTTCAGAATGATCCAAAGAGCAACTTGTAACAAGACTTTTAAAGAAAGCCCTTGATCACAATGAATGGTCACTACAGGCATTCTTACGTTAGGAGTTTGTTTTAACCGACTGATGACCTTTTGTTTGAAGGAGATCAATTAGAAGTGCAAAATCTGAAATATTTATTTTCATTTTGCGCCATAACTTCTAGCTTGTTGAAAAGTTATTCTTTTATCTCTGTATATTTTCTAGGTTTAAAATAAATTTTTTATCTTATCTTTTCAATGTGGACTCAGACTTTCAATCCTCTCTGTCATTACAAGGTTGCTACAACCCACCTTCATTCATCACGTTCCTTCTTTCTCTTTTAGCACTACTGCACTTTTAGTCTTTCGGTGACATTTTCCATATACTAATTACGTTACTGTACCACACCACTGCACACAGATCAGTATTTAGAAATCGGTCAATGGTAAACTAATTTGCCTTTGCACAAAGTAAGATGTTGATAGGTGAGGTTGACATAACTATATGAGCTAGCTGTTACACTGCATACATCCCTGCCACTGTTACAATCAGTTTAATGTTTATAAGACCAAATATGAGAGCATTTTTTGGTCAGTGTATGACTAATACAATACACAGCACATAACAATATCACTGTAGCATCAGATGTTTATAAGTAGTTTTCCATCCAGCGGCCCTGGTTGTTGTTTTTCGCTAAGTTTTCATTGCAGGTCTTAATGAAAATGTATTGTTTATGAAGTCCAGGCCACAATGAAATCTGTCTGGAATTTCAACCCTAGAATTCATTAGTATTGATTTGGCTGGACTTCTGTTGTCTAGCTGCTGTTTTGGCCAGCCTGTGTGCACACTGTATTGCTCTGCAGATAGAAAATGGTTTTGACCAGAGCCCTGAACTGCTGCTCCTTCATTTAGTATTTATTCTGAACATTTGTCCTTTAGAGTGGTTTGTTTTGTGTGTCTGTGTATGTGAAAACTGATAGGAGAGCTTTCAGATGTTCTTTTCATATGTGTTGCTTATGTGTAAATAGATAACAATGACAGCCTTTCTGTCCCAGTGGAGGCATTCTTAATATTATATAAACTTAATTTTTAATATATGAACGGGATTAGACATAGAAATTGGTTGTAGGGGAATGACTGTAGAATTTTCATAGAAATTAGGTAAACAGTCACATATATTATTTAATTGATTAATCAATTAACATTTAATGTAAATTTAAAATTTTACATGATACAATGCACTTATTGTGTACAAACATGATTTTTCATTGTACTTATATTTAAAAATAATTACACTGTTGATTCTACCTCTACACCTTACACCTCTAAACCTAGCCAGATCACTAATCCACCAATCCCACTTCAATAGCAGCAAAAGTGTTTGTTTAACAATTCAACAGGAACACAATAGGTATATTGTACCTAACAATCCATTATTTTATTATTCAGTACATACTGTAGTATCTAAAAACCCCCAATATAGAGTGGGACCAAAATAGTTCTTCTTCATCCTCTTCCTCTTCTTTTTTTTATTCTTATTCTTCCAGTTAAGGCAGATCTAGCCAATCAGAGGCAATATGACAAAATGTCTCTTGTAAGTATCTGTCAATGTTAAATCCACCACATAGTGACAAAATAAATACATATAGTAAAACTGAGACTTCACATTGAAAAATGGCAATAGATGGTAAGGACCATAAAATATAACAAAAATAGCTACAGACCAAAAAGGCAACTGTATTATGAAAAAAAGTTATTTTTTAGAAGACAAACTGTACTTTCAAATCCACCTCATGATTTAAAGGGGTCTTCGGATGCCCATTTTCCACAAGTTGATGAGATTCTTTAGGGTCTTAATGAAAAATCTGTAACATAGTTTGGTTAAAATTTCTTAATGGTAGTGTAAAAAAAAAATTTTTCCGTCAAAAACAGCTCTTTTCAGAGCAAGCCGTTTTGTAGCATTTTCCTTTAAATGTTAATGAGCTCTGCTGACCCCGCCCCTCTCTTCCAAGCCGCTCTCTGAGGGACAGTTTACTGTAGCTGCATTCCTCGTGAAACTTGCTAATTAGCACATTATTAAGAAAGGCGATTTGCAAAGATTCATTAAAAAAAACCTTATACTCACTTCTTCTGTAGGTGAAGCTGGATCACAAATGATTCGCGCAAACATAGATGCATTTAGGTAGATCAGAAAAAAACGTAATCCATCTTCAGCAGCTTAAAAGTATGGAGTAAAAGACGACTGCTATGTTCATTATTACATCAACAAAACACCTCGATTGCTTAGGAGTCATTTTTGTCTACATCTGCTCCGGCGGTGAAACAGCTCACTGATGACAGCTCACTCAGGGTGGGTCTAAGGTAAGACGCCAGTCTAGTCTGTGCTGAAACGCTACTGTCTATCAAACTGTTGTGGAAGGGGCCTGTCTTTGTGACGTCACACTCTCGATTTGAGAAAAGGGGTAAAGATTTTAGTATTAAAAAAAAAAACCACTGGGTGGATTTTAATCATTATAGGGTGGTTGTGTACACACACTGCCAACACACATTTCAGTTCAAACAACTTGTAAAAGTGCACATAGCATTTTAAGGTTTAGCTCAGGATTTTGGTCAAATAAGGTATTGGTAAAAACAGTTAACATGCTTAAAACAGTTAATAATGAGCATAGATTACGCATTCACACTTTACATCAGGGTTAATTATATGGGGCTGATTAATTCTAATGAAGTACGTGCACTACATGTGTAATTATTCTGCAGACCGTCTTGTAATGACACATTGTTATTGTTGTTTTTATTGTAGTCTAGTACTTCTACAGCATAGATTCAGACAAAACACACATTTAACAGCAATATTCTATACAAGGAATACTTTATAAAAATACTATCAAGCTATATGATTTAGAAAGCTACTGGGTTCTGAAAACACAGGGCAAGTGCTATTTTAACGGAAAACGTAAAAAACTCATCCGTAGAGAAAAGCATACTGCAGCTGTTGCTGTAAATAATGTGTCAATTAACATAAATGTGGTGTGTGTATGTGTGTGTGTGAGGGAGAGAGAGATATATATACCTGTGTGCCATATACATCCCGCCATCAGAGTCCCCCTACTTCAGCGAAGACACGTTCTCCACATTAGAGGAAGAAACAAGCCACTTCCAGGCCCAGGAAAAAGTGCTCATCTGTGGAGACCTGAACGCAAGAACAGGACTACAGCCGGACTTCAACACACAAGGGAACAAATACATCAACAACAAACTGACTGTTATTAATAACACATTCTCCCATATCCACAGAAATAACCATGATCATATAGTAAATAAGAATGGAAAAGAACTCCTGCAGCTCTGTCGAAGCCTGGGTCTGTATATCATCAATGGTAGGTTACGAGGAGACACTTTAGGGAGATTCACATTTTGCTCCCCTCTGGGGAATAGCACAGTTGATTATATGATAACAGACATAGATCCTTGCCTCTCAGATCATTCACTGTTAGAGAACTAACCACTCTGTCTGATCACAGTCAAAAATCTCAAAAAGACTGAAAATAACATTAACACAAAGCCCAGTAAACTGTACAACATCAGAAAACCATACAGATGGGCTGAAAACAGTGCTGAAGAATATCAGAAAGCACTTACCAGCCAAAAAATACAAGCGCTGATAGATAACTTTCTAAATAACACCTATGCTCACACTAATGATGATGTCAATCTTGCGGTCAAAGATTTAAATTACATATTTGAAAAATCACCAAAACAATCCAAATTGAAAACAAAAAATGGAAAAAATAAAATACCCAAAAATTACAAAAATTGGTTTTGATCAGGACTGCCAAACTATTTGCAAAAAAAAACTGAGAACACTGTCAAATCAGAAACACAGAGATCCATCTTCTTTACTGTGAAACACTAAAACATTACAAACATACACTCAGAACCAAAAAAGCACAATACACCCAAAAACAACTCACAATAATTGAGAAGTCAGTAAACATAAACCAATTTTGGAATAATCTGAAAAAAACTGATCATGAAGAATTGGCAATCCAAAATGGAAAAATATGGGAAAGTCATTTCCAAACATTGTTTAATAAAGTACAAACAGACACAAACTGTAAACAAAATCAAACAATTAACCAATTGGGATTACTAGAATTAGCAATCAAAGATAACCAAAACCCATTAGATTTCACAATAACTGCTAAATAACTTAAAAAGAAAAAAATGAAACCCCCAACTCAAAAAAGCATCTGGACCTGATGGGATATTAAATGAAATGATAAAACACACAAGCAGTAAATTTTAGTTGGCCATTCTAAAACTATTCAATGTAATTCTGAGTGTAGGTTACTTCCCTGACATCTGGAATCAAGGCTTGATAACACCAATCTTTAAAAACTGATATAAATTTGATCCTAACAACTACAGAGGCATCTGTGTGAGCAGCAACTTGGGAAAATTATTCAAATTAGTCACCACACACAATGTACTGAGTAGAAGTCAAATTGGATTCTGACCACATCTATACGTTACATACTCTAACCAAGATAAAGGTAAAATATATGCATGCTTTATTGACTTTAAAAAAAGCTTTTGACTCAATTTGGCACCAATAAACTATCATAAAAACCTACAAAAAACGTCATAGGAGGTAAAACCTATGACCTTATCAAATCAATGTACACTGAAAGTAAATGTTGCATAAAATTCGGCACCAAACGTACGAGGTATCTTTCCCAGGAGCATGGAGTGAGACAGGGCTGCTGCTTAAGCCCAACATTATTTAACATTTATATCAATGAACTGGCAAGCAGTCTGGAGCGATCCGCAGCCCCTGGCCTCACCCTACACAACTCACAGATTAAATGCCTGCTGTATGCAGGCAATCTGGTTCTGCTGTCTCCCACTCAACATGGTTTACAGCAGAACCTGGACCTGCTAGAACAATACTACCAGACCTGGGCCCTGACAGTCAACCTGAAGAAAACCAAAATCATGATCTTTCAGAAAAGATCCAGATCCCAGGGAACATAAAAAACATTTACATTAGGCACAAACCAGATAACACACACATCACACTACAACAACCTGGGTTTGAAAATCACATCCACAGGAAACTTTAATCATGCTGTGAATGAACTGAGAGATAAAGCACACAGCCTTCTACGCCATAAAACAGCAATGTCCTACAGAAATCCCTATTAGAATTTGGCTAAAAAAATTTAAATCAGTAATTGAGCCCATTGCCCTCTATGGCAGTGGGGTGTGGGGTCCGCTGACAAATCCAAATCAAGATTTCACCAAATGGAAAAACATCCAGTTGAGACCCTACATGCAGAACTCTGTAAAAATATATTACACGTGCACCGGCAGAATTAACGCATGCAGGGCAGAATTGGGCAAATATCCTCTAATCATAACGATACAAAAAAGGGCAATTAGATTCTGGAAACATCTGAAACTCAGTGACCCCCAATCATATCATTATACTGTAAATCCCTGCAACACCAAGAGATGAGCAAAGAAAGCAAGTAACACTATGATAAAATACAGCAGATTCATCAGACATTTAAAACTCTTTCAAAGCAGGAGAAACTGCTGTATCTGTTAGGAGAACACAAGAACTGCTGTGTTTGCTGCTCAATGTGTCTGCCTGTCACCATAGAAGAGAAAACACTCAACCTTCCCTGATCTGATGTTTCCAGCACATGTAGATATGTTATGCCATATTACTCTATTATATTACTTAGATGTATATTTTGCCAATGTAAATCTAATACTATATCTTATTTTATTTTATTTCTAACTTATACACTTATATACACTAATTCATTTTGCACTACATGCTTAATACTTATATATTTTTATTAGTACTATTATTCTTATTCATTCTGTTAATATGTGCACTATTTGTAAGCAGCCCAGCTGCAACTGCTTTGGCAATACAAATGTACAGTTTTTGTCATGCCAATAAAGCTCACCTAAATTGAATTGAAAAATTGAGAGAGAGAGAGAGAGAGAGAGAGAGAGAGAGCGGTTTGAAATGACATAAGGTTGAGTAAATAATGGAGGAAAAAACATTTTGAGGTGAACTTTAAACTCAGCCTTTATTTATGAAACACACCTATAATCCCTTAAATGCTCCCTCATTAGGCAACTCACTAGAAAGTGAGAAGGATTCTTCATTAAGTCTGAATGACCATTTGCCACTCTTTGTCTTTTATTCCTCCTCTACTTTCCTCATTCTTTAAATGTACAGACATTGATGCATTTTCACCCTTCCAAACAGCTATTCTTTAAAATATGTGACAGACTGCAATTAAAGAAAAGTGCTACTTGTTCAGGGTTCAAAGACACTTTGAGGTTGATAAAGGAAAGCTTTAGTCAGAGTGTGTGTGTGTTCGCATCCAGAAATAGAGGGAGCACTAATGTTTGTGCATTTTGCCCTGCTCTGTACAGTGCGTGAGATCTTGAATACCAGTCAGCTGTCGTGTGTGAATCCCTGGATGAGTATTCAGCTCTCCGTCTGCCCTTTCCACGGTTACTGTCTGCCTACCTGTCTACTCGCCACCTCATCTGTCCACAGAAGAATAGAGCTGTGCCTTTATCTGACAGCAGCGTCATGGCCCCGAGACGACCAGGAGTGGACACGGCGCGTGTGGGCTAACGCACAGGAGCACCTTAAGACCGAAACTGATCTGCTGAGACTGAGCACCAAGGGCTCCTCTTAAATTGTAGATATATTAAACCGTGTGTGTGTATATATGCGTGTGTGTGTGCGATTGCTTGAGCTGTTGGTGCAAGCTGACATACCTTAAATCTGTGTGGTGATGAATGCATGCAATATGTGTTTGTGCCAGAGGGGCTTTATCATCTTTCTTTGAAGGAAAAGTTCTGGATGATTCATTAGAGCGAGACAGGGAGGGAGAAGCTGGATGAGGCCTTAGCAGTAGGGAGGGATGGAGAAAGCAAAAGAGGAAATGTAAAAAATCTTACTGAGCATCACAGAGAACAAATCACATCTGCTTTGGTGTCTTTTAGCACTTACTTGCTGCTGCAGATTAGCTGGTCAGTCAAAAGCACAAACTCTGCTGCATAGCTCTGTGTGGAAAAGAAAAAATGTTGCATCAAGAATATTAATTATTACATATATATTAAGTGTTTTTTTAAAGTGGTGGTTAATTATTTAGCATGAAAATCCAGGCCTCAACAGTATTTTTTGTGACTGGTTCTGCTTGTTCTTTATATATTTAAAATTATATAAATGTATTTTTTTTTATTTTAGTTAATATAAAGTTTTTCATTTATTCATTTATTAAATATATTTGTGTTACATTTCTACACGAATAGAAATATTAAAGCTGATGGCTGATATATTTTGATTGGACAAGCCCCAACTGAACTGTTGCGAATTGCGACAAATGCAACACCTGTGACAGCACATAATAAAATATATAAACAAATAATAATAAAATTAATTAAATAGGCTATGTATAAATTTAAATCCTCAGCTCTAAAACATTTAATCAGCTTAGATAACACTCTGTGAGTGCAGTGTCTAAGAAATCATTTTTACAAATTGTCTAGGAAAAGTTATAGAAATTCATTGGTCTAAAAGTGCGGGAACCTTACACTTGTTTGCCAACTGTAACGTTCATCCATCCATCCATTGTTTTATCTCATTCTATCTATATATGGTTGCATTTGCTGCAGTAAACAATATATATTTTCTCTCAAAAGTTAGTAAAGTTGGAAAGTACAAGTCCTCAGTGAGACACTTGAATTAATGTGCTCTCTTATTTCCCATCACTAATTCTGAGTGAGTCTCCATATAGACTGCATCTATTTCACAGCGCACACACACTGCAGTGCACAAAGGCTAGTGTGAGACAGCCTAGAGTGAGAAAAGATAGGAAGAAAAGAGGAAATGTGCATGCGGTCACAGACAGACCTCTGTAGTGTGTGTGGGTGTGTGTGTGTGTGTGTGTGTAAGAGTGTGAGAGAGAGAGACACATTGGGCAGTATTAATCTGTTCCTGTAAATGATCTGACTGGCACTCCGCTCTCATGTAAACGGCGGCTGTCAGAGCGATAAGGGTGCAAGCTTCAGTAGAGAATCTCTTTTTTCTCTCTTTCTCTTTCTCTCTCTGGCAACTTCCCCAGAGAGAGCCAGATAAGCCCAGTGTGCAGAGGGGCTCCACATAGCACCAGCCCCCAAAAAGAGCCCCATTATCAGCTTGTCAAAGTGACTCGTGATGCACTACACACAAGCTCAGAGAGGTGCCAAGGACATCAGTTGGCCATAAGAGTGCACGCATGTTCATGTTTTCTGTCTAATACAGCATGCACATTTAATTTTTTTTTTTATCGAAAACAAAGGCATTTGCACTTTATGAATCACACCGGGTTTTATTTTACTCACACACTCTCAAATTGTCACATACACACAGATGCTTAACAGAACAGCTTGGGACTCTTCCATTTGAGCAGAGGGGGTGTAGGGGGAGATTTGAGCCCACAGGTCTAATTTGCTGCCATGGCCTGAGCAAGGCCGCTGGGTTATCCGTCTCTTTTTGGGTTCCTGGAGGTCTACTGTGAAGAGTCTCATCTCCAGAAAGCATTACCATACAATTTCACACACATTTAATGTGTTAAGTACTAGAACTGGAGTGTTGATGTCTGGATTACTAATGCCCTTTATTGCCAGAAAAAAAAAAAAAAAAAATATATATATATAAAAATAAATAAATATTATATAATGTTAACAATATAATACAATATAGGTGTGTGTGTGATCAAAAGTGGCCAGATGCTGATCACAACAATACTGTTTTTACTTGATTATTAATCAAATAAATTCAGCCTAGACCCCAAACTTTTTGAATGGTAGTGTTTATTGAAATCGACTATAGATGGCTAGAGATCATTTTTCCATTTCAGATGCCACTGACAATTTCCACCACAACTCATGAGCTATGAATGTGGTCTTGTAGAGTTTTTGTTCCACTTTGTTGTTTGTCCCTGAATCAAACAGAGATCTTTTTAATTATATTGTTCTCCACACATTCAGTAAATTTTTCTCTTGTTTTCTGCATTTCAGCAATGCATTCTACCCAAACATTCAGACTTTTTCTGGCACACACATATGCAATTCACTGTGGGATTTTGCAACCGCTTCCTAGTCTTAATGGAAAGCACAACAATGGAAAGTGAGCCACAGTGCCAAGGCAATTAATTCACTTCTGTAGTCCATGGTACCATAATGGTCACATGAGAAGTAGTGAAATTCTTTCAGTGACTCTCAAACGAATGTCACGGTGGTCTCAGAAGCTTGTGGTTGCTTCATTAAGGTCACATAAAAGAATGTCTGGGTCACAAACACAGAAAATATAATAACCACATGTGTGCTTTATGCTGCAGAGTTCACACACACATTTGCATTTAGTAAGCAATTTAAAATGTGCACATACACAAAAACAGCCTCGCTTTCATTTCCAATCACCCTTAATGAAAGAGACATTATTTTGTAATCCAATGAGGAAAAAGTGTGATAAATGTGATGAGGCAAAGTAAATGACTACGGTAATTAAATGCGACAATTACTGTTTGTGTTTTGTACCTGATTCTTAAAAAACAATGCTGCTTGCTCCCTAGTGAAACATGGTGCAGTATTGCCCTGTCTTTCTTCCTCTCCCACAGATGACAGTGGTATAATAATTACAGAGTGAAAAATAATCTGTCTCTTTTTTTCCACCCTTCCACATCCAGTTTAGCTTGGGGCTGATAATATACTGTACTGGTTTTGAGAGCTATTTGAATATTTCTTTGGCAGGAAATCATATTACAGGGCTATTAAAAAGTAGTTATTTGTACATAAATTCCTAGGGAGTCAGTGGTGGATCTTGGCAGAGGAAGTGCATGCAGCTCGATACAAAGGCAGTTAGGAGATGATATTTCGCCAGCACAGTGTTTATTAAAAAATCGGCCTGCTCCTTCATCATCCTCTGAGGGAACTGTGTGTCAGCTAGCTCATATTTCATAGCTCATGCTAATGTAATTAGCGCTGTCACGCGGGAAGGAAAACGCTCATTACCACTCTTATAAATGTTGATTTCACTGGGTGGCAAAAGACAGCAGCTCTCAGCACTGGAGGTCTTGTTTGGAATTGTGTTAGGGTTTCCTGGAAGGTTTTGTTTTACATGTTTTGTTTTTTGTTTTTTTGGATTGTCTCTTGCATCAGTCCATACCTTTTATTTTATCCTAGTGGATGTTGCCAGTTTTGTTGTTAGCAGGTTGTCTGGTACTGAGTTTGGTATCACAACTCAAAAATGGGTTGCAGGTCCTTTATGAAAGGGCTGTTAACAGCAAGGAAGAAAAATAAATGCAGATCAAAATTTAATTCTATTCCTGCCCTGTCTATGCAGTGTTACTAATTTTGCATATTTTGTGCCCTTTATGTTAAACAATGTCTTGTGTCATCACTTGATGGCCAACATAAATCTGGGTGCTGAAGCAAAACCACTTTAGAATCACTTTAGTTGTAGATAAACAAACATATGCATTTCTTCTGAATAATACAAAGAAGATTGTTTTGACTTTTTTTACCCATTCAGTAAAAGGGAGTGGGGTCCAAAACACCTTTATTTTTTTTTATTTATTTTTTTGTATAGTCAGTATGAGACATTTGTGCAAATATTTTAAATATAAAAAACATGATTATATAACAAATATAGACCAGCTGATGTAATAAGCTAATATGGACAATGTATAAAGGTTTCACCCTGTCTGAACTGTTGACTCTGATGAAACCAGATGCTGAAAAGCATGCAGACTTGTTGATTTGGTTCCAAGCTCTCAAAACATCTGGTTTGTTTGTCTCCTGCATAAAGCACAAAGGCAGCAGTGCTTGTGTTTGTTCTCTTAGTGCTATTTTCATCTCTGCCTGTGAACCTTTTCCCCCCTGATGTGTAGCAATGTGCTTGGGACATTAAGTTAGTTCAGTCAGCTGATTTAGTCTCAATTTGGCTGGAGATGTATACTACTAATAATAGTTAACACGGGGTTGTTGCTTGTGTGAGCGACTTGCTATGGACTCACAGAATCTGTTAGGATGAAGCCCACACTTCATCCTAATGCACATTGTATTCAAACACACTCTATCATTAGCACTAATGGCTCTGTTTACCAGCTAGAATATGACTGCCGATCCCACACACTGTAGCTTCAATTTCAAAACAATAAGAGTTTTTGTTTTACCCTCTCTGTTATTAAATTTCAAATGATTATGCATACGTTTATAGAAAATCCCAAACAACTAGGAATGATTTTGTGGCACTGTATGAAGAACCCTTGAAATTTTCTTTCAAAGGAGACGGCAAAACTTCTTAGATGAAGCTCACCATAAGTTGTTATTGGTAAGAAATAAGAGAAGAACTAAAATATTGTAGAACACATACTGTGCTTTTGGCACTAGCATAAATGAATAAAGTAATTGGCACCACCCCAAAAAACAGTACCTTATCTTCGTTGTCATGGCGAGTGTGTCAAAACGGCCCGTTGTCTAGATCTGTGGTTTTAAATGGTGCTGCTCTGAAGTGTCAGCTGCATTTGATTGGACGCTTCATTAACGAGCAGTTGGAGAATGGTCTGTACATAGCAGGCAGACAGGAGAGAATGGATAATTACCTCACTCTCCCGGAAGGTTTTCCAGCCTGGTCCTTACACACACTGACAGACCAGAGAGAGAAAAAGGACAAAATTGTCTAGAAGCCTCACTTTGAGGTTTAGCCAGCTGTCTGTATTAGCAGAGGTTGTATTGGAGGATAATGATGACAGGACATTTACAGGTCAGTCGAACGAATGCCTGAACTGATTTGACAAAGACATATTGTCATGTTTCACTGCTCTCTTTTCGATTGCTTGTTTTACCATCATGCCAGCAATTATTTAGCTGTGTTTTGCAAACTTAAGACTGCAATAAAGATGTGTGCAGTTAGGGATTTCAATATATTTTATTAAGACCACTGTATTCACATCCAGACGTTTCATGGACCATCTGCTTGATATTGCACACAAAAATAGCAATACCTGGCTAAAATTGCTTTCTCAAACAGGTGTTTATTAGTCCTCAGAGAAACTAAGTATTGTGTAGAGGTATCAGGCTGATTAAAATAGCATTTAGGAGGAAGATTTGTCAAATTTAGGACACAAACTTTGATATTTGAGACTCTTAGTGAATTGGATATTCTTTATCATACTTCCCAGCATTGCTGGTAAGCTGATGATTGGTCAATCAGGTATAAGGTTCTTCTTCAGAAGGACTGTGCTGAATAATCAGTATTTATGTTGTTGAACAACGTCTGTGTGAGACTTGTATCTCTTTTTATTTAACCAGTATAGATTCATTCTGTTTTTGGCTGTTGTGTCTTAGCTTGTTGTGTTTTTGTTATTAAAATTATGTTTTTGGATGTCGTTTTTTTAAAGCAACTTGAGAGCTCTGCATTCTATTGTGTTTTCTTATGCTTCTATTTAAACAAAAATAAATAAAGTGAATAGTTGTCTAATTGTTTGGATAGCCCAAATTTTAGTGGGTTTTTAAAGTATGAAGTTACACATCCCTACCCTCCTCCATCCAACGTTCTATCATATAATAATCAGCATCAGTTAGTTTTGGAGTAAACTTACAGCACAAGCCAGGTCTCATGTTCAGTCCTCACATTGCCGTCAGTAAGCCGAATATATTCACTTTTATCACTCTTGTGGATTGAAAATGACCACCAGTCGGTGGCTGGGAATGTGTAACAGGCTATTATAGAGTAAATAAAGGTTTTTTTGAGGCATTTCTGTAGTGTTTGCTGTGTGTTTAAAAGCTACAGAACACATCCCTCAGGTCTTGTTGCAGAAGCAGAGAAATCATTACATAGGCTACCCAAGCCAGCACAGCAATGGGAAATTCAAACTACTAACACACAAACACATGTATACACGCCAGACTACCTGCTTCCTTCTCAAGGGTTCTGTCCAGCACAGCAGGAGGTTAGAACCAGACACATCTGCCTTTGGTGTTCAGAGTAGAGCGGTGGAGTGGGACAAAGAAAGCCGAGCCTGAGGCCTAGCGAGAACAGTGGGAAAATCAGTTAGAGATCCTGTCTCCTTGTGTGAGCACCTGCTGTCACCCTGTAGGCCAGAATCACAACAGGTTTCTTGTCTCAAACAGGCTAAAACAGACCTGGGGTGTTATGACTAGGGAAATTATAAATTGTATAAATTTAATTTTATGTTATTAATTGTATTCTTATTAGTATTTTATGATCTTTTTTATGTTTTCTGCAGACCTCCTTGTGGCCTCAATCCAAATTCAATCATATTTTTTTTTTTCTCAGTTGCAGTGTTAGCATACTGTAGTAACTGCTGTTTGCTCTTATGCATAGTGCAGTGCATCTCTCATAGCTTCTTGTCTCTGAGTAAATTGCCTTTGGTGATTTTTGCATTATTTGGCTCTCTTACACTGCATCTGGGACAGACAAACACAAGTGCTGTTCTGTGCATGTGGAGTTTTAGTGCTAAATCCAACGTGACAGAAACATAAATAAAACAGTGAAGCTGGCATCTTCTCATCCTGAGTTGTTACCCAGCTACAGTGGTATACAGCTGCTGCCTGTTCAACCGGTTGTACTTATGTTGATGTAATGCAGTTCAGACCCAAAAGTATATAGCAAACTCTGGTTTGGATCAAGCAGCATGTGACATTAAGTGACTTAATGTGTTTGCAGAAGAGGAGATTTTTAGTATTCAGGATGGTGTTCAACTTTTCATTGATTTCCTGAACAGTGATCTACTCGCCTGATTCCTATGACAATATTTCCATGTCGTGTGTTAAATCGCGGTAATTAAAATGTCATCAGAGCTTTGTAATATGATTTAGTTCACGGTCAGCCTCAGGTTCTAAATCTCACGCGTTAGTACACAGGCAAATCATCTCAAACACTCAAAAACGCTGGTCGTTTAGTGCTTGACCTAGCGCGGGTGTGTTGGCGGCACTGTCTGTCTATTTACAGATAAATGCTTCTTCTAGCCCGTGGCTGATATGGTGTACCGACCTTCCCAGAGACCTAAGGGGCAGGGTGTTCAGAATCAGGGCTGCTGACCAGTCAGGTCACGCTGGTGGGTAAAGCTTGGTGGAGCCATTCCAAACAAACACTCCGACCCTGCCATGCAGTCCTCTACCCATTTTCTCTGTCCCTTTCTCTCCATTTTGAATCATTCAGCCTTGTTTCCATTTTCAAGGGCCGGTGAATCACATTGTAACTACAGGGAGCGCTGACATTTAAAGAGACTGGATGAGAAGCAATTAGCATGCTTTGCAAAACAATTAGACCACACTGACTACACAGATGATCAAACACTGGCCCCGCAGAGTGTTTACTAAAACAGCCGTCGCCCACAAGCATAGCTCAACGACCACGCCTGAAGCAATCCACTGCATCCTCAGCAAAATCCACCTCCTCTCTATCTTAACATGCTCACCATAAAGCAAATATATGTGTTAGTATGAGTAAATTGTTGCATGGATGTACTTTTGTGGTGACTGTTTAATGAAAGACACAAATAAATAAAATTAGCCTTTAGAAGGTTACTTCTGATTTGAAAAAGACTTCAGACTGTATTAAATTCCACAGCAAACCTTATGTGTAAGTAAGAGTTTGACATTTTTATGAATTTTGCAAACATTTCACATGCAAAAAATGTTTAAAGAGATGTTATTACCCAATATTACCCAAAATGTTATTAATTATTTTTTATTCACATTCATATTGTTCAAAACCTCTATGATTTTATTCTGCTAAACACAAAAAATATTTTTTTGAAAATGGACAGGTTTTTTTCACACAGGTAGGGTCATTGGTGTTTTGGCCCCTTATTGATTTTAAATGTATGGACAAAAACTTTATATTCTTCAAAATATCTTCTTTTGTGTTTCACAGAAGATTGACGCTACTGATTGAAAGACTGTGGTCCATACGATTTTTTTTATGTTTATGTTCACCAGGGTTGTTTATTTGATCATCAGTAAAACAGCAATATTGTGATATTTCTATATACATATATATATATATATATATATATATATATATATATATATATATATATATATATATATATATATATATATACATACATACATACATAAACACACACACACACACACACACACACACACATATATATATATATAAATATATATATGATCTTCAGTGTCACATGATCATTCTAATGATTCTAATAATTCTAATAACATTCTAAATGTTTATTAATGAGCTTCTCTCCTCTTTGTTCACAGTGCTGGTATGTGGTGAAGTGTGCAGCTGCAGCAGTTAGGAGGAATGCATCATGGAGTTGCTGGTAGGACTGGAGGAAGCTACTGGGATAAGGTACTGGATCAGTGGTGTCATGAGACGCAGACAAAGAATAATAGAATCTGCATAATGTTCCTTCCCCTTTCTCCCTCAGTGCCACATTCTGCTGCTCCACAGGGCATTGTGGGTAATATATAGAGGTGCTCAAGATGCGCTGGGCTCATGCGATTGTTTATGGTAGAAATAAAGTGCAGTATAAACTGCAAACAAAGCAGCCGGAGAGACGCTTAATGGCCTCCTCCTCTATCTCCTCTATACTGTCTTCCCTGTCTCTCTCTCTCTAACTCTGTATTTCTCACTCTCTCGCTTTCTCTGCTCGCTTACATCCTCTCTTTCTCTCTCTGTCTTTCTTCTTTTTTAAACAAGAAGCTGGACCACTGAGATCATTTGCTATTTTCTGCTGGTCTCTTGACAACCTGACAGCAAATTACAGAAGCATTTTTTGTTGTTGGGTAAAATGTCTCTGAGTGGTCATTTCATTAAAACTTCTATACTGTAAGCAATCCCCACCTGTCTTTGTTTGCATGAGTGTGTGTGCACGCTTATTGTCATATCTAGAGCCTCATTTAGATCATAGTCCCAGACTCATAACGACTCACAACTATGAAATGGCATACTTAATGGCACTTTTTGTGGGTTTTTCTGCTCACTGTTTTGTACAGTTAGTCAATGGACTGCCTTAAAGGTGACATGTGTAATTTTTTTGATAGTAAAAAACCTTCTCCTTGTTCAGTATAATGTGTATAGACAACTCTAAGTAAGCCATTTGTAGGTTGATTCCCTAGAAAAGTGTAAAATGTATGGCTTTATGGCATTCATTAACATTGCTTTATTCGTCATGGGGAAGGGAAAGGGAGTCTGTAATAACTGGAGAAAGTTATCCATTAGCATTCCTAGACATCTCAGTGGCAGTTTTCCAGCTGGTGCAAGACTCTCTGAAAGTACACGACTTCTCTATCTTTGCTAATGGAACTTACTCTGAATTTATTGAGTCCAGAGCTGTGAATGCAGTGTGACTGATCACTCAGGAGCCACAGGAAATCATGATGACATCATGATGCCTTCAGTCCTGTGCCAGTTATCTTGAGCTGTGATGTTGAAGGCAGCTGAAACTCTATTTCACGCTTTTAAGAGCCTTCCAAACAATTGGTAAAAACATAATATTATTAAATATTTCAGATTTAAGTGTTGCTTGTTATAAAGTCAGGATGCACATCATTTTTTGTATGGCCATTAATGGAGATGGCCATGATAACCAACCAAACCAACAGCCCTTTAAGTGAATGAAAATTATTTTATTATTTATTCACCATCTTACCATCCCTGTATGACTTTCTTTCCTCAGAAGAAGATATTTTGAGAAATGTTTTTGTCCATACAATGGAAGTCAGTGGTAACCAAAACTGTTTGGTTAACAGCATTCTTCAAAATATCGTATTTTGTGTCCCACAGAATAAAGAATGGCATTTAGTTTTGGAACAGCATGGCGAGTATATGAGAGAATTTACACTTTTAGGTGAACTGTTACTTTAGATTTAACCAATGACAAGTATTTGGGGTCAGACTATTTGTTTGTCTGCCCACTGACAGAATCAAGGAGCAAATTTTAGTGTAGAATTTAACTATTAAGATTCTTGTGCATGTCTATGCATTTCTCAGTCATTCAGTTTTGTGAAATACAGACTGCTCTTTTTTGACTCAAGAATATCAAGAAATTACAAAGGTATTTGATCTTGACCTGGTTCTGGTCTGTATTTATTCCTTGTCATTGCAGTAGATAATCATCAGCCTTGTTCCAATATATTTGTGTGTGCACGTTCTCTCACTTAGACTGATAAGAGAACTCAATATGAGCTCCTATATTAAGATATAAGCTCATAATGACAACCCAATTATAGAACTTTAATGCTCTTTGAACTTTCAACCATATAAGCATCCAGTCATCCACTCCATCATCAAAGGTTCAATCAGTGACCCACAACCTTAAATATACATTGTCAGTCATTAGTTTGAGTCTTAGTTGAACCATTGGAACAGAATTGGTGCAGTGCTGGAATGAACATAGCAGCTAAACATTTGTTGGATCTAAGTATGTAATGAATTAATCGATTAGAGCTGGGCTCAAGGACTACGCTGTCTCATAAAAGGGCTTCCACAGCCCAGCTCCCTTTGCTGAGGAAGTTCAACCCTGATTATCAGAGGGGCTTGGCACTGAAAGACTGGAGCTTACCCGTTCTCTGGATGTAATATTAGGAGCAAGCCACCAGAATGATTTCACATAGCATGGTCTAAATCCCTCATAATTGACTGCAAATCTGAGCACACTATTCTTGAGCCTAATCCAGTTAACTCCTCTATCTCTCCCTCTCTCTTTTTATAAATGCACGTATAAATATGTGTGTGTGCATATAAGAATGTTTAGATGATAAATGTGTTGATAAACCCAACTTTCTTAGTCTCCGTTTACATTAAGACTGCGTGAGTGTATAGCATGCTGATTCATTTTCAACCATGCAAATTAAATTAGACTCCATTAGTCCTGCTCGAGTTAACCTCTATGTTTACAAAATCTCATTCACATTCATATACTTCACACTAATATAATTTGCAAAAATATAAATCTCTGTTCAGTTACATTCAGCCTTCTTTTTTTGTCTCTCCATTGTCTTTCTCGTCTAGTGTGTTTTAGAAATATCACACAAGCAAGACTGAAAAATACAGCCTATTTAACATCATCTGCCTTTCAGCAAATAAGTTAAAACTGCTGGCCACTTAATTAATATTAATGAGACAACTGTTAGATTTGTCCCTCCCATTTTTCATATCAATATGAGATCAAAATTTTATTAGCACCTTTGGAAGGCAGTTTGTTCAATCCGATTAGAGGACCCGGAACTAATTATTGTTTAGGATATGTTGTGATATGATGAATGATAATTCCCATCGGCTCTTTAGCAGCGAGAGGTCGCTCATCATTTCCTGCCGTCCTTTCTTCCTCTTCTGGCCGTCTGTTTCACTGCTGGATAAGACAAGAGGGCAAAGTCTTTGTGGGATGCAATAAAGATCTCTCCAGTTATCTATGATATTTATCACCGGATCACTCTACACTTTCTGATTTTAATTTTAAATGTTCATGGGTTTCCTTGTTGATACACATTATTTACTTTACCTAGTGGTGCCGATGATATCTGCGCAGTTGTTTTGTGGTATTGTTGTTTGTTTTCACTCAGGCAGTGCCCTTTCCAGCTAAGCTGATTGAATGAAGGGCGTTCTTTGAAATTAATGATTGTCTTGTTTGAGTGAAAAAGCACTAAATATTCATGAAGTGAGCAAGAGAGAAACAGAGAGATAAAAAAAATCATAGAGTGAGAGGCAGAGAGATACTGAGATAACAGTCATTGTTTGGTCAGTACCTGAATCAAAATTACAGTACCACATATGCTACATGACCAAAACGTTCTTGCACATTTTATTTTAAAACTTGAACCTTAATAGGAAGTTGTGCACCATTCAGAATTGAATGTAGAATGCCTTATGTTCCAGTTTAGTTCCTGAATTTGAAATGGATTTGAATTGAAGCAGAATACAGGATGCAGAATTGAATTTGGATGCAGTTTGAATTTGAATGAAAGCATGTAGAATTCAAATAAATTGAAAATCAAAGAATAAAAGTAAAAAGCAATGATGGATGGATGGATAGACAGATTCTCTTTCAAATTCCAATTCAGTTTCCTGTAGGGTGTGGCCAGTTAGATTCAAATTCACATTCATGAATTTAAAAAGATGTCAGTTTGGATGTCAATCTCAAACACTGTGTGAACCATGGGCTACTCAGCCCCCCTTTGCGACTGTACACAAATTCATGATCGCATCAGTCTGCTTTAAGTTTCATAATGAAAACGGCGGCAGATCGGCTCCTCCTTGTGTTTCAGCACGTTCTTTTCAATCCGCAGAGCGAGAAACAAGAGGATAAAATTTAAAGCGGCTTTCACACAGAACGCGGAAAGCGCTGCGCTGCGCTATGAAACCCATTCATTCCAATGGCTTGCGCACGCGCCGCGGTCAAAGTTCAAAAGAGTGCAACTTTTAAGGTGTGTGTTTAATGATAGATTGTTATAATATCTGCATATGTGCAGTTTTTTTTTCTTTGTCATAAATACAGTTTACAAAATATCACTCGGTTCCCCATCTATGTAGCTTAAGAAAATGAAGCACATATGAACGCATACTTTATAAAACGATCATGTTGCCATTTCATTTGAAAATTTAACTTTCAGTGTAATACATTTTCCAGTGCATGTGGCAAAGAGGTTTGCATGCTTGAACTAAGGAAAGAGGTTTGTACTAGAAATGCACACTAGGACATATATTATACCCTAGTTGGGGGCTGAGCCCTCCTAAAATGAAAATCCTAGAATCGCCCCTGGTGTGAACATAGCTGCAGTCTAGTAGTTGTATGACAGAATCTGACTGATTATTTCAAGCTGGTCTGTGATTGGAAAGTAATAAATAAATTGTTTCTACCTGTTTCCGATCTCATATGGACTGAAGACATGAGAGCCTCATTTGCTGGACAAATGGATTATTTTTGTTGTGTGTGTGTGTGTGTGTGTGTGTGTGTGTGTGTGTGTGTGTGTGTGTGTGTGTGTGTGTCACTTGGGCCTAATGAGGCAGCAGGACACACAGAGGAGAGAGCTGCTGTACCTGCACAGCATGGACAGTCAGCAGGGGTGGACGAGAGTTTAGCAGTACACACGCTGTGCAGAGCAGCTGTCATCACATCCGCTCACACACACACACACACACACACACACACACACACACACACACACACATACTTTCATACTAAGGTGTGGCTGCTGAAGTTTGGAGAAAAGAGAGGCAGATGCTGTTGGAAGCTGCGCAGTATGGAGCCCCTTGTTTTTCACACCAGACACACACACATACAGCTGGCTGTGTTGGAAGAAGTACAGGTTGAATGTGACTTATAATTTATGCAATGCAATTTGTAATCCTCCTCTTTCCTTCTTTCTGTACCTACGGGTTTGCTTACTAAGAAGTTTGGCACTATATTTTGTACATAAGTAAAATTCCACATAGAGCCTAAAAGAACTGTAATCATCTCCAAGAAAGTTGTGCTTCATCAATTGTCTTGGTCCTTTTTTTTTTTGTCATTGCTATTTTATTTTTCTACTTGGATCTTTTTTGCAGCTCCACTTGCGACTGAACTAGGGTTCTCAAGTTCTTTTGATGTTTGGATGTGTTTTAAATATAACTATAATTTCACAGATGTATATTATCTGCACTACTGGTAAAAAGATTGGAATAATAATGTTTTTTTTTTATTATTTGTGTCTTTTGTGCTTATTGAAGCCTTTTTTATTTGATCGAAAATATCGTATAAACAGTAATATAGTGAAATATACTGTAAGTATACAATTTTTTTTTTCTGGAAACAAGGTTTGTTTCAAAAGTTTTGGATAAGTAATATTTTAAAAATCAAAATTATTCAGCAAGGATGCATTAATTTGATCAGTTGGTTACAGTAAAGACTTCTTTTTCTAATAATTGACTTTTTGAACTTTCTAGTCACAAAGAATCCTGAAAAAAATTAGCATGTTTTCCACAAAAATATTAAGCAGCACAAACTGCTTTCAACATTGATAATAATGATTCATTATTAATAATTCAGCACTAATAATAATTGCTAATAATTGAGCACCACATCAGCATATTAGAATGATTTCTGAAGGATAATGCATCACTGAAGTTTTCATTAATGGCTGTTGAAAATTCAGCATTGCCATCACAGAAATATATTAAATTTTAAAATATATTAAAATAGATGGTTGAGTATAAGAGACTTCTTTTAAAAACAAACACACAAAAAACATAAAAAAATTAAAATGTTAAATTAAAAGGTTTATCAATTAGACAGTGTTTTGTATATTTTAATATTCAAGATTTTTAAGTTTAAGTCACAAGTCATGATTTATTAAAAATAATAATAGCAATAAAAAATACACTTTAACTGTAAATTTAAAAAATAACTCTGAAATTGACATGTTTTTTATTCAGCATTTTACTTTTTAGATGATAATATTAATATTGTTATCTATTATAACCATAGCTTACTATTCTTCTTTTTTTAGTCTCTTTCTTTCCACTTTCTCGCTCTCTTTCTTTCTTTCTTGCCATTTAGAATGCCTGATGTGCATGTGTGGCTGACAGTGAGCTTTCACACTCCGCTGTCAGAGTGAAGTGATAGGAGAGATGACAGACAGACAGATGCCCAGCGCTCCGCTCTCTTTTAGCATACAGAACAACCACATCACAGAAAACCGTTCAGAAAAGGTTTTGTTTGCCTTTCCCTCCATTTGACCTACACTATATTCCTAAAAATAAGTGGCCACCCAGACACCTTACCAATACAGTATGTGCTGATTGAGCTTTAGCAGAGAGTCAATCCACCAAAACAACTACCACTTGATGTGATCAAATATGAATTAAGCTTCATCTCAAACTGTGAAGCTCGGTTGATTGAGATGATGGTTTAAGTCGCAGCACCTCACATTTATGTCCTTTCTTATTTTCTCACATCCATCCCTCCTCCATCCTTTTCTCTGAGTGACAGTCCGATGTTAATCCTCAGGGTCAGGGGGTGGCTCACCCCTCCTTGCTGCCGTTGTCCTTGGCCCTGTTTCTTAATTCATCCAGCACTCATTACACATGCCGCTGTGTGTCTGAGACAAGTGGCCATTTGAAACATGCTGCGGTGAGCACGCCTCGGTGACCAGCAATAATTAACATCAGCTGGGGCAACACACATCTATACCTCCTTCTGAGAAATGCGGGATGATGGACCTGACACAAGGAGTGATGATTGAACCGAAGCAGAAAGAGGTTAAAGGGTGGAGCTGAAGAATAAATAAGAATATAAGAAGTTGATTGACCATGGAAGGTGGACATATGAAATATCATCTTTATGGCCCTGAATGTGTCTTCCTTGCTCCTGTCATCATCATAGAATAAGCATAAATCTGTTAGAACTTCCATAGACTACCTACATAGGTCAGAATGCTTCACAGAATACAGTGTGAATGTGTTAGCCAGAGGTCACTGCTTGCCAGAACGCTTAACACTTCGCTCTCGCTTCCGTTTTCACAGTCAGGGCAGGTCACCTCTGGCTGCCCACCCATTTTTTCCAATCTGTGAAAGATTGGCAACCTTTTTGTCTTTCAGTTGCACCATCTATATTCAAGGTCAGCCTGTCGACTTTGCTTTTTGAAAAGAGGCAGAATTTTAATTTCTGCTTTCATGTCATAAATGGATCACTGTGGGGCTTTTTTGTTGTTAAATATTCTTGCAAAGCTTCCTGTCCAGCAGGCCATGTCGGTCAGATGTTAACTATGCAGCTCAAATATGAGGATTGGATCTAGTGCATTTTAGGAGGAGACGTGTCACTTCTGGGTGAGGAAATTATGGATGCAGCATGTTTTACCTTGTAAAAATATGCATAAATGCTGGCATGTGATTGGCAGTGCTGGTTGTGAGGGATTTACTTGGCTAGAACGTATGTACAGTGGACATGCATAAACATCTCACGTACAGTATGTATTATTGCACAAGGGTTTGAATCAGGAGTATATCAGAGCAAAAGAGGGTCAGTTTGCATCATATCTGCTGCACTGCTGATGTTTTCTGCGACTGTCTAAAATAATAACTATATCACTGACCATTTAAAAAAATCACCCTTGTTGCTGTTTTTGGGTGAAAGATTTCTTTAATACATTTTTTTATTTTATTTGAATCTCTCAACATTTTCAAAATAGCCCATATCTGCTTAATTTATTCCAAACTTCCTCTCTGGCACTCTCTCACTTCTTCCTCTGATATCTTTTTAGTTTTGAGTTCTTTTGTCTTTATCATTTGCTTTTCTGCGGTGGATCTTTTCGCAGCAGGAATGATAACAGACAAGCAGGATCTGGAGGCAGCACTCAATCCTGAGTCCAGAGGGTGGAGGAGACGCTGTGATGTGTCCGTGGTTGTGGTGGGCTCACGCTGAGCGGGGAGATTGAAGAGGGAGACTCCAGAGCACACTCTCCACGAGCAAGGGAGGAAAGAGGAAAGAGAGATCTGTGATGTGATGAGATGAAGGAGAAGGAGGGATAGATGATGTGGTGCAACGTGTGGGGATGCTCTCGTAAACTGGATGATCACAGCCACCCTGGCCCCCCCTTGTCTGCAGCATCACTCCAAAACATCCCTAACAGATCAATCCATTACTTACTGAAACACACCGTGACCTGCCTGTGATTTTTGTCTGCCGGTCACGCTTAGAGAATGCATGTTGCTCTACAGTTTTCAAGCCAAGTAAATGTGAGCGTAAAATGAGAGGTAATATTAAATCAACATGATGTGGAAAGGTAATATCTTGTCTTTGGTTCTGTCTTAAATCAGATTTTGCTCATGTCCAGTTTGTGTTGCCGGGTCACGGCACCAGAAAATCAGCAGCATACAAAACAAATGAATGTAACAAAGAAAAAAATACAAAGTAAGAAAACCACTGACCTTGTGGACCACTGTTGTCCATTGCAACAACCGGATAAACCACATTTCAAGTTTTAATAACAAAAGATACTATGGGAGATTTACAAGCAATTTTAGCTTTCTGACTTTCTTTTTGCTAATGGATGTTTTTCAACTTCAGGCACATTTATGTCTCAGGATTGTTTTTCCCTGTCTCAGGATTTTTTTTTATATACATTGTATTTTTTTCTTTTCCTTTTCGTTATATAAAAACTTACTTGGAATCATTTTACATTTATGTAATTTGGCAGATGATTTTATCTAAATAGAAGTATACATTTGATCAGTTCTCGCTTACACTGGGAATCAAACTCATGACCTTGCTAGCTCCATACTCTACAATTTTTGCTAAATTTCTTTTTACATGCTTTCATATTTTATTTCCTATGCTTTTCAAATGCCTTTATGTGTAGATTTTGATTTACCCCTATACCAGGCCCAGTCTTTAAATTTTTAAATATGAAAGTCCATCATAAAAGTTTAATTAATGCAAGTGACTAGTAACAAATAGTGATTGTCCGACGTTTGTTAATTTCCACCACGCAGAACAATTTTGTCCCTATGTATTTTTTATTTTTATTTTTTTTATTTTTGTAAAGTATTTAAAGGAAAATCTCTGTGAAGACTGGGAATAACATATTTCAAGATGGGTCCAATGACCCAAAAGTGCCCATAATTGAAGAAATGCCCTACTAACAGCAAACTTAATTTATTCATTACCTACATGAATAGCTGAGTTCTTTGTGTTTACTTTGAAAGACCCAAATCCCCACTATTCCCGAAACCCAGGGAGAGAATGGCACAATCATTTCCTAACATAATTTTCAGCTACAGAAACATATTTGTCTGTCCTCCTCAATGACCTTCTCTCATCAAAAACATGGCAAGAGAGGGAGGGATTGAGAGAATAAGCGCATGTAAAAAGCAGTACATTTCTCTCACTTCTCCACACTGGCCTTGGGCTGTCTCTTCTGTTTGCAGAAGGTCTTGAGCTCGATGAAAAGACCCATTGGCAAATACACCGGCATGCTCCCAGAAGTGCTCTCTTGTGTGTGTGTGTGTTTGTGTCTTTGTATGTCTGAGTGCATGTTTGCATCTCTGTGTTGTGTGTGTGCACTGCGCCACACGCCGCCGCAGCCTTGTAGCCTCCGCATCAGCCTTCAGGAATGGGATCCTACACGCATTCGCAATACTTTCTCTTTTCTTCCTTTCAAACAAGTGGCAGACTGCTTTAATAAAGACGTGAATCAGCTCTGAACTAAGATCGGGCTCCACAGTACTGCAATATATTGCATATCCCAGAACAGTCTTCTGACTTGCTAAAACAAACTGCTTAATCCATCCACTGGATGGTTTCCTGGTCTGCCCAAACTGTTTAGACTGGTCTGGTATGATGGTTTTATAGTGTTTTTTTCTAATTCAGACCCCTGTCTTTAAAATAAATCTTTATATTTATATAGCTGTTCTCCTCATCATTTTCCATCTTTCTAAACCAGAATTTGCCCTGTCATACTCCATCTCTCTGTCTGCACCTCTGTACTCAGGTTCAGATTTGTCTTTATATGTTACAAAAGAGCACACAGAATGCCTGCCATTTGAAAGGTTACCTGGCTAATAGAATTGTCCCATATACAGAGACTAGTATACTAGGACAGATTGAGATCGAGCTTGTCTCCTCAAAAGTGTGGTAAGAATATTTCTAGTCCATCTGTTTAAACGTTTCAATTTAATGTGTGATTTTCAGGCAGCAAGGTGCAGAGGGAAAAGATGTAAGACAAGCAACATTGTGAGTATTTGCCCAGCCTTTTTAAAAAGTCATGAAGTCCTGAACTGAAGTATCCATTATTGAAGCAGCGGTCCAAATGGCTTCTCATCCCTATGTGCAGATTTTCTCCTCCTTCAAAAAAACAAAACAAACAAAAAAACAAACAAACTAATACCTCTGGAACACCGCAGTCTAGTGGGAAATGACCTGTGTCATATGTCTCCTATAGGCTGTCAATACAGAGCATAGTGATTATAGTCCCTGAGATGCCTATGATAAGTGTTTTTCATTTATGTGGTTGAGATATTGATTGTGGAAAATTAGGGTCATGTTGCTGGTGAAATTGGTTATGAGAAAATAAGAGTGAGACATGCAGAATATATTGTAAAATAGAGCATGGTCATTATTGCTGTAAGCAGCAGCTGGTTGGTAACCAATCATAAATTCAGTAGTTAATATTTTAGTTAATTTAATTTCTGGTAACTCCAGCTGCTTTCAGCATGAGAGCCACAGGGAGACAGTTTGATCAGTAATCAAAAATATGACAGGAGGCTAGGTCGAGAGAAGTGCAGATTATAAATACAGTTCACTTAAAACCAACAAGCATAGATAAAAATCGTTCAGTCTAAATTAAAAATGAAATATTATACTCAATATATGTATATTTTCATTTACATTTCAGGCTGCTTTGAGAATCAGGTTGTTTGCATAGCAACATGCTGACACCAAACTCTATTGCTGTGTACGAAGTGCTATTTGTATTCAGATTTGCTACATTGTCTCCCGACTTACACCCTGCCATTATTTCCTGTCATTTTTCTCTTGACCCTAGAAATACAATAAAACCAAAATGCAAGAGGTTCCTTGAGAAATTTCTTTTTGGAAAAGTCCAAAGAGTTAAAAAAATTGTGTCCTATACAGCATACTGTTATATAACATACTATTCTATTTCCTGCCACAAACGATAAAGTGTTCTGGTATGTAATGTTTAGAAAAAAGTAGTCAAATTCTTTTGCCTTTTTAATAGACAATGTCGCACAGTTTAGACACATTCGCCCACTTCTGTTCCATCAGTATAAAACACACTTTTACACCTGCCGAGTGAACACACACTCACACATGCAGTCTCATACTTTCACATGAGAGTGTGAGAAGCGTCACCATCCGTTTTTCGCACCCTTGTCTTCACACCCCTGTTCAAGGTGTGTTGCAAGTCTTCAGGTACATATCTGATTTTGGGAGGGGACAGTCAATGTGATATAAATAGATTCTTATGAAACATTTACCTGTGTAAATTTACTTGAATTTTTTTTTTTTTTTTATAAACACTGTGAACAATGATAAATTATCATCAGTTGTATCAGGTTTGCACGTACCTGTGAAAATATCACAGTGTTTGTTTTATATAGGCTTATACAGTACGTTTTATTCTTTTAAAGCATATCTTATGGTACTTATTTATCACTTGAAAACAAATCTTTTGATTCTATGAAATGTTCACATTATCATATGTCAATTATGATTACTTGTGTAAGAGTAATATGAGTGTGACGTGAGAGAGACAGATTTGTGAAGATTAGAGATAAAGTGAGGGGTAAACTGTGGGCTGTGTTTTACAGCTTTAAAATAAAGTGTGAGCGCATTCACCATCCTTCCCTTCAAATCACACACTGACGCTTCCAGGAACACGGAATCATGTAACACAAAAGACTTTAATTTTTTGATTTTAATTCATCGCTCTTCATGTTTACCTCCACTTCCCGTGGTTCAAGGTGAGATTGAGTTGCTATGGTAGCATTGCTGAGATCACTCCACCTCTTTCAGTATTTCAGTAATGTTTTCTTGTACTTTTCTACCCGTTTCAAGGGCATTTCTGTAAGAGCGGTATGAGGAAGTGAATGCATCTTGCTTCTACTGCTTGGTGAGAGTTTGAACAGAAATGCTTGTTTTGTCTTGGGGAGAAAGAGAGGAGGAGGTGAGGTTCTCTTCTCTGTCTCATGTTTGTTGTTGTGTATGAGTGGATGTATAAGTGAGTGGATGAAAAGGTGTCTGTATCTATATATCGTCATATACTGCGATGCGTCCTTTCAAACTAAATCACAATCTTTTAGCCTTTGCACTTTCCATTTCTTGACTCAAATACATCCGGATGTCAATGTCAGTGGAATGTATTGGTATGTGGACTCAGTTGATTCTTTCAGATGCTTTGACAGTTGGCATTTAGCTTGCCTTGCTTATAAAGAGACTTTTATGTCTTTTAAATGAAAGTTAACCCAAAAATGACCTCATCCTAATGCCATTCCAAACCTTCTGTTGAAAAATTTTTATTCATTTATCTTCATGAAGGTCTTATAGGACAGTTCATTAAAGAAGCACCATAAAAGAAGCCCATATGTCTTGTTCCATTTCAAGTCTTCTAAATCTAAAGGATTGCATTGTGTGAGGAAAAGATGAAAATTTAAGCCCATATTCCCTGTAAACCTTCCCCTCCAGTGAGCTGGAAACTTGGGAAAAGCAGCAATTACAACGTCAGTGAGTTGAACTACAATTCCTGAATGACTCTTTCTAACAAAATTGTTAAAAGAAAACGTGTACAATTTGTTAAAAGAATAGTCTCAAATCAACAATTCTTACACTAATACAATTCCAAATGTAGTGGTTCTCAAAATGTCAGCTCATCGGTGGAGAAAATTATCATTGAATAATGACTTTTATTTCCTCACACAAACCTGAAAAGTGATAGGTAAACTGTGGCCTGTATTTTGCAAGTGTAAAATAAAGTGAGCACAATCACACACTGAAGCATCACACAAACCTGTCATATGGCTTCAGAAGATTTGGAAAATAGAGCACAAGTTGTATGGACCTCTTTTATAATATTTAGGCCTAATGTTTTTTTTATGTCATTTTTTTAAACATTTTATGGAGAGCTTCATGGCAATTCTTTAGTAATGCATGAAAAAAAATAGTAAGCAGGTTTGGAACAACACAATGGTGAGTAAGTTCAAACTTCAGATGAACTATTCCTTTAATTATCCATCAGTAGCTGCAGTGTCTTTGGCTCTGAAATGCTTGAGGTAGAATATGCTGTAAATGAGCTTGGCAACTACAGATTTTTGGCAAATTAAAGCATATATTCTACTCTGAATCAGTTCTGACTGACTGTCTGGGCATGAACTAAACTGATGGACTGGGTCTTTGCTGGCATTGAATTGACTGTTGGTCAGTGTGGGCTGTTCTGAGGTCAGTTGTGTGGACAGTAGTGTGTAGACTCCCACTGGGCCAGAGATTAATGCTGCTCGTTTTCTCTCCAGAGGAGATTAATGAGGAAACCTCAAACTGTTTGAATCAGAGAGCCAGGGCTCCGCTGAGATGCATACACACTAGACACACATCTGCTATCTGACATTTGCCCTTTCTCCTTCCTGCTCTCTAAAAGTTTCTTTCTGACATACTGTAGGTGCATGTTGTAGCTTGAATGTATAGCCTATTCTTTAAAACAGAGTTGATTTCTTGATGCCATGCTTTAGTTTTCAGCACAAACCTAATGGTGTTGCTTTTATAATGAATTCGCTGCCTCATGTTGGCCTAACTTTTCTTGTTCTGCTTGTTATTAATTTGGTTCTAATGGAACTGTGCTGCCAGTCCACACTGTGTATTTATGTGCAATTTCAATGGTTCACTGTCTGATATTTTTCAATTATGATTTGATCTTTATTTCCCTGTTATATGCTCTTTCTCAAGGTATCTAGGAGTTCCTCTCTGAACGCTTGAAAATTAATGGAGTGTGTGCTGAACTGATTTAATCTAACATGGACCTATTATGTGAACAAAGTCATAAGGTCCTGGATATGTTTTCATTGGTTGGAAGGCATATCTTACTGTGAGAGTTTGGTATGTGTGAATCACAGCTTTCTAAGCATTTTAATGGACTAATGACTCAGTGCATCAGGTGTGTGTATGTCCAGGCAGCCTGACCTGAGCGACGCTGAGCAGCTGAGACTCACCTCTCTCCTCCTGCTGATTCAGCCCGTTCCTGGAGGAAATGCCTGCCTAGCCGTGACCTTAAGCAACGCTCCGGAGTAACACCTTAGGTCTGTGCTTGGACAGCTAAACTTTAGGATATTTGGCAGCATTGTTGTCGTTTGGCTGCTAGATCTGTGTAATGAGTCATGTTATGAGTTTCAGGCTCATCTTC